>NC_056597.1:18415710-18738210 GCF_018340385.1 Cyprinus carpio | reverse complement strand
CTGATTTGCTGCTCAAAAAACATTTGTTATTATTATTGTTGAAAATAGATGAGTAGATTTTTTTCAGGTTACTTTGATGAACAGAAAGTTCAGAAGAACAGCATTTATCTGACATAGAAATCTTTTGTAACATTATAAATGTCTTTATCATCAATTTAAAGCATCATTGCTAAATAAAAGTATTAATTTCTATATTATCAATCAAATAAATGCAGGCTTGGTGAGCAGAAGAGAATTCTTTAAAAAACATAAAATCTTACAGTTCAAAAACTTTCAACTGGTGGTTTATATAACAACAAACAACATATTCTATTTAATATAAACACATGAACATAGATCATACTTAAACAGAGCTGGAGTTGTAGTTAGTGTTTGATAGAGTGGAATGTTGTGCTGCAGGATTGGCAGGTCAGCAGCTCTCCTTAAAAACATCTGTGCCTGAAATAGGTATGAGCAAGACGGCAGTCCCTAAAACAGAAAGCAACAAACAGAAAATTAGTTATTTTAAATTGTAATAATATTTCACAATATTACTTTTTTGTTTTTTGGCATTTTTAACTAAATACAAGCTAATGTATTGATTTAGAAAGTTGTCACATTCATATAGGTAATACTTCCATATATATATATATATATATATATATATACACACATATATATATACATACATACACACACACACACACACACACGCACACACACACCTGCTGCTCTATCTTCCCTTCATCCTTGGGCAGGTGAGCAGCAAGGAACCAGTCTCCAGGTTTGGGATGGGTCACATTGAACAGTGTCACATTGCTGCTGTGTCCACTGGGAATGGTCAGCGTCAAATTGTGAGCAAGAGACACAGAAGTGGAGTTTGGAAAGGCTGTTTCTATAGGGTTGATGACTGGGGGCGCTCCTGCCCTAAAGTGCCTGTTGATGTGCATTAGATGGACAAAAGTCAATGTTAAGCGACATAATTAGAAAACATATTACTACTTTGTCATTTAGTTGCTTTTGAATACTTTTATAACCAACTATTATAGTGTACAGTTCTTCTTTCAGCAAGAGTCTCTGGTGCAACTTAGGGTTAAAGACCCCATGAAATGGTTTGATAAACTATTTTCCTCAATTTGTTGGTGCATTTTAGCTGCTAAAAGTTTATTTTGTTATCTTTTAGGAGTACATTAGTATATAAATGAAATGATTTGACATCTGTATGTGCTCTTTAATAGTTTGCATGTTTCCAAGCATTTTCAAGCAGGTCTCCTGGTATTGATGCTGTATACAATAATCTTGGGCTTCTTAGTTCAAGAGTTCTCATGAGAATTTGTCTTCTGTATACAGTCTCCAAGAAGCGATCTCTAAGAAAGACCTCCGAGGAGATAATTCTTAGATGCATCAACACATACTGAAATGGAAGTACAAACAGATGTTTTCTTCCGTATTGTGACATAAATCAAAATCAGAAAAAAAAGTAGAGTGAGGACTTGGTTCTATGTATCTGTCTGTTTGGATTTTGAGATGTGGATATTGCACACAAAAGTGGACACAGATGTAAGCAAGTCCTGCATACATCACCGGTCTGAACCCAAAGACCAGTTGTAATATTTTGATTGAATATTATAAGGTTCAAAACATTAAAATAAGAGAGAAAGAAACATGCATTCTTCACAATAAGATTTATAACATGCATTTAGAAAATAGAAAGGGTACATTTTCATTTCATATTAACTTGAAATATTTATAAACCAACAGAAACATTAAAACCCACACTTGATATTGAACATGTTTTCAAATGGGTAACCACAGTAACATAATTTCTGCCACAATACCATAGCAACTACAGCTATTATTACAACTATAAAACCATGTAAATCTCCTTCAGAGAGGTTTTCAGGATTTTATCACATTTCATTTCATCACAGTGTCACATAATAGCAAACTCTCCATTAAATTTACTCAAACTTTTACCTAGAAGCATGATTTTTGGAGGGAAACATTGCTCTCGTGGTAAAGCTTTCAAAAGATTATTCCAATATTGAAAGCACTTCGAATTCATTGATTATTCAAACGTGCCTGTTTACTGTCATAATTTCACCATACATACACAGTGATGTTTTGGTTTTCACAGTTCAGTCCGGATCCCCGTGAGACGGTGAGCAGCCACCGCAGGAGCACCGCATCTTCCGGTACTCTGAAGTGATGGAGCCGAACATTGCCGAACCAGCTGTATTTGGACAGTCTCTGGGGCGTTTTAGAGTAGAACCCGTTCAAGTAAGTCAGATCTGGGGGGCAGAGCATGACGTCACGATGGCGTCAGACGTAAACAATCACAATAAGCGAGAACCTTTTATTCGTTTCAAACATGTTTATGTAAAGACTTATTTATGCATAAACATACTAGATTACCTAAACGACTAAAACTGATAAATAAAAACTGATAAAACGGCGGTTAAATACCGCAAATAACGTATATCTATGATATCTTAAGGACTTAAGCGCTCCCAAAAACTCACCGTCAGCAAAACAGCCAGCGATAACATACAGTAGAAGGCACGGTGCAAAATATTTCTCCATAATGTAGTCTATATTATCGTCAGTCAGCCCATTGTAGTGTTCTTCAGATGTCTGAGGACTTAAGTTGTAACACGTTACTTCCTGATTCAGAACTGAAATACTGGACGTCGGCCTCATACGTATGCATAATATCTTCTTCGCTGCTCATAAATACTACTTAAGGTTCGTGTCGTTCTTGCAAAGGGCCAATCGGGTGGTAGTTCCTGCTAATTAATATTCATTAATTCCTAAGGCCGTAATATTCATAAGGTAAGTCTGCGCAGCAGAAGCATTCAGAATGGTTGCCAAGCAACGTCATCGGGACCTGATTAATATTCATGAGCCAGGCCTTAGCCATAGTGGGATTCAATTCACACACACACACAAAAGATTTCAATTGTATTTACTTACTATTTTATTTATTTACTTTTTGATCATTCAAAAGTGTTTGGAATTTAAGGCGAGAAACTGCAGGTGAATAGGGTAAAAAAAATAACTACGGTAATAGTTATCACCTTACTTACCCAGTTGATTGATTATTACACTGATAATTACAAACATTTTTTTTGTATTACAAGTTTTCTAAAATGTTATGTTTAAATATGCAAATAATGTATTATTTAATGAAATATGGGCTAATTTGCATAAATTTCTAGTACAAAAATCTGAAACTGGATGAAGTCAGTTTCAAAATTCTTGTTTAATTTTTTTGACATATTAGAATCAAAAGTTTTTACAGAGGGAATTCTGGGTATCTCTTTTTGTCACTCCATAATTCAGAAAATACTTTGAACAGCCAGAAAACAAAATATTTTCACAATTTGGGGGGGAATAAAATGTTGTATATAATCAAGGAAAATATATATATGAACAAATCCCTCTGTAAAAAACTTCAGAATATAGACAGGAATAAAAATTTAAAGTTTGGTGTGTGTAAGTGCTACTGAAGTGGAGATTTATGGCTGAGTATTGGAGAAAAAAACTCATTTTGAGAAAAAGGCCTTTAAAAATATGTATTGTAATTGAAATGTATTTACACAATAGATAAAGTGCTATAAAAGAAACACTTTATGAAAAGCCAAAAAGACTAAAATCTCAAAACTGACAGGTGCATGAAAAAACAATGTTTTTGCCTGCAGTGTCTCCCCATAAAAAACAATAAAACAAATCAAAAATATTGATAAATGAGTCAAGATATTTAAGATTTCAGCCATATGCAGCAACTGCTGGTTCGTTTGTTGTTGTTGTTGTTGTTATTATTATTATTATTATTATTATTATTATTATTATTATTATTATTATTATTATTATTATTACTGTGACTATCATCCTCCAGATTTATGGAAAACAGCAACAGTGCTATCTGCTGGTCAAGACCTCATACTGTTATCTTGAAAGACAAAAAAAAAAAAAAAACCTTAATTAGATTACCATTGTACATATATATAACATTTTCGAAAATGCAATGCATGTATGTACAGTATGTATTATCCCTTTTTATACAATAAAACCTTGTACACCAATTTTCTCTCTCTCTCTCTGTATATATATATATATATATATATATATATATATATATATATATATATATATATATATATATATAATTTCCCTTTTTATAAATCAATAAAAAACCCTCATACACAAACTTTTCATAAAATCCATCATCTTGTTTTTATTGTTGAATAATTGTCAGATCATACTAAATTCCCCTTCGGGCAAACTTTCTTTGCATGATTATGATTAACAACCCTTGTGGATCTAATTTTTTAGGATATAACTACAATTATAAGTGAAAAAGAACATGTCTCAGTAGTTGTCTTGTGCTCAGTGGTAGAGCATTGTGTTAGCAGCGCAAAAGGTTGTGGGTTCAATTCCCAGGGAACACACATGCTGGTAAAAAAAAAAAAAAATAAATAAATACAATGTATAGCCTGACTGCACTGTAAGTGTAAGTGTTTTTGTGCATACATTTAGTGTTCTAAATGAACACAGTTTTCCATATATATATATATATATATATATATATATATATATATATATATATATATATATATATATATATATATATATATATATATATATATACCATAATGTAGCACTTTATTTTTTAGTAAAAAACAGAAGGACAGTTCTAAATCTTGTAATCATGTGTAATGTCCACCTGTGGCTGATGGATGGTTTAGCCATTACATGCTGTCTGACCAACCTGAAGCTGCAGTTAAGTGTTCTTGTTCTCTAACATATGTTAGTCCAGATGCTGTGCTCTCCACTGCTGGTCATTAGCTCTTCTATTGCCCTGAATCCAGCTCATATTCACTCATGCTGAGTACACACACACACACACACACACACACACTTTCTTGCTTTTCTTCTGGTCTTCAATCAATGTTACACACACATACATGTTAAGCTGCATCTACTATATTCTCCTGCCACCTCTTAGACTGTTTACCTGGAACTGTACAAAGCATTTTGAATGTGGCATATTTATTTTTGGAAAGTCTGACATTTTACACTCAATTTATAAATGCACTTTTATGTACTTATTTATATCACACAACATGTAAAAAAAATAAATAAAAGAAAAACCTTGAATGAAGTGTTTTTTTAGGACCTTATTTATTTTATTTTTTTTAATACTTTATAATTTAGGACTAGTAACTACATTTAAATTATATTTTTATGTTGTTTTATTTATTTTTCTAGTTTAAAAATTTTGTAGTTTGTTATAATTCCCATTTAAGACCAGGGTTAGTTTCCAGTGTAGGTTTATTTAGAAATTTTGTCAGATAACGAATATTAATTAAACTTGTTTTGAAATACATTAAAAAACTGCTAGTGAGAGCACACATTTGTCTAATGTAGCCTATAACTTTGATATAGGCTAGCCTTTGTGACAATGAGATACACTGTGTGACAACGAGCCCCATGTCCCAGATTTTAAATTTAATTTACACCTTGCTTTTTTTATGATTCAGTCTCTTTTCTTTCTTTGTAGTTTGCAGAAACAACACTTCAGCTACAGTTGCGTGTTGTGCACTTAATTAATAAACTTTTTATTTGCTGTGGCCTATATAAACGTTACACATAAGGTCAAACGCACCTCAGACAGATCAAAGGACCCTAATGCGCGTCATTTGTCTTGCTTGTCTTTTTAATGGGGTTTTATAAAGGGGCTCATTCAAAAGTCAAAACGGCGTAAGATGCGATTTCACGCCTTTTTAGGTTCATCCTTAAGTGGCCAACAGCACGATAACAGCTGTGAGTCAGACGCGCTGAGGTGAACGGACACTTGAGTGTCCCCCGGCAAACGAAGCGGCCGCCGCGCGGACCAGTTTCCGTTCGTCTCTCCCGTTGCTGGGAGCCCAGACAAACTCACGCTCTGTTTGAGCAGAACACCATTACAGACGCGCGCCTAAATATTTGCTCAGAAAACAGACTCCCCACGAGCGATGGGTATAAATGAGCAAACCGCTAATTATCCATAACGCGAAACGGACAGCACGACTTCACGAGCGACATCCATCGAGCATTACACGGTGAGAGAAACTCACATTTTAACATTTTCTAAAGTAGCTAATACTAAATTATTTTTCTTTCTTTCTTTCTTTCTTTCTTTCTTTCTTTCTTTCTTTCTTTCTTTCTTTCTTTCTTTCTTTCTGTTTTCTTTTTCTTTCTTTCTTTCTTTCTTTCTTTCTTTCTTTCTTTCTTCCTTTCTTTTTCTTTCTTTCTTTCTTTCTTTCTTTATTTTTATTTTTATTTTTTAGCTATATAAAAAAGTTGTCACATTTTAATCTTACACAAGTTATAACATTTTTCTTTCTACAATCAACAGATTAAAATAAAAATAATAATAAAAAAATATTTCTTTCTTATTTTTCTGTTAGCTACAGTATATAAAAAAATGTGGTAAGTTGTCACATTTATAATCTTTTAAAAGTAATAAAAATGTTATTTTACAAAACATTTTTATAGAAAACAACAACAACAATAATTCAAATTAAAATAATAATTGAAGTAATTAAAATGTTAAATGTGTATCTTTCCTTCACTCTTTCTTTGTCATATTTATATCGGTGATCTTACACAATTTATTAATTGTAAAGCTGCAATTTTTTTTTTACAGAAAATGTAATTCTAATAATACATTAAAAAATAAAAACATGGTATGGTCCCCCTCGGTAGAAATCGCAGTTCCCCCTTGGGGGCCCCCCTCCATCGCCGGGCCCTTAGAATCTTCCTAACCCAACCCATACCCCCCCCCCCCCCCCATACCCTCACGGCACCCCTGTATACAGGTATATGTGTGTGTGTGTGTTTAATATACATTTATTAAACTAAAAAATACTCTTGTTATGAGAAAACAATAACATTTCTGTATCAACCATAGTATTACCCAGATATAGCCCTTTTCTTCTTGATAACTGTCCCCAATCTGGTGTATATATATATATAATTTTCTTGGTAGGATGGCAGCAAGTGTTATCAAGACGCTGAGTAACCTGGGTTTGGCGAAACCCTTCCCTCCCTGCTTCTTTCCGGCTGAGGATGAGGAGGAGACTGAAGAAGAATATGAAGAGGAGCTGAGAGAGGACAGTTTGGAGGAGGACGAGGATGCAGTAGCCAGTGAGTCTCAAGAGGAAGATCCATGGAGTTTTGATTCATCCCCCAATAATGCTGAGATGACCAATCAGCTCCTTCGGTTTGCTGAACTCATCAGCAGCGATGTCCAGCGCTACTTCGGCCGAAGCCAGGACCCTGATGCCTGTGACATCTATGCAGAGAGGTCGTGTCCAAAAGTTGGGGGCCGTCAGCGGTACTACGCTGACTTCATCAAAGTAGCATCATCAGGGCATGTGGAGGAGCCTGAGTTGCTCGGGCCCCTTGCCGAGCTCTTTCAAGACGCTCAAAGGAAAGGACGGAGTTTACCCATGAACCAACGTCGCCTGCCAATCAGCTTCTGGACGGAGCCTTTTGCACATCAGCTTGATGTGTTGGGTGATGCAAACACACAAGAGAACTCGCTCAGTATAATTAACACATCAGAGGGCTCCAGTAACATCAACACGTCATTGAGTATGTTCAGTAACACGAGCGTTTGCACCATGACCAGCTCCAGTATTTCAGGGACTCTCAGTAGCTCAAGCACACCAGACTTCAGTGATTTACTTGCTCACTGGGCCATGGACAGAGAAAATCCCAATGAATTCAACTGTGACTATCCACTTTCATAATTAATCAGTCTGTCTTCTACACTGCAAAATATCATGTTGTTAATTTGTTCTGATTTTCTTCTTGTTCTTAATGTCTGTCTTGTTTTTCAGTAAAATATCTGCACAAGACAAAAGTGCATTTCATCATGTTCTGTTTTCATTTGTTTTAATTTTAATATTTTTATGTTATTTTATTAATTAACTTTTTTTTTTTTTTTTTTTTTTTTTTTTTTTTTTTTTTGTCATTGCATTCAGTATTCAGTTTTTCAATTTAAAATACTACTTCTACAACATTTTCTTGATCATTCTTACTCTCAAGTGGTTTTCATGAATAAACAGACAGAATTATTTTGCTAAAAAATGTATGCAACTAAGTGCTATATTTAAACACTCTGTTTGCAATCAATAATGCTTCTAACTCCTCACACAGAGATGACCAATTACAAGGCAGAAATAAGTAAAAAATGATGTATAGTTAGGTCACAAAATAAATTGCAACAACTGAACCCCAATGTGACCATATGTGAAACCAAAGAAACTTCCAATGAATGAAATTGCCTACCTTCACTTAGGGTTATTATCGTCAACTAAATCAAAAATCATGAAGGGAAAAACACATTTATTAAAAACAAAATAACTGTAAAACAATATATATATATATATTATATTATATAAGTAGTAAAATAATGAACTAATAAATAAAAAGTAATAAAAACTATATAGACATTATAAAAAAAAATATAAATAAAAATCACAAAAATGCACAGAAAATTCTGTAACTTTAACTAAGAAAAAATCTTGTGAAATCAGAAAATATAAAAAAAATATAAATATTAACAAAAACTATAATAGTATGTCAATGATACTTAAAATAACACTGCTTTATACAGAATCAAGTATTCCAGAAAGAAGTGGAATAACACTTACATTTATGTTCATTATAGACTTTGAAACCATAGAACAATGACAGAAAACAGAATGAGAAGTACTTGGTAAACTGGTTTCAACACATTTCCTGGTAATAATGATCTGAATCTGCCTTGTCATACTACATGCACAAAATTTACTGAACTAGATGTCTATATTTGTCCACATAACCACCGTTACACTGAATAATTCACAGGTACAGGACATACAAGTTTTGGTAGCACAGAATCCCACTTCTGTCTATGTAGTGAGTGTGTGGGAAAATGAGTGCATGTCCCTCTCTATAATTTCATAACTTGTTTAAATAGTGCATGTGTGCAGATCTTCATTTCGGTCCTCTGAATGCTTACGTGTCTGAGCAGGGTGAACTCACTAGTGGCACATGGGCAGAAAGGCCAGATATGGACATGTGGTTTGGTCATGGCTAATTCACACACACACGTGCACACCCACAACACTACTTGTTTTTTCAGTGATATCTACTGGACACTATTCTATAGATAACTGGAAGCATGCAATGAAGCCACAGTATATTCTCAGGATACTAAGTGATGTGAATTTCCTACGTTATTATATTTGCTTGTAATCTGATGTTAATTTTCCACTCTCCAACGGCTCACTTTCAGACCTCATGTGAAGGGGAAAGTAAGACCAGTAGATTTGCACCACGCAGGCTTTTCAATGATTGGTCAGCGTCAGTGCTCTCTTATCAGCACCACAAGACCACACCACAGCATGTTACAGCTCATTTCAGCTCGGTCACTTCCTCTGTAGGCCCCTGAACTGATCGATCATGAGGCTTCTACACATCCTGGGTTTCACCCTCTTGCTCTGCAGCCTGTGTGTGAGGGCAGAGGAGGAATCAGCTGAGGACAAAGTAGAGGAAAAAGTAGAGGACAGCTCTGAAGAAGACACAGAACCAGAGAAACCAGAGAAGACAGAAGAAATTACAGAAGAGAAAGACGTTTTGGTCCTTCATAGCGTCAACTTTGATAGAGCTCTTAGTGAGAACAAATACCTGCTTGTGGAATTTTGTAAGTACTCTATGACTTTCAAATGGTCATTCTGATCTTTGTCTTAATAATGCAAGAAAACACTACACTACAGTATCTCTTTACTGCAATAATTTAGAATGTTTTATATTCAGCTGCACGCATTTAAACTATCCTATCAAAAGCAGCACACGTTCAAAGATTACTAGCGTTTGTTGGACACATCATCCATTAGTAGCACACCTGTTATTTCTCCCACGCTTGTAAGGAGGGACAGTTATGCAAATGATACAGTTGTGTATAATGCTATTGTCATTGCAGTAAAATTTTAGAACAATGGTGAAAAAATACTGATATTATTAATGTCAACATTGATGCAGATGCATTTTGAAACTTTACTGGCATTTAATTCTGAACTAAAATATAGTGAATACTCTTGTAATATTTCTTAAACAATTTCAGAGTGAAGTTAGGGATCACAAAGGTTTTTGTATGAAAAATTATTATAAATAGCTGTTTTATGTTTTAATATTTAAAAAAAATATATATATAATTCATTCATGGGATAGCTACTGCACTCTTTAGTGCCACGTGATCAGTAGAATAATATGCTGAACATTTCTTTTTACTATCAGTGTTTTTCAGGATCTGTTGAATAGAAAGTTCCAAAGCATTTGAACAATTCCTAAAACTATATGTGACTCAAAACCTTGTAGTTACTGAAATCTAGCCTTTGTGACAACATGCTGGTATGAAACTTGTTCTTGTCTTTTAAAACATAAAAAGATGCTCCATGGTGTGGTCACTGTCGCAATTTGGAGCCCATTTATGCAGAAGTGGCTGGATTACTGAAAAATGGGTCATCTGAAGTTCGACTGGCCAAAGTAGACGCCAACGAAGAGAAAGACCTTGCCACAGAGTTCCACGTGGGCAGTTTTCCCACTCTTAAATTCTTCAAAGATGGCAATAGGCAAAATGCCACTGATTTTTCTGGTAATGCATTTATTTATTCGGTGCATTTGCATGCATGATGTTATTTTGATACAGTGTGTTCTATAAACACAAGCTCATAAGCATTATTCTGTGATTTGAACAGGAAAGCGAACGGTAAAAGGAATCACGAGGTGGCTGGAGAGGCACACAGGGCCCAGCGCTACTGTTCTCAATGATGTGAAGAGTGCAGAAGTTCTACTGGATGCACATGATGTGGTTGTGGTTGGATTCTTCCAGGTAAATTACCCATTATTTGCATAAAGTAACTGACTTTTTAAGATATGACATTGCCTTATAGCCCAAGAGTTCTAGTAAAGCATATCATTGCTCTCTCTATTAATAACAAAAGATTTATACTGTAATTGAAAAGTTATTATTTTTATTTATTTAAATTTGTTCTCTATGTCCCAGGATTTGGAAGGAGATAAGGCAAAGACATTTTATGATGTTACTTTGATAGCAGTGGACTTTGACTTCGGCATCACAAGCAACCCAGAGCTCTTCAAGAAGTATGATGTAAAAAGTGACTCATTGGTGCTTTTCAAGAAGGTAATTCCAGTACCCCTAGCACTGTTTTACATCTAATATATTTAGATGCAAATAGTGAGTCACTAAATCATTCATTCAACTGACTTGTGACTGAAAGTAGTCTTACTGTTCTTTGTTAAAATTTAAGTTATTAGGCTACTTGAAATAGACTTCAGGAAGATTTTGTTTTTTAATCAATAACATCCTTACCTCGTTTTAAATGTTTATGCTCATTTTCCACATTCCCCTTTCTCTTCTTAATGTAAACAAGATAGATCTACATGATGAATTGAGGACAACACCTACGGTCTAGTTCAGTGATATAATGACTCGCTCAGCAAACGGGATGTATTCAGTCAGTTCTGTCAACCAATAAAATGTGTGTCCTCTCCCACACTTGACAGCTATTAGTTTATGCTATCGTCAGTCTTTGAGGACAGTGAAAGCCATACACATAAACAAAATATCTAGTGTGTGCCTGAAATGGAATATTCATTCACTTTGAAGTTTCATTTAAAACAAATTGTTCACGCCCCAAAAATCCCTACATTTTATTTAAAAATGTAAATAAAAAATAATCCGTAGTTCACTCTACAATTTTTTCCTATTAGAAACCCAAAGATTCTTCTCTTTGTATACATTCCAGTTTGATGAAAAGCGGGCAGACATGCCACTCTCTGAGGACAGCAAGCTAGACAAAGGAGAGATGATTTCATTCATCCATGCCAACAGCATGAAACTTGTCATTCCATTTAATGAAGAGGTAACACTTTTAAATTAACTTCACTAACCAATGAAACCAAGTGTTAAAATAATTAAAAATTGTCTTAAAAAATTAAATTCTGAATAAAATAAAATGTATGCTAATGAAATTAATCACGATATTTGGTGAGTAACATCTTTTTAATTTCATATATTCTTTATTTATATTATCTTTCTGCAGAATGCTGACCAAATATTTAGGTCTAAGGTCCGTAATCACATGATTCTATTCATTAACACAACTGTGGAATCCCAAAATGCATTGCTAGAAGATTTCAGAGATGTTGCCAGTGAGTTTAAGGAAAAAGTAAGTGTTTTAACTTAATAGCTAAATTATAATTAAATAAGTTAAATCAACTCATATTGGGATAGAGAGCTGTTTCCAGTCTTGTCCTGCTCACAGTCTGTGTGTATGTGCACAGGTGCTTTTCATCACATTAGATGTCACGTCTGACAAATCGGATCATGTGCTGAAGTATTTCAGCATCTCTGCAAATGATGCTCCTATTATTCGCCTAATCAACATTGACAAAGTTTTGACATATGCAATGGAAGGATCAACCATCAACAAAGACGCACTGAGAACATTTTGCCAGGGTGTTCTGGATGGTACCATGAAGGTCGGTGGGTTTCTGTAACCAATCATCTTCATTTGCAACATATGTGTAGCTGTAAATGTAATATATTTAAATATCGCACTTCAATCTAGCCCTTTTTGAAGACTCAAGAAATTCCAGAGGATTGGGACAAGAATCCAGTTAAAGTCCTTGTAGGGAAGAACTTCAACGAAGTGGCTTTTGATGAGACTAAGAACGTCTTTGTGGAGTTTTGTAAGTTAGCACTTTATATTTTCAAGTTCAAATAAAAGTATTAAATAGTGGCTTTAACATATTTTGTTCTTCCTTTCAGATGCTCCATGGTGTGGTCACTGTCAGCAACTGGCTCCTATATGGGATGAGTTGGGAGAGAAGTACAAAGACCATGAGAATATAATCATCGCGAAAATGGACGCTACAGAAAATGATGCGGAAGATGTCACTATACAGGGATTTCCCACCATTAAATACTTTCCAGCTGGGGCTGAAAAGAAGGTTTGCAACAACATACACTCTTAAATTCTCTTATATTGTAAAAGGATATTAAATAGTATGTTGTTTATTTCTTTGGTTATTCAAAATTATTTTTACATTTTCAAAGTTGCTGTAAATAAAAGAAATAGCACATCTTAAGAGCTGAATTTTTTTATTTTATTACTTCAAAGGTCGTAATAAAAAGTTTGATAAGAATGTCCAACTTTATCCACTTGTAAACTTGCATACAGTGATGTATACTGTATATATATATATAACAATACTTTGTGAAAACAGATTGTTGATTATAATGGAAACAGAGATTTGGAGACTTTCTCAAAGTTTCTGGATAATGGAGGAGTGATACCAGAAGAAGAGAGTAAAGATGATGAGGAGGACAAAGATGACGAAGATGATGATGATGATGATGATGAAGACGAGGTCAGTAAAAAGCCAACAGATTGCTTGATTATTTAGCCTGCTATCAGAGGCAAAAACTTTTTTAATTTGAATAATATAGTTGGTGAGTTTCTTTTTGCTTTTCAGGTGTCAGATGAACCAACAGAAGAGTCACCAAAATCTACCAATGGAACTAGCAAGGATGAGCTTTAAAAACAAGGCATAAATAAACTCATTTGTGTTGAATAAGATCAGTGTGAGACTTACTGTATGTGCCAATGAGCCAAACTGTGTTTTGTCAGGTAAATGCCTTTTTTTTTTTACACTGGACCATTTCAAACTACATACCTTACTAAATTGAATAAAAACAACTGAACACATTAAGGTTTTTATTCATTGCCCTGGTCTTTAATTTATATCTGTGGTGTGAGATCATTTTGACACTATCAGTATCAGTATTTGGCTTCAAAAGAGTCTCAGAAAACTGTCAAGAACATGGCTAACATGAACATGAAGCCTATTTTTATGATCATTACGTTACAGTTAATCACATTTTTGTCCATATTTTCATTAATGTTATGCCAAGAAAATAAAAAAATAAATATAAGGTATATCTACTTCATGGTAGTGTTTTACTGTGTTTACAGCATACACAATATAACTGTATTACAGTGTATATTTATTTCGGGTTTTACTGTAATATAACAAAAAAATAAATGTATTACTGTCAAAGAATCTAATAATAACCAATATCACTACTGCATTACATTTCTTTTTTATACTTTGATTTTGGAGTGAAGTGTAACATGGACATTTTTGCAAGTTTTATCCTTATGATTTGTTGATGCCATGGCCTTTATTTACACAGTAAACAACTGATGATGAATTCATTCATTAAAGTCCTTTGGCCACATTTATGATACAACATCCATGTTTGTACTCTAAATATTTCATAAACAACAAAGCTACAGCAAGATATATTCTTCTCTTGCCACGATATAGTAGTTGAAGGAAAGGAGTACTAATGTTAATAACAACTGGCACAAAGCATTCAACCAAATCACAACAGAATACGTTTAACATATCTGTGTGAAGCATTTATTTTTACTCACCCTAAGACACGTTCACTATGTAGCTGCACATTCCTCCTCATGCAGTGGAATGCACTGACAGCAAAGATGAACAGGTAAACAGGTAGAGTGGGTCAGGCATGTGATGTGATGTCATAAGAAAACTTTTCTGTGAAGGATCAACACGCAGGTAAGAATAATTCAGCTATATCCGCCTGTTTAAATGTAAACTTTAAAATGTACATTATTTATGACAAAAAGCATTTTGAAGGAAGGAGAAACACAAAGTATGGCATGCGGTGCCCTGTGTTATCACAACTTCAGGCATAGTATCGAATATGTGGAGTGATATGTCGTATAGATTTGGATTTGTAAAAGAAGAATTAGGTTCATGTAAGGAAATTCCACCTATTTTTCCCCTTGTGCTCTTTTCATTCCTATCATTCTTGTTCAGGATCTTGGCTGGTAACACAAACCTTTTAGGTTTAATCCAGAATGAAAAAGCTGAAAGACTGAAATGAGGCTACAATTGGTCATGTAGCCATAAACACAAGTTTTAAGCACTTTTTGGAAATTAATATGGATGTTTTATAATGTGGAATTAATTATTTTATTTAAGTGTCTTTCTTACATAATTGGTCATGGGTCTGAAGTAGACCGATTGGCCTATGACCACACTATCAGACAAAAAGGTACAGAAGCTGTCACTGGGGCAGTACCTTTTCAAAAGGCACACCTTTGTACCTAAACAGTCCTTTTGAAAAGGTACTGCCCCAGTGACAGCTTCTGTACCTTTTTTTCTGAGAGTGCAGATTAAAATACTCATATGATTTTATTTATTTATTTTCAAATACAAACCCGATTCCAAAAAAGTTGGGACACTGTACAAATTGTGAATAAAAACAGAATGCAATGATATGGAAGTTTCAAATTTCAATATTTTATTCAGAATATAACATAGATGACATATCAAATGTTTAAATTGAGAAAATGTATCATTTTAAGGGAAAAATAAGTTGATTTTAAATTTCATGGCATCAACACATCTCAAAAAAGTTGGGACAAGGCCATGTTTACCACTGTGTGTCATCCTCTCTTCTTTTTATAACAGTCTGCAAACGTCTGGGGACTGAGGAGACAAGTTGCTCAAGTTTAGGAATAGGAATGTTGTCCCATTCTTGTCTAATACAGGCTTCTAGTTGCTCAACTGTCTTAGGTCTTCTTTGTCGCATCTTCCTTTTTATTATGCGCCAAATGTTTTCTATGGGTGAAAGATCTGGACTGCAGGCTGGCCATTTCAGTACCCGTATCCTTCTTCTACGCAGCCATGATGTTGTAATTGATGCAGTATGTGGTCTGGCATTGTCATGTTGGAAAATGTAAGGTCTTCCCTGAAAGAGATGACGTCTGGATGGGAGCATATGTTGTTCTAGAACTTGGATATACCTTTCAGCATTGATGGTGCCTTTCCAGATGTGTAAGCTGCCCATGCCACACGCACCGATGCAACCCCATACCATCAGAGATGCAGGCTTCTGAACTGAGCACTGATAACAACTTGGGTTGTCCTTGTCCTCTTTAGTCCGGATGACATGGCATCCCATTTTTCCAAAAAGAACTTACAATTTTGAATCGTCTGACCACAGAACAGTTTTCCACTTTGCCACAGTCCATTTTAAATGAGCCTTGGCCCAGAGAAAACACCTGCGCTTATGGATCATTTTTAGATATGGCTTCTTTTTTGACCTATAGAGTTTTAGCCGGCAGCGGCGAATAACACGGTGGATTGTGTTCACCGACAATGTTTTCTGGAAGTATTCCTGAGCCCATGTTGTGATTTCCATTACAGTAGCATTCTCTGAATCTTTGGATGATATTATGTACTGTAGATGATGATAACTTCAAACTCTTTGCAATTATTCTCTGAGAAACTCCTTTCTTATATTGCTCCACTATTTTCCGCTGCAGCATTGGGGGAATTGGTGATCCTCTGCCCATCTTGACTTCTGAGAGACACTGCCACTCTGAGAGGCTCTTTTTATACCCAATCATGTTGCCAATTGACCTAATAAGATGCAAATTGTTCCTCCAGTGGTTCTTTATATGTACATTTAACATTTCCGGCCTCTTATTGCTACCTGTCCCAACTTTTTTGGAATGTGTAGCTCTTATGAAATTCAAAATGAGCCAATATTTGGCATGACATTTCAAAATGTCTCACTTTCAACATTTGATATGTTATCTATATTCTATTGTGAATAAAATATAAGTTTATGAGATTTGTAAATTATTCCATTCCTTTTTTACTCACAATTTGTACAGTGTCCCAACTTTTTTGGAATCGGGTTTGTAAATTTGATTATACAATTTTATAACAATGCTCTTAAAATATATTCTCTAATTATACAATTTTCTTTGCTGATACAAAACAACTCACATGGTTTAGTAAAAGGTCTACTACCGACAATTTATTCTCATCATGACTTTGTCTTTACCTCTGAACGCTTCAGTGTGGCATCTTAGATAACTAGGGTACAACTTTCCTCTCATATGATGCTTTAAATCACTGCTGGTTAGAAAGAAAGTATGTTTTATTTTCTACTTTAATTAGATTTATTCAGACTGTTTTTGCAATGACTGAATCGGCACCTAACTGACTAGTAAGAGTATTTCTATCAGAAGGTAATGTACACAGGTTTAGTACGTCGTATTTTCATGTTCTTCAAAAGCTCAGTGAATTTAGTATACTATCTCATTATATCCAGTAATAGATGGATATTCCCGCATGTGCTTCAGCAACAGCTGGCTCCACATCATCACCTCCCGCTTACAATGACTTTAATAAGTTTCCCCTTTATGAGGAAATAATTCCAGATTCACCGCCACCCGATTATACCATCGCCATAGCGCCACCTGCTGACAGGGAGAGAGGTAAGAGCTGCAGCTGCTGAGGGCAGCATATAAATTGTATAAATATATAAATATATATATTAGTATGAACAGTATAAATTAATAGATTTTTTTTTGTTTACAGTCAATTTTCAAGAGATTTCTCAAAACCCTAATAGAAGGAGTGCAAACCCATATCCTGTCCTCAATGTGCCTCGAATCCAAATAGTCGAACACAGAGAACAAAGTAAGTGCTATTTAAGGAATAGTTCATCCAAATATATATATATATATAGAAAATGTACTTTATCAGAACAGATTTGGAGAAATTTAGCATTAAATCACTTGCTCAACAATGGATCCTCTGCAGTGAATGGGTGCCATCAGAATAAGAGTCCAAACAGCTGATAAAAAACAATAACCACAATAAACAATCACAATAATCCACAACAAATCCACATGACTCGAAAAGTTAATGGAAACAAATTAAGGCATTTTAACGTCACACCGTTGCTTCGGGCTAAAATACTAGTCCATAAGATCCATAATATTGCTTTCTCCAGTGAAAAAATCATCTTGTCTAAATCAGCAGAGAAATATGCACAGGTCAATCACTGTCTTCAAGCGAAAATAAGTTCTACACAAATATATTGGTGGATTTTGATGTGAGAGGACAAAAGCAGATGCATTTGTTTCTTACAAACACACAGCTTATCACTTCATAAGGTGTTAATTGATGGGCTGGAGTTGTGTGGATTACTTGAGGATTATTGTGATGCTTTAATCAGCTGTATGAACTCTCATTCTCACGGCACCCATTCAAAACAGAGGATCCATTGGTAAACAAGTGATGCAATGCTAAAATTTCTCCAAATCTGTTCCAATGAGGAAACAAATTCATCTGCACTTGGATGGCCTGGCCATAACCATTTTTTTTCCCACTGTTTAGCATTCATACAGCAGATAGTGCAGCCTGTAGCTCCTCAGGTGGTCATGGTCCAGCCACAGCAGATGCTTGTTCTTTTGGATGACACACCGACAATGACTGTGTGCAAGTACTGCAATAAGAGCATCATCACTAATGTGAAATATAAATCTGGTTCTGCTGCATGGGGCATGTGCTGTTTATTGACTGTACTTGGGTAAGAAATATTGACAAAATTGTATTGTAACTGTGGAAGATACATCTAAATATTATTATTTCTTATTGTGTCTCTGTCTTCATTACTTTGTTTTACAGGCTCATTTGTGGATTTTGCCTCATCCCATTCTTTGTCAGTGGTTTTAAAGATGCCCATCACTCCTGTCCTTACTGCCATAAGCACTTAGGAATATACACCCGCAAATGACTTTAGACGCAAACTCTCACACACATATTCAACATTATGATCAATACTCATATTTTAAAGGTCTATAAACTGCCATAATGTATTAAAACAATTATAATGCAAAACATATTTGCTTATGATTTACTTTAAACAAAAGCTAAATATCTTTACATAAAAATATTCCTTCAATATAAATTAGGCTGTAATTTTACAAATATCATTTGTGACTGCACATTTTATTTTTTTTGTTGTTGAGGATATTATGTTGTTGTATTGTTGGTTTTTTTTTTTTTTTTTTTTAGTGCCTTTGTGTTGTAACCGAATGTTATCATAATTATTTTTATTAAAAAAGTGGTTTATTAAGAAAGACACCACACATTATCATAATTGTTTTATTAAGAAAGTGGTTTATTAATAGTCAGAACAGTAAGAAACGGTAAGGTTGTAAAGCGATTAAACAATCAGGACTGACAGCTATAATATTTTCTTAATACGAATGTATTAATTTAGGTATTGGCAGGTTTGACAGAATACCCTCACCAGAGAATCATGGAATTAAAACTACAATTATAATGCTGAAGTAAACATGCTACAATATTCTGAGCATGTATAGTAGACCAGGTTATTGTCACAAGAACAATACTTCAAGTAATACCTTGAGTGTAATTGTAGTCCGAAAAGCAATAGTTCAAAATGATTTCCAATAATTCATGTGTGACAGACAAATTACTAAAAGGTATTAATAAAAAACCCTACTCTGTTAAATATAGAGTCATAATAAATATGAATCACACAAGCAAAGACTTAATCTAGAGTTTGTATTTATTTAGCAATAAACATCAAACAATACCCCAGACTTTTCTTTGTCATAATCACACACCATTTAATTTCTGCCAAATAATAAAGGTAAAACAACTTCATTCATCATTCATTCATAAATTCATTGTCTGTCTGGTCCTGTACATAGTCACTGGCAAAGTTAACAATGTTTAATAATGCCTTTAAAATCAGAATATCCATTTCTGTATTGCCGGGACCCTCATCATAGTAGTTCTTTACCGGGAAGATGCAATTCACAGGAACCCCCAGTTTAATAGAGCACTCCTTCATCTGTGAATGCACAGTAACGTGTATCGGCATATTTATTTCAGCAAACAGAGCTAAAAAGCTATCATTTTTCATTCAGACTTACCTTCTTTTTTATTTTTTTGCTTGTGTAGACCTTCTCAAGGTTGCTTTGAACGAGTGGACACACTTCATCCACCTTGGTCATGATAATGACTTGAGGAATCCCTGCGGTACATTAACAATAACTACTTATTTATATAGAGTAAAATATTTTATTATGAGCATTATGAGAACGGTCTAAAGTGCATAAAACAAGCATGTATTATAAAGAGCTGTTTTTGTCTCAGAGCAGTCAAACTATATTTTTAGGTTCAGGCATCAAAAACAGAGCTATGTTAGAGTCTTTGTATTGTTAACTTGGTGGGTTTTGCATAAACATAACTGCACCCATGGCAATGAAAAAGGAACCTACTTTAAGTATTATTTTTTTCCGCTTTGTACCTATACATTCCTTTTATTCTTTACAGTTCACTGTATTTAATCACCCCAAAAATGAAAATATTTTATGTCTTTACATTTAGATAAACATGAAAACATGATTGTTTTAATAATCTCCACACTACTCTTTTCTATATAATGAAATAAATAAAGGTATACAATTCAGAATAATATATTCACTGTGTTTTACATGACTCACCCAAGTCTCTTGCTTTGTGACGAACTTTTCTCAGTTGGTCAATTACAGTCTGTTCCATTAGAGATATCGAGTTAGCTGGAATAACAGCCACCAGACAGTGAATCCTGTCATTTAAACTGGGGTTTTCATTATACTTTGGGTTTCCTTCAGAAATGGGACTTTCTGCGTTACACTGAAGGGACATAAGCACTAAATATATTACAAGAATATGCAATTAAAAACAGCTTTGAACTATAATAGGTTTGCTATAAATTTAAATCATTTTACAGTTGTTGTTTTTTTTCAGTTGCTAACATCCTTTTGTCCAAGCTGTAGTCATATTTTCAAAACTCTTAGCACAACATCCGTCTGTTGTGATTACAGTTTTTCTCAGTCGCTTTGGTGCGTTTTTCACATCATCCCTAACATGTGCAAAATAATAAGTGCATTTCTCAGAACAATTTGTACAAACTGCAATATACAATAGATATGTTTCTAAAGCTAGTCAGTCACTAAAAATCCTTAGTACAGTACATCTCTCAAAAGTAAATATTCATGCCAACGATCATGTCAGTGCCATCAGAATGATAAGTCATTGAGTCACTGTTCACGAACAAGCTCGTCAAAATGTTTAGGCATGTTGTCAATGTAACTGTGTACTTTGACAGTATTACCAGATGAAAACTTAGGCTACAGTTTGGATGACAGTTACTGTATTGAAAATGCACAAGGCTAAACTTCTATGGCATATATCAATTTCAACAGTACCATTTACATATTACTGTATGTGGTTATTGATTGAAAGAGACAAAAGAGATTTTGTTTTTCACAGCTTTTACTAGTACTACTTTATGTAAGAAAACAACAAAATAATTTAGAGTAAGAAAAAGACAAGGGGCACAAAGGAAAATAAAAACTAAATTAGAAAGAAACACAGGAAACACCCCTAAGACACAACTTTGCCCGCAGCACTGTTCATCCAGACGTTCCTGTCTGTCGGCCCACATATTCTCATCCACATCACACCGGATATTTTCCCTTCCAATGCAACGTGGAAAGAATCTTTTGGAATGCCTTATCCATCCTCTGCAGGCGTCTACTGTGATGTCCTCACATGCTGCATCCATTGCAGCCAGCAGGGTCATCTGTGTGTGTGGCTGATGATTGTACACCTTCCACCTTCATGCTGAAAAGAACTCCTCAATTGGGTTAAGGAATGGTGAATAAGGTGGGAGGAATTCTATGAGCATCCTCGGGTGGGTCACAAACCATTGCCTTATGATGTTTGATCGATTGAAACTCACCTTATCACAAATGACCACATACTTTGGCAAATCCTCTCTAAATAGACCCCTCTCATCATCAGGGATGAGAGCCCTGTAGAGAGTCTCTAAAAAGTTGAGTAGATGCTGGGTTTTGTATGGCCCTATAAGGGGGATATGGGTTAGGACGCCATGCTCCGAAATAGCAGCACACATGGTGATATTTCCTCCCCTTTGGCCTGGCAAATCCACAGTAGCTCTGTGACCGATGACATTCCGACCCCGCCTTCTGCATTTGGTCAGGTTCATTCACGTATACAAAGTTGTGAGAGGGTTCACTTGATTCCAACTCCATTATAAGCTATATCCCAGAACACACAGTTGAATTTGTTTTGGTAAGGAAGAGTGACATAAAATGTACTGTACATATATTGCATGTTCCTTCCACAGCAATGGAAATGTGTGCAGTTTATGCTTACTGTACTATGTATCATATATAAAATGTTGCTGTAAATTAGTTACATAGATATATGTTTAACCTGTACATACTGGTACCGTAGCTCCTTAACTCTGTCCTCATTCCTTTGGAATGGTACACGGTACAGCTGTTTCATACTCATCTGGGCCCGGTTTCCCGATAACGCTCACTCTTAGCGCGGTAAGAAGACTCGAAAGATATATCTTACCAAAGTTGTTTATGTTCCTAAGTGTGTTCCCCGAAGTGTCCCTTAGGAAGCTTCTTAACACGCTGCCACTTACGTCCGACGTTACAAAGGCGCTGTCCCAAGTAAAGGTGCTGAATAAGTTGCCATCGATTGCTCAGGAATCGATTTTCAACTTCACGCGAAGGTGCATTACAGCGTTAAGAAAGACAACACGTTCTATGCAAATGAAACATTCCTCAAATTATTCCAGTAACATTTATTTTAACATAGTTTTCCGTAAAATATAGACTATTAATTAAATTATCAAATTGTCAGTAATATGTTCACACGATATGTTGTGATGGGTAGACGAACCGGGTCTCCCTCGCTAATCATCCACCCTCCTTATCCCATTGTGCCACTTGTGCCGCTTCTTGACATGGCTTTAACGACTTCTAAAAAATATGTAATACACTTTTATATTAATGGTAAGGTACTTTACAATCTGAATTCCCCTGCGTGGCGCAGAAGGGCGTTGGTGACAGTGTGGACGCACCACACCGAGGTCTTGCTTAGGCCGTAGCCCTCTCCCACGACCTCGATGAAGCTCCCTGTAGCAAAAAACCTTAGCGCTGTAAGCAGCTGGACTTCAGAGCTTAAAGCAAAATTCCGCCGCGTTACCCTGGCAAGCGCAGGTCTGAGAAGGTCCAGCAGCTCCATAATGAGTTGTGTTGGGAGGTGATTTTTTTTTAATATAACACGTCAGGCAAAATGTCAAAAGTGCTTAAGTTTTGCCGAATAAAAAAATTGACATGGACTAAACAGCTCCGCGGCCGGCGCCGTCTTTGATTCAATACAAGGACACGTTGGATCGCTGCCATAGTTGGTCGCTTACTGGACACTGCATGCTTACCCATTTATAGATCTTAGCCATTTAGAGCCAAATTGTTTGCCAGATTTTAATTATCAAAAGTGATTGCCAATTTAAACGCTTTAGTGACATTACGAAATAGCCTAGGCTAATTACCACCATATTAGTTCTGATACCAAATAAAGTCAACTTCATAAATACCTGTACAGAGGCGTGTCTACGTGGTGGCCAGGGGTGGCACAATGATACGGCGGTTGGAGCATGCCTCTCCCGAGCGGGGTCCCAGTCTGTGAACGACGTTCACGGAAAAGGCCAGTTGGTCTGCGATGTCTGGTGAGACCTGGCTGAATAGGTAGACTTGTTTTAAGTAAATTTCTAACTGCATTTGGCAGTGGCGGATCCTGGCATGTGTAGCTGGCTACGGCCGCTTTCTTCTCCTCTTTATACTTAATTTTAGGCGGTTTCTATAGCGTGATATTTGACATATCGAGAGTGCATAATGTTACGTGATCCGTAATGCGCGAGCATGAATCTCCACTCGCAAGTGAATTTCCTTCACTCACACAAAACTGGATGTGTGCTTTTAAATATACATTGTTCTTTTATGAATTGGCTCTGCTTGTGCTCAAAGATTACGTGTATGCTCAAACGTTCTTGCATCACTGAAGACTAGAAGCGCCTTTTTTCTAATTCAGATGAGGAGTAGGCTTATCTCATTAAATGGAAGCAAGCTGATTATAGTCAGCCTTAGTTATTTATTTTATTAATAGCCTTCTTATTTTAGTTAAGTGCTTAACTTATAAATATGCATTTATTCAATTGTTTTATTAAGTGCATTTGTATTTTGTTGTTTTTGTATATAGTTTTGCAATAAAAGCGTATTAACCAGGTTCCAGAAATAATTACTGATGGTGCTTCTAAAATTAATGAGGGTGCTCTAGTCTTAATGCCCATTTTCACATTTTTTCTCCCGTCTATTGCTTTGGTCATCATTGTGTCAATCACTGCTACTTCGAGAGTGAATCCCACATAAATATGCAGATGTCCCCCCCGCCAACCTCTTTTGAGCCAGTGCCCCAGACTGGCCACACCATTTAAAATGCTCTAGACACGCCCCTGGGCCTGTATCCATTGTGAACATATTTTATTATTAGTCTTAAAATATCCATAACATAAAATCATTTTTGAGCCACAACATTGTCAACATACCATAGTTGGACTTGTACTGCGCTGCGCAGATTTTTAAAGACTGCTGCAAAGTGGCGGCGACTGGCGTCTCGAGCTCAAACAACGCTAAGAGAGAGCTTACGAATGGTCCAGACCAACCTTACGAAAGTGTGACTTACAGAAGATATACTTAGCGTACGAATGTGTCGGGAATCGTGCCATAACATTAAGAGAGAGGTTAAGGAATAGGTTAAAAACTACTTAGCGATAAGAACGTTTTGGGGAACCGGGCCCAGACCAACCTTACGAAAGTGTGACTTACAGAAGATATACTTAGCGTACGAATGTGTCGGGAATCATGCCATAACATTAAGAGAGAGGTTAAGGAATAGGTTAAGAACTACTTAGCGATAAGAACGTTTTGGGGAACCGGGCCCTGGTTTCTGTGCAGCACCCTGTCGATGGTTGAGATGCTAACCGTATGGATGTTTTCAAAGACATCGTTGTCTTCTATAATGGTCCTTTGTATTTCCCTGAGTCTCATAGCATTGTTTTGCTCGGACCATGGTGCAAATAGCCTCCTCCTTTTGAGGTGGTGAAAAGGCGTCCTCTGCCACCGGTTTGAGGTAATCTTGCGGTCCTATGTGGGGACAAATGCAGTGATGCATCGCACACTTTCACATAGACAAAAATTATGCAAATACACATTTTACTGTAAAACATACAGGTGGGTGCATGTAAGGTGCAGTATGTATCTGCATAGAGTATATTTCTGTATGCTGTGAAATACAAGTGGACTACTGTAATATGAAGCATTATAGGAAGTAAACAGTATACTGCTTATATACAGTAACAGTGCACTGTACATTGGTGGACATACCTGATCTCTCTTCGAAACGTTTGAACAATTGAGGACATGGTTGATCTCCCAATATTCAGCTGCACCCTTTGACCCGCTTCAGCCATAGTAAGGCCATGATTGACAACATGGTCTACAATAGTGGCTCTAATGTCATCAGATATGCGCCTATGTCCTCTTCTGCCTCTTCCTCTGTTTTGCCTTCCACCACGCATCCTTGCTCCTCTTCTTCCTCCTCTTGGCTGTTGACCCTGTTCGTTTCCTGGTCCATCCATTACTGGTAAATTGCAACTCTGTGTTGTGGTCTGTCTATATATGATTCCCAGTTGATTGTTCATGAGATGCACCTTTGACAACTGGTTGATTGTTGGTTGAACTAGCACTTTACATTCCTTGAGTGAGGGTCAATTTCACCTGCACGATTCATTAATTCACGTTTTTGTACAAAAGGTCTAATAATAGAAATGTGGTAAAACTATGCTTGGCAGTTTATGACAAATAGTTCAACAATTTTGCATGTAATGGCTTATGCAAGGAACTAATGCCTAGATGTTTTGAGGGGGTAAGACTATTGCAAAGAGAACTATATAATACATTTTGAGCAACATGACATTAGCAACTGATAATGTAGGAAACCACAGATTAAATGTGCATAATCAATTGGATGAATGTACAAAAGCAATCGCAACTTGTTCAAAAGAATGAGAAACTGGTTTTATGATGTGTATAAATGATTAGATGATGTGGAGTTTGTACAAGTAGTTTTGAGAATTTCATTTCTGATTTGAGAAATGCACCAAAGCAACTGAGAAAAACTGTAACACAATTTGTGTTGTTTTCACACAATATGCAGTCAACTACCACGTTTCTAAAATGCTTACATTTACTTTTCATACAAGCTTACCCAAAACCAAAATCATGGATCATTTCAGTCTTATTTGAGTCAGAAATGAAGACCTAATGTTCCAAAAAGCTTCTACTTCTGGAACAACAGCAGCTCAAATGTATTGAAAAAGATATCTCTATATAGAATTTTTGTTGATGACTGGCATCAGCTTTCATGGGGGCACCATCCACATCCAACCCCCACCCACTAGAAAGCAATATAATCAAGGTTCCAGCTGAATTTCTGCATAGTGGACCCTATAGTGGACCCTCTATAAAGTAATGACTCATTCAGTTTTAGATAGTATGTTGCCAAGAATAAACACATTCAACACTTAAAAATGTAGAATGGGTTTCAGTTGAAGGTAAACTGAAGGCTAAATTACAAAAAATCTACAGATGTTTATATTGTCTATTAAATGAAGGTAGAACTGAAACATGACAAGTAATGCAGTTTTTGTAAAGCTATCAACTGTTAGTATTTTGACAGTCGCCATGCTATGATTGACTATGCTTCTGTTGGGTAGAAACTAGTGCTAATGTTTTGACCGAGTGACTCAATTTTGAATCGGGTTTGCTGTGTTTTGATAGAGTTAGTACATGTAGAAAAGGGTATTCAGCATTTTGAAATGAAGAGTTTGTATTTATTTAACCAAATTTGGTTTTGGCCAGACAATTAATTATTTAGTCTAGAAAAAGTGCTTTAAGTATTGGTAAATACTTGTTAGCAATTGAAAAAAAAAACTGTAAAAGTACATGCCAGTCTCTTACACAGGCAAAACTGTATACCATTGACCTAAACAAAGTTCTGATGTGTTCACTTTATTAAAATGGAGGAGCTTTTTCATTTTCATTATGAATTAACATGAAGACATTATACTACTATAGTAACTTCTGATATAAAGCATACATTAATCATATCAAAAGTACTACTGAAAGGCTTTGAAATATTTTGACCTGTATTTTTTAAGATTATGTGCTGTGCTGTTTAGTGTTGTGTATTAACTTACTATGTATCCATTTTGGACGTGGCCCAGTAATATTTTGGAAATGTCTTTGGGATGCACACCATTTCCTTCTTCTTGTTCCATTCCCCTGATGTCAGTAAATGTGAAAGGAAAGTAAGATCCTGCATTCTTTCTCAGTTTAAAATGTTTGCACTGGAAACAAAAAACAAACGTACACTTAAAGTGAAGTGTCACCCAGTATGGTGACCCATACTCAGAAGTTGTGCTCTGCATTTAACTAATCCAAGTGCGCACACACACACACACACACACACACACACACACACACACCATGAACAAACACTCCAGAGCAGTGGGCAGCCAATGCTATGGCACCCAGGGAACAGTTGGGGGTTTGGTGCCTCGATCAAGGGTCTCACCTCAGTCATGGTATTGAAGGTGGAGAGAGAGCTGGTTATTCACTCCCCCCCACTGACAATTCCTGCTGGACCTGACACTCAAACCCGCAACCTTCAAGTTACAAGTCCGACTCTCCGACTGCTTACATACTGTCCTTAAACACACTTACATTAGATTCTTAAAGTTCTTCAGATAACTGGACTCTATATGAACCAGAATTTTTTGCTCTTGAATCATTCAGACTTTTGAACAAATTAATGATTCAGTGGCTCTCTTGCAAAGATTGTCAATTTTTAGTTACTGAAACAAAAATATTTGCTTGTCACACCTATTGGTTTACTGATGTAACCTGCAAAAAGCCCCAGTGCTGTTGGAATAAATAACATTCTATGACCCAAACTAACTTTTCTATGAAATGCTTTTACCTCCATAGTGAAACTTCTACCGCTTAATGAATCTGCCAGGGCTCTGGTGGTGTATATATATATATATATATTTTTTTTTTTTTGCATGAAGTCCTTAGGCAACACTGCTTTTCATGAATTGTCATTTAGATGTTGATATTCACTCACTTCTACTAGCTACATTAATGGATAAAATAAAACTTTGAATATGATGTCTTAAGGTCAGCTATTTGTTTTTTAATTAATAGCATGCATCAACCACGCATTTTAATTCACAACTTGATATTTTAAATCTATTTCTCAAATATGTAAATATATATGGATATAAATTATTTTCCAGCATGAAATGCAATTTCAATTCCTTTTATATGTGGACAGTTTCTGTCATAATAATGAGAAAATGACATACCCTGAGATGAAGGCCAATATTTTCGAAGTAAAAATGCCATCCTAGTAATGTTTGGTACTACTAAAATCAAGAATTAGGATACACAATCTCCTAATATTAACAATATTATAAAAAATGGAAATGTCAAATACTTAAATTCCAAATGCCAAATATATACCAAATACTGGTGTCAAATATTTAAATTCATACATCAGTTTAATCATTTTATCACACAAAAACTATGAATAAAAAGCCAAAAAAGAAGAAAGAATTTTAATTTCAAAAGTAAAAGTTTAATTTAACTTACTTGTTTTAGAAAACAGGAGCCTGTTTGTCTTTTACTGTGCTTGGTCAGTCCTGTCTTATACAGACTACATCAGTCTGAATCCGTGTGAGCACTTTGCTTTCTGTTTCTACAAAACGTACCTTGTTTTACATAATAACTGCATAAAGAAATATAAATAGATCTATTTGGAAATCAGTCTCAAATTTGTTTAAAACATTTCCTCATATGTTTCTCACTATAGTGACTAAACAGAGTAAATAATTTAAGTTTGATGTCATCTGCTCACTTCTCTGATGTTAATGCTCCAAGGAAAACCCAACAGGAACAGCCTTTAATGATATGATACTGTAGGTAGCCTATTTGAGGAAAAAGTTCAGTAATAAGAGTTCTCTGAGATGGTTAGATTGTATGCAATATTTTCTACAGTATGCTAGAAAATAAAAAAATAAAATTCATGAAAATGTTTACATTTGCAAAAAATCTGATTACTAATGAAAATAATTCTTAAAAACCAAAACATTCTTCCCAAATCAATTAAAAGTAGTCAACATCAGTTAAACTGAACAGGGGAGAGTGGGGACGATTGAAACAAGAGGCAGTTGCAACATGGCTTATTTCTTCAATCAGGAATGAGCTACAATGATGATATTTGTACTGCACATGCTCAATTAGCCCATTATTCTTCCTAAAAGAAATCAGCCACATGTGAACATTCTTTCTACCATTTTCATGGTAGAAAATTCATTTTTTTATGATCAGATTTTTGTCATACCATCTAAGCGTAATTCATTGTAAAGTCATATCACTTTAATCAGTGTTTTCTGAGCATAGGTATAGGCATAGCTAGAATGTGTCAAATATATTCTGTCGAGGTACCAAGTGTTATTACCGTTGTCAGTGTAGGGACAGTTGCAAGCCCCAAATTAAATTCTTTTTAGGGCTCCATAAAGGCTTAGGTCGGCCCTGAGTGGCTTTATTGTATTAGAATTTTGGCTTTCCATTACAAACGGTCTCTAAAACACTGAAGGAAATGCAAAAAGTGTTGCAACCATCCCCACTCTCCCAGTAGTGTAACACTGCAAGGTTTCGGGAATGACAAATACTGGAAAATGCTCAGCGATCCACAGTGATAACCACAGCGTTATGGTTTTGCATCTTGTGCTGCAAACAAGAAATGTGGATGCAAGTAGTTTAACCGTTTGGTTTTCCATAATTTTCAATCAAAGTAGCGGCTAAAGAAAGTCACATTATGTCCAGCAAGTTGCGTAAACTGCCATTGATAGTGTTGTTGAATTCAGTTTGCTATATTGTGTATGTGTATCTCTGCTTATTTTAAATGTAACCTATTTTGACCTGGCCCCCGCAATTTCTATGGCTCCATTAGGACCAGTAAAGGAAAACTGTAAGGTATCAGCAGTTACTTGAGTCTTCGATAGGCGCAGAATCGCCACATTAATGAACCTCCTTTTAGCCGTGCATGAATTTAATGCAAGAGCCTGAGTTTACGTCCGCCAACAACATTTTTAAAGGAGTTGTCAAACAGATCCGACGATCCGGTACAGACAGAACATCACACTACCCTCCGATTTCATCGGCAGACCAGCAAATACTGAAGCAATCTGCTGCACTTGACCCTGGCAACCCGAAAGGTTTAATAAAAAATGTGTGGTATGACATACACCCACATAGCAAACGGACTTGGCCCAAATGTGGCCTCAAGCTGGCACTGCTGGCCTCCTGTCGGCAAAGGCATGTACCCTTTCAGCCAGAGCTGGGCCATGTGTGGCAATGATGGCACAGCGTGGATCACGGCAAACAATATGAGGGCCGATAGTTGGTGGGAGGAGTGTGGCCTAGATCAGTCCAGTGATATGAGGCCCAAATCAGTCTATGATCTGGCAGCATATTATGTGACTCATGATAAACAAGATAAATACAAAATTGCATGATAATGGTTAAATGATCACATACATTTTAATGTAGTGTAGTGTTGTTAAAATGTAGTATTTGAAATGGCAAGTCAAAACAGAATGAAACATTATCATTTCAAAATTAAGCAAATCAGTCAACTGCATAAAACTGCACTTAATTATAATTTTATTACATTTTATATTATTATTCTTGGTACAAATAATCTTAGAATCCTTACATGAAAAGAGAGCGAGAGAGAGAGGTTTAACAAGACTTTATTATTTACATAATACAATCATTATTTACAACATCAAATACTCCTTGATCAAATTAAAATAAATTAAAAATTCAGAACCAACTGGCCCTCAAGAATTTCACACAAAACATTTTTAAGACACCAAATATCATCAAAACACCCCTCATTTTTTATAAGATTATAATATAAAAACTCTATCTTCAACCTTCCAGCTACAAGGTTCTTGAACATTAATTCAGCATCAATAGTAAGAAGATTCAGCCCTTTATTCTTTCTCGTCTTCCAAATTGCTAATTTTGCAGTTCCGATCAAATAGTTTAACAAACACGCTTTCCTTTTGATTGAGAATCTGTACATCACACCCCCAATAAACACTTCTTCTAAGAATTTCTCATCAAATGCTCGAAACCATCTATCAAGAAGATTAAAAAGACCTTTCAACCTATTACATCTTAAAAACAAATGCTCCAAATCTTCTACCATTCCACAAAACCTACACTGTTCACTCACTGCCGGATTCAGGTGCGCCACATGTCTGTCCGTAGCTATCGCCCCGTGAATAAGCCTCCACTGCAGATCAGCAGTGCGCTTCTCTATGGGAGGCTTATACAGGGCTCTCCACCTGTCCCTCACAAGGAAGTCTGGCTTCAACAAACCTGGCCACCTGGAGGCTTTCTGTCCTTTAAGAGAGTCCTGGTGTAAAACTTTGACTGTAGAGTGATATATTGCTTTTTTTGATGCCGACTCAAAATATTCTAGCTGCGGGGTTTTAAAAGATAGAATTGACCCCACGTCTTCATCTTCATTTTCTGTCTTTATAAGATAAGAGATTTTAATTCCTGGGAGCTCCTGTTCATTCGTCATGTCCATCAAAGTTCCTCTCCCAATGTACTTTCTGTAACTACTTGGTAAGGTATTGACAATCCCCTCCATCAACTTTTCTGTCAAGCGTGAAGATCTTAAGCCAGTCATTTCTTTAAGCTCCTCCAACGACTTCCATCCATCTCTATTCAAGAGGTGTCCCAGCTTGACAATGCCCTTTCTCTGTAAGCATGCACTTACACTTACAGAAGACAAAAGTCTTGTTTGAATCATTGAATTAAAAAACAATGGTTCCTCTAGAACCCAGCTCCCATCTTCATCAACCTCTTTTTCAACTTTAAAAACAGTTCTCCATGAATGCAACATTGTCCTGTAAAAATGCGAAAGCTCAGACATGTCTATCTTCTCCAGGTTCATTAAAAATAAATGTTTATCCAATCCAAGACCCCCAGTTTTTTGAAGAATTGCCTTTGCAGTCTGAGACCAAAACAAGTTCTTATGGTAGAGAAGTCTCTGTGCTGCTTGGATTCTGAAAGCACAGATTCTGCTCCTCACATCCACTAGACCTTGGCCTCCTTCTTCAACTGGAAGATACAGCGCTGCTGCGCGAATCCAGTGTTCTCCACTCCAGAAGAAATTCACAAAAGTCCTTTGTATCCTGCGGATCAGCTCATCAGGAGGCTCCAGTACCACGAGTCTATGCCACAAGATAGAGGCAGCCAGGTTGTTTACCACCAGAACTCTTCCTCTGTACGACAATTGTGGTAATAGACATTTCCATTTAGACAATCGAGCATTCACCTTTTCCAGCATTCTCTCCCAATTTTTTCCTTTAAATGCTGTATTTCCTAAAAAAACTCCTAAAATTTTTAACCCTTCTCTTACCCACATCAATCCACCCGGTAATTTTGGAGGTCCTGACCCTCCCCACTGCCCAATAATAAGCCCTTCACTTTTCCCCCAGTTCAATTTTCCGGAAGATGCCCTCTCATATTTTCTAATAATTCCCGTTAAAATGTCAACATCATTTTGACTCGTGATAAAGACTGTGATATCGTCCGCATAGGCAGATAATGACACCCTACTATTACTATTTATACCAGGAAGTAAAATTCCATTCAGATCTCTCCTTATCCTACACAACAATGGCTCAATAGCCAGACTATACAATTGTCCAGAAAGTGGGCATCCCTGCCTAATACCCCTTGAGACCGGTATTGGTGCACTTAATCCTCCGCCTGCTTTAACCATCACAAAAACATTTGAATACAACAACTTAATATAAGATATAAAATTATCTCCAAACCCAAATTGTTTTAAAACCTTAAGAAGATACACATGGTCAACCCGATCGAATGCTTTCTCTTGGTCTAAACAAAGAATACCCAGGTTTAAGTGATTAAATTGGTTAAAATCAATTACATCCCTTAATAAAAAAAGATTATCCATGATTGACCTTTTGGGAATGCAATACGTCTGATCATTTTGAACCAATAACTCTAAATAACACTTTAACCTATTTGCTAAACACTTTGACAGTATTTTGTAGTCCAAACATAATAGAGAAACTGGTCTCCAATTCTTTAGAAGACCTAGATTTCCTTTTTTTGGAAGCAAAGACAGTACAGCTCTTCGACAACTTATAGGAAGGATTCCACTTTTGATGCTTTGAATGAGTACTTCATACAAATCTTGTCCTAATATATTCCAAAATGCTTGGTAAAACTCAACTGGCAGTCCATCAATTCCCGGAGAACGTCCTCTTGATAGCTGTTTCATTGCTTCTGTAATCTCCTGAAAAGTTATTTGACTGTCTAATGATTTTCTCCCCTCTTCTTCCACCTGAGGTAAATCACTCAGCAAATCAGAAGCACTCTCAATGTCACAGCTCTCAGCATCATACAAGTTTTTGTAATAGTTAACTGCCAGCTTCTTGATTTCCACCGGGTCTAATGTTATAGTCCCATCAAGCCGTTGAAGATGATATATTTGTTTTTGTTGGGATCTTTTCTTTTCAAGGTTGAAAAAGAATGATGTAGGAGCATCCATGTCTTTAATAGAACAGATTCTCGCCCTTACAATTGCTCCTTTCACTTGCTCCTGTAAAAACGAGCCAAGTTCTTTCTTTTTTTTGTTCAACAGCTCACTCTGTCCAGTTCCATTATTATTAAAAATAGTACTTTCCATTTTTTGAATATCTTTCTCCAAGCTTTCTACTGCAAACTTCACCCTTGATGTATTATATGAACTGTAATTTTGACAAAATATTCTTATATTTACTTTACCGACATCCCACCACTGACACATGTTCTCAAAAGAATCTTTCTGCATTTTCCATTTATTCCAGAATAGTTTAAAACTATCACAAAAAAAAGCATCTTGTAATAATTTAACATTAAAATGCCAAAAATAATTTGGCTTTGTAATCGTTTTCATATTTAAATCAAATAAAACCAAATGGTGATCCGAAAACCCAACAGGTAAAATAACAGCATTCATCACCTTATTATTCCATGTTTTATCAATATAAAATCTATCTAGTCTTGCCCCACTAACCCTATTCTCAGATGCTTTAACCCATGTATATTGTCTAATCCCTATATTTCTTTTCCTCCAAATATCAATCAAATTAAGCTCTTTTATCATTTTTAATAATACCACACTTGACTCATTATGAGGTTCCTCCCCATTCCTATCAATTATAAAATCAACAGTACAATTCCAGTCCCCTCCAATAATAACACACACCTGATCTCCAATTTTCTGAATAGCATTTTTTAGTTTCATAAAAACCTCCAGCCGCTCAAGCCCAATATTTGGTGCATAAACATTTATAAGCACAAACACAGTTCCCTTATATTCTATATGCACTAATAATACTCTTCCCTTTACAACTTCTTCTACAACTAAAATATTTACATTTATATTTTTTGAGAATAATATGGCTACGCCAGAACTCAAATTTGTCCCATGGCTTAGCACACACTTTCCTTCCCACCATCTATCCCATTCCGAATCATTTTCTGTATTAGAATGTGTCTCTTGCAAAAAAACAATATCCACCTTTTTAATTCTAAATAATTCTGACACCATTGCCAACTTACTTCCATCCCTACCCCCATTTATATTTAAGGAGCCTGCTCTCAAAAACTCCATAAAAAGGGAAAAAAATAAACAGGACAGAAAAAGAGTGAAAAGACAAGGAAAAGTTGACACCCTGTGTGTTTTAATCATTGTGTGAAGCGTTCGTCTTACTCTTTCTTAACTTCGTTAGGATCTTCCTTAACCGAAATCTTTTCTGCTTACTAAGAACCTCATGACTAACGTTTCTTTGTAACAAAGTCACTGACACTATAAATTTCCTTATGTCTGGGAAGAAATCTTTGACTTCCACAGTCTTTCCAAAGGTTGCATCTAGAAAGTCATTTATTTCTTGCAGTGTATATGTGTCCTCCATGATTTGTGAACCAATATCTGAAATTTCAGAGACATTATCATCATCTCCCATTTCAGAACCAGTACGCACTTCAACACTGTTAAATACTTCAGAATCATCAGTTTGAACCATTTCAACATTTATTCTTCCTTTGGTGACATCATCAGTCATCACACTACTCTTCCCCATTTTAGATACATCGTTTTGTCCAATAGAAATCTCCTTTTCCTCAATATCATCTTTCTGATCATTACTGTCAATCAACTCAGCATTAACACCGTTCCTTTCCTCTATAATCTGAGTTAACACTTTCTCTGGATTTGTTTCATCAGCATTAATCTGGACATCTTCATTTTGTTCCTGCACGTCCTCAGCAGCAGCACTATGTTCAGCCACCTCTTCCTGCCTATCCTGGGCCTTATGTGGGCACGCCATCCGCTTATGACTTATATCCCCACACTCAAAGCATTTCATGCTGCCAGTATTAGCATAAACCATATACGTTTTTCCCTCGTGCCCAACTCTAAATGACACATCCAACTCTGGCTGATTCAAAAACATAAACACTTGCCTCCTAAAAGACATAACGTGCTTCAAAGCTTCGTTTCTACATCTCAGTGGAATAGTTCTAATCCCACTCGCAAACTTTCATTATCTCGCTAACGCTCTTTCAATTTCAGCATTAGGAATGAAAGGGGGAACGTTAGATACGGTTACACGGGTCTTTGGCGTTACCAGCGGTGAAATGGTAAGAAAATCTCCACCTACCACAATTCCTTCACTTATCAGCCGATTTGCTAGTTCTTCCTCCTTTACAAACACCACTACCGCCTTGTTCATCCTCGACGCCGAAGAAATGTTTTCATATCCGATTAGTTCTCCAACCGCCAGTAACACATCCTCCACCGTCACGCCTTGAGCAGGCACACACCTGATGCCGTGACGGAGCGAAACAGGTGACACCACCACCTCCGCGGCCGCGGGGTGAGACGCCATCTCAGTGCCGCGAAATGTTTCCAAATAAACAAAGTCTTTGTTTCCTTGGTCAAAAGGTATTCCTTCTTCTAATACATTTTAATTTATGTGCAGTAGAAAATAGAAATACGAAAAAAAAAAAAAAAAACTCCTGTACTCCTCATGAAACCCTCACACATACCCCAAACGCCCCCAGCGTGCACCGGAAGAGAGAGAGAGAGAGAGAGAGAGAGAGAGATCATTTAACCATTATCATGTAATATTTATTTGGTTTAACATGGGGCACACATTGATCTATAATAGAGAGTGGGGGCACATCATTTTTATTAGTATGCTGTTATGCACAAACATTAAATAAAATGATCATGAAAGTATCTTATTTTTATTTAAATCCTCTGTATCCATGTGATGCTTGGTGTGAGGAACAGATCCAAATTCAAACCATTCATTGGCGATATGTATCACCTTCCTCTGTAGCTATAGTAACTAGACTTGTGCCGGTATTCGGTAATGCAATATATCGCGGTAACGAATATGCACGATATTGTTATCGTGGGCACTTCTAAATACCGTGAATAATTATATATTACAAATGATTCAGAATTTGGAATGCATTTTAAGAATATTTTTCCCATCAACTGCTCAAATGCACAACACCGCTGTATGCTGCTTGAAAGAAGCGTGCGCTCTGATGTAAACAAGCACGTAAGAGGAGCACATGTGGGAACACGTGAGAGACGCGCTGAATGAAAGCACATTTACTCTCTGACAGCAGATGGCGCTAAAATCCAGCCCTCACTCTGTAAACCCCATAAATAAATCAGATGCTAATTTCTAAACCACATTTAAATAATTTAAATAGCCATTCAGATTTGTGGATTTGCTATGGTGTTCATCACAGAGCCAAATATTTAAATATTTAGACTTAATAGGCTTATATTTATTTTCAAACTTTTTTTTTTAATCTGGACTACAACATGCCCTAGATATTGGTTGAAAGTGTTTTGATTCTTTATTGTTCATTCACACTTTACATTAGGGCTTCTTTAGTTAACAAACTGCCAATGAAAAATTCTTCTGAACATTCATTAATCTGAGGTTGCATCTGTGTTATTTAATGAGCTAACATGAACTAAGACTTATATTTTTTAAAAAAGATTAATAACTTCTATAGCAAATGTAGCTTTTGCTCATTTTTTAGCTGTGCATTTATTGAATGAGCACTATGCGATGTACAAACTGATTACACTATATTTTATGTATTGCACTGTATTTTATGTAAAATCATTTTCTATTTTTAAACTGTCTTAAATTATTTTTCAAGTCAATTATTTTTAAACTGTCTTAAATTATTTTTCAAGTCAATTCAAGTTTAATCTTAAATTAGTTTTTTTTGTGGTTATTATTCTTCATGATTTTTTTTTTTACTTTCTTTTATGTAAAGCACTTTGAATTACCATTGTGTACAAAATGTGCTATATAAATAAACTTGCTTGCCTTGAATGTTAATGCATTAACTAAGGTTAACTAATGAGGTCTTCTTGTAAAGTGATACCTATTGGTCTTTATAGTTCTTTTGCACTTTAATGTGTAAAACTTTTAACTTTATATATATTTTTTTCTGTATTGCTTTATTGTATTTAAATGATCAGTTTTTTTTTTTTATAAGAAAAAAGTTATTTAACCTATTATACTGTATTATGACCACTTTTTTGAAACTAAATTTCAATACCGTGATAATACCGTATACCGTGACAAAAGCATTATCAATTAATCGCAACAGGAAAATTTCATACCGGCATATCCCTAATAGTAACAATTAAAAAATTTGCTGTTAAGTAGTTTTACAACAAGTTTCACGGCAGCGATATCAAACGCTCATTGGCTCTCGCCGGTTTCGTCATAGATTGCGACATGCCGTGTTTCCGGTGATGCGTGTATTGAATGAGATACGCCAACGCTATCTCATGACCAATTCGTAAGAATTTGTACGACCTCAATCACATGATTTTATACGATTTCTCTAAACCCCAGTGTCGGTTAGGTTTAGGGGCGGGGTTAGGTGTAGGTCATTCGTACAAATTCATACGAATTGTGCAACTCGTAAAATACATACGATTTGGCAAAAATCGTATGAATTTGTACAAGTGTGGTCATCCGAATTCATACAAATTAGCCACCTCATAAAATATGTACGAATTGGATCGGGATAGTATTTTCAGCGTTTAACAACTTAAATTATGCCCTGCTCCTCGCACTACTATTATATTCTGCCAGAAAGGACTGCAACTACAATGCATCGTCATTTAGATTACTGTGGTACTGCTCTTTGACACATCTAGGGGTCGACCGATTATCGGCGCCGATATTAAGCATTTTTATTGTTATCGGCATCGGCCATTTTCAAAACCAATTTGCCGATAAAACCATTTTATTTTGAAATGCGCGATCTGGCACTGATCCAACCACCTCAGTCAGAGCGCACAGCTCTGTGGCCTAGACTAAGCCCCGCCCATCGTCCATCTGATTTGTTGGGAGTCACGATCCTGGCCAATCAATACGGCTGGCGCGGCTGGAAAATGTTCCGCTCTCACACCGAAAGCACAGGAGCTGCTTCAGTGATCATCATCACACATCAATAAGTTATCTCTCGAAGGTAAGAATGCAGTAAACGTTCCTTAAGTTGCAATAAATCACTACACTGAAGTTGCAAAACACCTAAATATAATCGATTTATGATGACAAGCCCCGTTCAGTTATTATACCGTGAATTCCCGGTCAATGTCCGTCATTGCAGTGATATGCTTTAACGGATCATCACATCAGTGCTGAGATAGTGAAACTAAAGCCTACTTCTCTCACCATTCGGCCAACTTAACGTTATATTGTGAATAGATTATCAACACGAATGAATTCACTCACGTCTGCTGCGGGTTTTTTTTTGTGTTGTTCACATAGCTTCACTGAACAGCGTCCGTTCCGTTAGGGCTCTCTTAGTCAAATAAATTGCGCATATTTGAAGAAATGTTGCTTTATTCTAACATGATTGCAAAATAATTTATCATACAGCTTCAGAATTACCATTATGCAATTTTGAAGAGCTGAAAGGGCATCAAGCGCGAGCTCTGACGCCCTGACGCGACGCGAGCTCCCTATTCCTGATTTAGTTATCTCCGCGGCTGCGCTCTCTCATTTGACTAATAACCAGGGTGCGATTTGCCGGGGGGGGGGGGATTTCCCCCCTTCTGGTCTATGCATCCCTGCCTCTACTGAATAACTTTTATCCCCAGTGGGGATAAAAACATCATGCAAACCCGCTCTGACGTCCAGATCTGAATCAAATTATTCGCGATATGCGATCCGATTGAAGCGCATCGAAACAGTGAATCATTTTGCGATGCAATGGTTTAACTGATTCGGAGTTTCAAAAAGCTCCGTTGTGTTCTTTGCTCGCTTTCTCGATGTAATTTGTTGTTTGAATAACCGTGGACATTGCAAGCCTAACGTAGGCTTACAATGTTTTTATTAAACTGAGATCACACTAAATACAATTTCCGTCGTATTAAAAACATTTCATAAAATTTTTTAAAAGCATCCCCCCCTTTGTTTATTTCACAAATCGCACCCTGGTAATAACCCTATGCTAATAACGTAAATTGTCAATAATCTCACATTGCACGTTTCTGGATGACGCTGTCCTGTATACTTCCTAGTTTGTATCGCCGTGATAAACAGTCAAACAAACATTTTACACATCAAAAAAAAAAAAAAAACAATATTACAATATGGGTTGTGTGTGATTTTAATGCAATTCTGGGTTGCAAATAAAATGCTAAATATAAAACACACACACACACACACACACACACACACATATATATATTTATATTTATTTAGAGAGAGAGAGAGAGAGAGAGAGAGAGATAGATTACATTTATTTTCCATTATTTGTTCATTTGTTGCTGTTTAAATTTGCTTTAAGTTTTACTTTGTTTATAGGATGCTGCTGATGGATGCAAGTTTTACTTAGTTTACAGAATGCTGCTGATGGATGCTCCCAGCACTTTTTATGTTTGTTGTTATTATTAATATTAATGTTGTTATTATGAACAGTTCTCAGAATTAAAGATGTTAAAATAATTTAAAGAGAGTCTTTGTCAGAGGCCTTTTTATTCTTAATTTTGACATTAATTTTCATTTTTACACAAGACACATATCGGTTCAAAATATCGGTTATCGGTATCTGTAATAATCGGTATCGGTATCGGCCCTGAAAAATGCATATCGGTCGATCCCTAGACACATCTGCAATAATTATTATGATTAAGTTATGTGTCTATCTGTTACGTTTCTTTTATAGACAGTATACTTTATACACTCACTCTTTAATGGTTGATTTTTTTTTTTTTTTTTTACAAAAATTCAATGCAAAACTTTTTTTTATTGCACAGTTACATGATGTGTGGGTTTTAAGTCTCATTTTCTATTCAGTTTAATGTACTTTATTGGCATAATTTGTGTGTACCAAAGCATGTCACAAAATGAATAATAGCGATTATAGTAATACACAATCAATAATATGAAATATTAAGATTCTGTGGGTCTGGGCTATATAAGGCTCAGGTGTGGCTCAGATTTGGGGATTCTGGTTTACTTAAGGCTGAGAATTGGTACCAATAATAAAACCTGTTTTGGCCCAGTTCAGGGCCAGTTAAGGGTGATTAACTGGCTGAGATTCGGGCTGGTTATGGCCCATGTGTGGCCCTTGTCTTTAATCCAGTTCTGGCCCGTCATTCTTTGCGGCACTTGGGCTGAGGGAAAAGTGATTGTTTGGCCTGGATCTGGGCCAGAAAACATTTGCTATGTGGGCAGTTACACTTGAAATGCATGAAGAGGGAAGGAGGGCAATCGACAACTTATGCCAGACTTGTTTGAAATAAAGACACGAAAATGGTACAAAATATTTTACGTTGACATTTAATGAGGAAACGAAAAAACACAAAAACCCACCGGAGGTCGACAGGAAAAAAAGGGGCGCAGAGGTGGGTAGAGTACCCAAAAACTGTACTCAAGTAAAAGTAAAAGTACTTATAGAAATATTTACTCAAGTAAAACTAAAAGTAGTAGTCTGAATAGTTACTTGAGTAAGAGTAAAAAATTATTGGATAAAAAAAGTTACCAGTTACTTTGGATCATATACTGTATATCTACAGTCTATTTTTATTTAGATATAGATACAATTTATGTAATGTGTGTGTGTGTGTATATATATATATATATATATATATATATATATATATATATATTTATTTTATGCCAGTCTTCAATGTCACATAATCCTTCAGAAATCATTCCAATAGCCTAATATTGATTTACTATCAATGATGTTCTTTTTAGCTTTTTATTAATCAAAAATCCTAAAACTGTCACTGGTTCCCAAAAATATTAAACGGTTAGTTCACCCAAAAATTTAAATTATGTCATTAATGACTCACCCTCATGTCGTTCCAAACCCGTAAGACCTCCATTCATCTTCGGAACACAGTTTAAGATACTTTAGATTTAGTCCGAGAGCTTTCTGTCCCTCCATTGAAAATGTATGTACAGTATACTGTTCATGTCCAGAAAGGTAATAAAAACATCTTCAAAGTAGTCCATGTGACATCAAATAATTATTATTTTTTTGAAGCATCGAAAATACATTTTGGTCCAAAAATAGCAAAAACTATTCCGAGTTCGCGTCTCCAAGCATTAATCCACAAATGACTTAAGCTGTTAACTTTTTTAACGTGGCTGACACTCCCTCTGAGTCAAAATAAACCAATATCACGGAGTAATTCATTTACTCAAACAGTACACTGACTGAACTGCTGTGAAGAGATAACTGAAGATGAACACGAGCCGAGCCAGATAACGAACGAAACATTGACTCGTTTTCGAGTCAAGAACCGGTTGCATCGGTTTTCGGATCAGCAGTACACTGAACCGAGAACCGTTTCTCTCGGACGCGTTCCTTGCCGCTGTCGCCTCTGGCTTGCTTAGTTGGGGACACTTCATTTACAGCGATATCGTTGACTTGATTGCAAATTGTTGCACAGATACTATTTAAACTGAACTGAGCTGCATGATGACATCACTGAATTCAATGATGAACTGCCTTTAACTGTCATTTTGCATTATTGAGACTGTTTTCCTAATTAATGTTGTTCAGTTGCTTTGACGCAATCTTTTTTGTTTAAAGCGCTATATAAATAAAGATGACGCGTCCGGTTCGAGACCGAGGAGCTGATGATACTGCGCATGCGTGATTCAGCGTGAAGCAGACTGACACACAGCGCGTCTGAACCGAGCTGGTTCTTTTGGTGATTGATTCTGAAGTGATTCTGTGCTAATGTTATGAGCGCGGGTAAACCGAAGGCTTGAATCAAGGCCATCATCGCCAATGAAGTCATTACGTTGAGAGCAAAAGAACTGGTGAACCGTTTTCTTCAACCGGATTATTGAATCGAACTGTCCGAAAGAACCAGTTCGCGGAAAAGAACCGAACTTTCCATCACTACTGGTGATCCGAAAACCGATGCAACCGGTTCTTGACTCGAGAACGAGTCAATCTTTCGTTCGTTATCTGGCTCGGCTCGGTGTTCATCTTCAGTTCTCTCTTCACAGCAGTCCAGTCAGTGAACTGATTGAGTAAATGAATTACTCCGGGATATTGGTTTATTTTGACTCAGAGGTAGGGCTGTCGCGGTTAAGAAATATCCCCTGCGGTTATTTTGGGTGGCTCAATAGCGCGATATGCGGTTTTACCGCAGGTTTTTTTTTTTTACAAACCTTATTTATCCTGATTTTACTGCATACAAAGCTCTATCGTTGAGTTATGTAGCATATATTGTTGCTTTTTAACCGACAGAGAGACACGTTTTAAAACATTTTTGTTTATTGTTAAATGCCAAACAGCAACAAGGACATGCCTTTTCCAATTAAAAAAAAATAAAAGAAATCAAAGAGTTCTAAAGTATCACATGAAAACAAGCAATAAGAAAATGGCTTTTTCTAATTTGAAAAACGAAAGAATTCTTAAGTAGGCTATCACATGAACAACATAAGTGAAAATACAGAGAATAAACTAAATATTACTTAATCGGTAACGTAGGCAATGTGATTTAGACCTGGGTTACCATGTCCTTGTTGCGTGCTTGGAAAACCAACAAATTAACCTTATGTGGTTTCAGGGAGGATCGGACGGGGGTAACAATATTCCCCGCGGCACTGAAAACCCTTTCTGACGGTGTGCTCGTTGCACAAATACACATGTATTTGCGCGCGACTTTGGACAGCAACGGAAATCTAGACTGATTATCGCGCCACCAGGACAGTGGATTCGCGTTGGAGTCGATGCACTCCTCATGCAGATAGCGTGTGAGCTCGTTACCTGCTTGCGCTCTCTTGGGTATGGGCGCTGACGCGGAGGTTGTCTGTGACTTCAGCGGGTCTCACTCTCCAACAGTCTTTTTCTTTGCTGCAGGTGGCACCACCGCTTGCCCATCGTCTCCAACCACTGACGCACTGGCAGCGGTCTCTTCGTCCTCCACTCCCACCATCTCTTCGATGAGTGCGGATTTTGTCTCCGTGATATTGATATGATCGCCCCTATATCGAGGATTTGACAGTATTTTACAGATTTCGCGAAGGCTTCAGCGATTCCTAACTGTCGGCCGGTACCAGTCTCAGCTGTTCTTTTTGATGTTGCTCCGCGACCTGATGCTTGAGGGGGCAGCTGCGATTCAATAGCTGGATGACAGTTAGCGAGATGACACCTCAAATTAGATGTATTGCCGCGTGTAACAGGAACCTTATTTTTGCCGCAAATTTTGCATATCGGCTCATCTAAATTCGCTGGCTCGCCCTTTTCAATGGGTTGAAAGCCAAAATGTTCCCAAACTGGCGACGTGACATAGTTTCAGCCGGCCTATTCAAAACAAACGAAACACCACAAACCTACAACGGCTCGCGAGAAAATTACAGTCGTAACCATATTGTATCATTAATTTATTTAAAAAAAAAAAAACCTGAACACTGAGGTTGGTGCGGTTTCTGCGGTTGCTATATATCCTCTGCGGTTTGCTTGTCAATAGCGCGGTATTACAATATTGCGGTTATCGCGACAGCCCTACTCAGAGGGAGTGTCAGCCACATTAAAAAAATTAACAGCTTAAGTCATTTGTGGATTAATGCTTATTGGAGACGCGAGCCGTTTCAAACGATTCAGTTCGATTTGGTGAACTGGTTCAAGAAGATCCGGTTACATCGAGTGATTCGTTCGCGAACCGGATATCACTAAACTGCAGTGTTGTGAACACGCTCAAAACAGACACGGAAGAGAAGACAATGTTGAATAAAGTCGTAGTTTTTGCTATTTTTGGACCACAATGTATTTTTGATGTTTCAACAAATTCTAACGGACCCTCTGATGTCACATGGACTACTTTAAAGATGTTTTTATTACCTTTCTGGACATGGACAGTATACTGTACATACATTTTTAATGGAGGAACAGAAAGCTCTTGGACTAAATCTAAAATATTTTAAACTGTGTTCCGAAGATGAACGGAGGTCTTACGGGTTTGGAACGACATGAGGGTGAGTAATTAATGACATAATTTTCATTTTTGGGTGAACTAACCCTTTAAGCATCAAAACAGCGCTGTTTCTAGTTTCCAGCGCTGGTAATAAATCAATATATTAAAATGATTTCTGAAGGATCAAATGACTCTGAAAACTGGAGTAACAGCTGATGAAAATTCTGATTTGCATCACTGAACTGAATTATATTTTAAAGTATATTAATTGTGTATTATAAATAACATCTGACACAGAGAAGAGTGAAAACTCCTCACACGACAGCTAAGTTACCGAACATCTGAACATAACGAAATGCACATTGACGGATCTTCTTCCATCTGTTCTGCAAGATGTAAACAAATGTATATTTCTGCAAGCGTAAATATTGTGGAAATATCAATATTAACTGGGTCTAGGCAAAGGCATTCCTCCTGGAACAGATCTAATGCGGGTTTGAAGGGTATTAATTTCATGCTCTGTGACAGCGTATTCATTGTAAAAATTATACAATGTATTCAATTTATAAGTTTAACGTACAACAAACTAGTAATGTAATGGTGGTATCATGTACTGTAATAGAATGTAGGCTATCCTTAGTAAACCTGCTGAACCGTAGACAGCACACGCAGGGGTGCAACTATCCAGTGTTAGGGGGGTATGCAGCAAAAGAAAAAATTGCCCCCCCCCCTTAAATAAATAAGTGTGCCGGACATCATCATGTATATGTATATACATATATATACACACACACACACACACATATATATATATTAGGGTTAGGGTTACTGTATATATACAGTACAGACCAAAAGTTTGGAAACATTACTATTTTTAATGTTTTTGAAAGAAGTTTCTTCTGCTCATCAAGCCTGCATTTATTTGATCAAAAAATACAGAAAAAAAAAGTAATATTGTGATATATTATTACAATTTAAAATAATTTGTTTTTAAATTTATTATACTTTAAATTATCATTTATTTCTGTGATGCAAAGCTGAATTTTTAGGATCATTATCACATGATCCTTTAGAAATCATTCTAATATGATGATTCATTATCAAAGTTGGAAACAGTTCTGCTGCTTAATATTTTTTCAGAGCATGTGATACTTTTTTGGGATACTTTGATGAATAAAAAAAAAAAAAAAAAAAAAAAAAAAAAAAAAAAGAAGCTATGTTTTTAAAATATAAATATTTTGTAATAACAATATACACTACTGGTCAGTAATTTGGGGTCAGTAATTTATTTTCTTACTTTTTTTTAAATAAAATCAATACTTTTATTCAGCAAGGATGTGTTAAATTGATAAAAAGTGATAGTAAAGAAAATATATTATTAGAATATATATATTATTAGGATTTTCCTTTTTTTTTTTAATAAATGCAGTTCTTTTTTAACCTTTTATTCATCAAATATATTAGACAGCAGAACTGTTTCCAACACTCATAATAAATCAGAATATTAGAATGATTTCTAAATGATCATGTGATAGACTGGATGGTACATGTGACACTGAAGGCTGGAGTAATGATGCTGAAAATTCAGCTTTGCATCACAGGAATAAATTATTATTTTTAAGTATATTCAAATAGAAAACTATTATTTTAAGTTGTAATAATATTTCACAATATTACTGTTTTTTCTGTATTTTTGATAAAATAAATGCAGGCTTGATGGGCAGAAGAAACTTCTTTCAAAAACATTAAAAAATATATATAGCACAAATCTTTAAAGATAGAGAGAGAGATGTGACCCTAATTACATGTCACCCAGCAGATGTAACTGTAGCCTGTATGTCTGACAGCACAGCTGAGCTAACATGAACAGCTAATGGTAAAAAAAATATTAAAAAAAGTAATGTTTTCCAGCTTCTAGTCATGTTTTGTGCATGCTACCTTATATTTACCAGTTGTTATTTTACTTTAATAAAATTGAGATATGTCATGCATGGGATTGGTACCATAGGGTTTAACCAAAATCTAAATGTAGATATCAGTAACATTATTTTGCATTAAGTTAGTAAACACTTGCCAGTCAACATTAATATTTGCAAGTCTCCAAGTTTGGTAGCAAATCTATGCATGATTCCATGGTAAACCAGAGATATTAAAGTTGTTTTCCAGATTCTTGTCATTTATTGTAAATGCTACCTTATATTTTTCAGTTTTCAGCTCAGCAACCTGGGTTTTGCATATTCTAAGCTAGATACATATTCTGTCTTATCTAGCTAATGTTAGTCTGTTAACTGTATTTGCAAGCCACCAAGCATAGACGTCACATTTTAAATCCTACCTGTTGCCTTTTACCATCCACTTATTTAGCTGCTGTTGCATCCCCTGACATGCCATCTCCTTTTCCCTCTTTCTTTTTCTATTTTTAGTCCCCGATAGCTTTTTTGCTTTATCCATCTTTTTCGAGTTTCAACGACAACTCACTAACTTTACTGCTGCTCACGGCGCCCCGCCCACTCGCGATATTACCCTTTTATGTCTAAATTCTATGATGGAATCTTATGAGGGCACCGGCGCCTAGCCTGTTAGTCCTCTAAAATTTATATAACTTTTTTATATATAACTTTTATATAAATTTATATAACTTTTGTTATTTTAAAAAAAATTTAACCATCGCTTTGGCGCCCCCATGGTGCGGCGCCCCTATGCGCCGCATATAGCGCATACCCACTTTTTGCGCCACTGAGATATAGCTGTTTTCATCTTTTTGAGAGCTTCATCGCTAGTAAATTGTGGACTTTGCAGATTTGTTTTCAATTGACTGTAGATCCAAAGCCACGTGTTCAACGCTCTTGATGTTTTTAAACTTTCTGTTACAACTTTGAATGATCCGCTTCAGACGCTCAGCGCGCGCGGCATGAAACTGAACGAATCATTCAAACTGATTCACGAATCAATTCACTGGTTTGCCAACTGGTTTGATCAAGCTTTTGAACAGAGTTGACTCAAAATAATGAATCATTCGCAAATGTGCATCGCTCATTGCCAAGAGAAAACAAATACACGCGTTTGGAATGAACTTGTATTGCATTAAGATAAAGTAACGAGAGGAGCGTGGCCCACAGTAACGAAGAGTACTTTTTTTTTTTTCACTAAAAATGTACTTAAGTAAAAGTACCCATCTTTAAATATGAAATATGTTGTGCCTTATTCTGTTTAAGATGCCACATCCTCTCACAGAAGGATTTATTTCAAACACTCGACTGACGTTATTAAGAAGGTTTGGTGTAAAAACGTTATTAAATGTGGTATTTTCACATGCTTTCAGATGGAGCAGCATTTACTACACAGAGACGTTAACAGCTTTCATAATCGCAGAACGATTTCTTTGATTTTATAATCGCGCGATTAAATCGTCTGCGATTATAAATGATCACCACTTCTTGGAGAACTATGGCTCTTTGTAATTAATGCTGCCCAATCTGAAAACACGTGCTGAAGACTTACTAATCACAGAACCGGCTTTACTGACGAGATGCGCATGACAATCTCATTCGATTAATCGTGCAGCCCTAGGGTCTTGTTTATCAAATAAGGACTGATTGATTAACAGACGTTTTCATTGGTGTTGAACCAGCTTTTGTGACTGAGCAACTGGGTATAAATTAAGCTGATTTCAAGCAATGATCAGAGAACTACACCACAGTGTTTTTACAGTTTGTGTTGTTGAACTTTGAGGCGTTTGGTATGGCATTTTTGTACTGTTTTCAAGCTTGTTAGTGCATATTTGTTACGTTATTCTGAATGTTGATTTTTAATAGGACTTTGTCAGCATGTGGATTTCTGCAGCATTTCTCCTTTTTGCATTGGCTGTAAATGGAGTCAAGTCTCATGGTAAATGGACTGAATTTATCTTTTTTGGTAACCCTTTAAATTGCAGCTGATGGGTTGCATTTTTGGCTTTCTTTCATGAATGTTCATCAATCAGTAAGAATTTTTTTTTTTTTTTTTTTTTTTTTTTTCAACACAGGTCGAAAATGTCCCACTGGCTGGGAAAAACTGGGACCTCAATGTTTTAAATTTTTCAGTGACTTAAAACCATGGGCTGATGCAGAGGCAAGTTTGTGTTCTCTATAGATGATGCATGATTAGGAGCAAGCACCCGTGTTGCTTGTGTTTTCTGCAATGTAAACACTCTAGACCCACACAACACTTCAATGAAAAGTATATGGTTTATTTTTAACTTTCGTTTTGCACAAAGCCGTGTTCGCTGCAGTCTCACAAGTGAAGTGAACTTTGCAAGTTCCTTTATGTGTTTATAGAGCCTGCCCTAGTAAAATACTAAAAATAATCGATGCTTACCAGAAGTGTTTCATCGAAATGAGCCCATACGTCCATATCTTGGTAAATCCATTGTTTTGTTTGCATCCCAACTGCACAAACATGGCGGACAGCACTCACGAGCACAGGTATGAGACTCCGCCCAGACTGCGCAAGCGCCGCGTTCAAAATGCAAGCAAGCCATATAAGAACAACCGGCTGTATTACATGAATATAGATTTGCAATCGTTATAAAAATTAAAGAATATTCTGTCCTTTTTGTGTGCCCCCCCCCCCCGCCCCCCCCCCCCCAGACTTCATTACAAATTAGTTGCATTGCACCTAAATAACTCTATCCTGACAGAAACACTGTCTTGACCTCGGAGGAAACCTTGCATCTATCCACGATCAACGCACTAACAGTTTCCTAAAGAGCTTTCTGAAAAAATGTGCTAATGCTGTCCCCCGAACCTGGATTGGTGGTCATGATGCAACTAAGGTAAGGTTGTTGGTTTTTTTTTTTTTTCAAATCAATCTAACCAGTGTCAGATTGATGTAAAATCTAATTGAAAATGAATGGTAAATTGTCTTGTCAGATATATTGCTTGAGCTCGTTCATATTTTGTAAAAGCTGGTTTGCACTGCCCCAACAAACACCAGAAGTTTCACACAATGGAGTTTCTGGTTTAAATGTATCAGTTCCCATTTAAGATAAAGGAAACTAAAATGAGAAGCATCAACAGGTGGAAATCACTAGTTCAGTAATGTTAATGTTCTTAGAATGGTGTCTGGTTTTGGAGTGATGGATCACAGTTTGACTACTGTGACTGGCTTACTGGTGAGCCAAATAATCTGGGAGGACATGAAAATTGTGTAGAGCTGGCCTTTGGAGGTAACGTATGCATGTACTATTTAACAACCATTAAGTATTAAACATGACAAGGTTTTAAACCTTGCTCTTTTATATAAACTCATGGCTTCCTGTTTGCACTAAAGCCTATCTGACAGTAAATTTCCTGAATAACGTAACTGAATTTCCACAGCTGAGCAACGCTGGAATGATGCAAGCTGTGACACTCCTCTCAGTTTCATCTGTTTGATTTCTCGACTTGAATGCTAATCTTGTCTGTCCATCATGGATTTGCAAAGTCTCCAAATTTGACTATAACAGACATGCTTTGACATTAATTCTAAATCAATCTTTGCAAAAAAAAATAAAGTGAAATGGACTAAACTGCAAATGGTTTGTTTCCCTGAGTAATTTTTATTTTATTTTTTCCCAGCAGGGACTTGGTTTTTAATAAGCTTTGTAGAGTTATTTAAGCAAGCAATTTATACTTGAGGATGAGAACATTAACCTATTTGGACTTTTAAACATAAATGCCCTCCATGTTATTTCTGGAAGAGTTTCCCATATTTGGGTAGATTTAGTTTATATTGGGGAGGCATTAATGTGGCTTTGTTTCAGACTTCTAAGGTCTTTCAACACCCTCTTAACCTGTAATAAACAACTTTGCAAACATGTTTCAAGCTCTTAGTCCTCCTAGTGTCTTGTAAAAATAATAGCAAAATCAATTTTAACAAACTTTCCAAATTTTATAACTTCCTCTTCTTGCAGTTTCTGTAATGTACTCAATGTGTGCTACATTTCAATCATTCGTCCATATAACTTAGACTTTCTTTATAAAAATTTATATTAGGGGTGGAGAATGAGATTTATTCTAACACTAAATTTCTTCAGTCACTAACTAGAGTGACACTAGTATGCAAAAATGTAAAAGCTATTATATTTCTACTGTTATCTAATAGTTTAATGCCTCTGAATTCAAATTAATATCCATGTTTTTTTTGGGCTGTTTTGGTTACTACCAATACAATAAAACATTATGGCTGTGAGATCCTGAGCCATCTGTAACACACTATGACTGAACATTTGAATCTTTAAAATACACAATATTAAAAATTTAGTTAAATATCTAGTTGATCAGAAATGAGCTGATCATATTTCAATAAAGATTTTTTTCAAATAAATGTTGCACATTAACTTTCCGCATCACATTTCAGCAGGTAAAATGGAAGCAAACAGACCTCACTGTTTTATTTGCCATTAAACTGGTGACCATCTTGTAAAATATCTGATCAGATAAATTGGGATTAACGTCTGTTAAAATGAAATCCTACAGCTTCAGTTAGTCACATTAGTTTTTTTTTTTAGTTTGCTTTTAATTCCAATAGCCTAGCTAACTAAGAATATAGCACTGAAATTCAAGTGCAACACAATGTAACAACATAAATGAGGATGTTCAGGATGAGGTAGTAGGGCTGCACGATTAATCAAGATTAATTCGGAAATGGCAATAAATCGAGATTATGCAGAAGCTTTAGTGAAAGCACGGTTCTGTGATCAGCAGTAAATCACCATCCGAAAACCAGAGGGCGCTCTCGCGCTGAAACCCAGGAAATCCCTATAGTGGTTGCTGAATAAACAGATTTAACTGCTTTCATTAATTTTAACTCAACTAATAAACACAAGACCATGAAAATATATGGTTTACTGCGTTTGTCTTATAATTTTTATTAGTATTAGTATATTATAGTTTATGCGGTATATAATAATGCAATGCTAATTGACATAGCCTTCATCACTGCTTAAAATACTATGAAATATGTTTTGCCTTATTCTGTTTAAGATGCCACATCCTCTCACAGAAGGATTTATTTCAAACACTCGACTGACGTTATTAAGTAGGTTTGGAGTAAAAACATTATTAAATGTAATATTTTCACATGCTTTCAGATGGAGCAGCATTTACGACACAGAGCCGTACTTCGACAAGCTACGCTAACAGCTTTCATAATCGCAGAACGATTTCTTCGATTTTATAATCTCGTGATTAAATCATCTGCGATTATGAACACCACTTCGCGTAGCTTGTTAGAGAACTATGGCTCTGTGTAGTAACGTCCTCAGACGTTTCTCATTATAGTGACTAAAGAGAGTAAATAATTTAAGTTTGATTTCATCTGCTCACTTCTCTGATGTTAATGCTCCAAGGAAAATCCAACAGGAACAGCCTTTAATGATATGATACTGTAGGTAGCCTATTTGAAGAAAAAGCTCAGTAATAAGATTTCTCTGAGATGGTTAGATTGTATGCAATATTTTCTACAGTATGCTAGAAAATTAGAAAATACAATTCATGAAAATGTTTACATTTGCAAAAAATCTGATTACTAATGAAAATAATTCTTAAAAACTCAAACATTCCTCCCAAATCAATTAAAAGTAGTCAACATCAGTTAAACTGAAAAGGGGAGAGTGGGGACAATTGAAACAAGAGGCAGCTGCAACATGGCTTATTTCTTCAATCAGGAATGAGCTACAGTGATGATATTTGTACTGCACATGCTCAATTAGCCCATTATTCTTCCTAGAAGAAATCAGCCACATGTGAACATTCTTTCTACCATTTTCATGGTAGAAAATATTTTTTTTATGATCAGATTTTTGTAATACCATCTAAGCTCTTTGCATAATTCATTGTAAAGTCATATCACTTTAATCAGTGTTTTCTGAGCATAGGTATAGGCATAGCTAGAATGTGTCAAATATATTCTGTCGAGGTACCAAGTGTTATTACAGTTGTCAGTGTAGGGACAGTTGCAAGCCCCAAATTAATTTTTTTTTAGGGCTCCATAAAGGCTTAGGCCGGCTTTATTGTATTAGAATTTTGGCTTTCCATTACAAACGGTCTCTAAAACACTGAAGGAAATGCAAAAAGTGTTGCAACCATCCCACTCTCCCAGTAGTGTAACACTGCAAGGTTTCGGGAGTGACAAATACTGGAAAATGCTCAGCGATCCACAGTGATAACCACAGCGTTATGGTTTTGCATCTTGTGCTGCAAACAAGAAATGTGGATGCAAGTAGTTTAACCGTTTGGTTTTCCATAATTTTCAATCAAAGTAGTGGCTAAAGAAAGTCACATTATGTCCAGCAAGTTGCGTAAACTGCCATTGATAGTGTTGTTGAATTCAGTTTGTTCTATTGTGTATGTGTATCTCTGCTTATTTTAAATTTAACCTATTTTGACCTGGCCCCCGCAATTTCTATGGCTCCATTAGGACCAGTAAAGGAAAACTGTAAGGTATCAGCAGTTACTTGAGTCTTCGATAGGCGCAGAATCGCCACATTAATGAACATCCTTTTAGCTGTGCATGAATTTAATGCAAGAGCCTAAGTTTACGTCCGCCAACAACATTTTTAAAGGAGTTGTCAAACAGATCCGACGATCCGGTACAGACAGAACATCACACTACCCTCCGATTTCATCGGCAGACCAGCAAATACTGAAGCGATCTGCTGCATTTGACCCTGGCAACCCGAAAGGTTTAATAAACAAGGTGTGGTATGACATACACCCACATAGCAAAAGGACTTGGCCCAAATGTGGCCTCAAGCTGGCACTGCTGGCCTCCTGTCGGCAAAGGCATGTACCCTTTCAGCCAGAGCTGGGCCATGTGTAGCAATGATGGCACAGCGTGGATCACGGCAAACAATATGAGGGCCGATAGTTGGTGGGAGGAGTGTGGCCCAGATCAGTCCAGTGATATGACGCCCAAATCAGTCTATGATCTGGCAGCATATTATGTGACCCATGATAAACAAGATAAATACAATATTGCATGATAATGGTTAAATGATCACATACATTTTAACGAAGTGTAGTATTGTTAAAATGTAGTCTTTGAAATGGCAAGTCAAAACAGAATGAAACATTATCATTTCAAAATTAAGCAAATCAGTCAACTGCATAAAACTGTACTTAATTATAATTTTATTAAATTTTATATTATTATTCTTGGTACCAATAATCTTAGAATCCTTATGTAACCGGCAGAGTAGTCACTGTCTGGGTGAAGTTTGTCCCTCTGCAGCTACGGTATCCCTCTGATGTCACGGTGTCCAGCTGGCTGCTGAGTGGTTAACAATGGGGCCAGGTGCTATATAAGTCTTCACTGTCGGGCTAAGAGAGATTTCCTGGTCTACAGTCTTGTTGCTGTTTGGATGTGTGGCTCCTCTGTGTAACCAAGGTAGATGTTTATACAATGTAGCAGGCTAAGCATTTAGCATTGTTTGTTTAATACTGGGTCATTGGAAAATTTTTGTTGTGTTGATTCTCTGTGTAACCTTTGGATGTGTGGCTCCTCTTTCCGAAGGTATTTTTGTGCATCTTACTGCGTTACAATGTGAGTGTCATTGTGGGACATGCCTTTCAGTTTAATGAGCATATTTGCACATAGGTCTCGGGCAAGGCACCCGCCGGGTAGCTGTACCAGAATTAAGACGCAATATCTAAAAGGTAAATGTTTGTGTTACAGGTAGAACCAGTGTGTTAGGATTGATAGTCTTGAACACATGCAAAATGAGTCTGATTGTGTTGTCCTGATGTAATGCATGGTTGTGTTAATTGTCAACCCTTAATAGAAATGTATTTAATGAATATATTGTGGTGTAACAACTTATGTCGATGTAGGAGTGTGAGGACTGGTGCAGGGGCTTTTTTTCCACTGGTCATCTTGTATGTCACATGGAGGCAGATTGCTCCTGCTGCTTTGCCTTGCCTAAGCTAAGTGTATTGATAGCTGTGCCTTTCTTTTGTATTTTCTTTTCTGTGTTTTTAGTTATTTTGCTGTGGCCTCTGTCTAGTGCCCCTGTCGGACCAATGTGGTATTGGCTGTTCCAGTAGTATACATAGTCCTGTTAAGATTCTGTTCAGCCGTATACCTTATCCATCCTGCTAGTGATAACGACCTCCTTGCCTTCTTCCCTCTTTCTCCAGAGTATTAAAGCAGCTGTTCATAGGAGAGGTTCCTGGGCCCGTCTTCGTGCACTGCACCTCGTATTGTAGTGGTAAACTGCACCTCACAATATTGATTGAATCACTTGTTTGTAGTGGTTGTGCCTATGTGTGTGCGTGGTGTGTGTATGCTTTTGACTGTAGGCACCAGAGTTTAGAGCACGGTTGGTGAACTTCACGTTTATCCCGGACAGGTAACCTACCTTGACAGCGAATTGATATGGTCCTGTTACACTGCTAATCATAGTGTCTCTGGTAGCAGCCAATACCAGTCCTGGTCTCTCTCTGTAGGCCAAGTCTTTTTGGTTGCAACTACTGTGCCTTTACCATGACGGTGTGGCTCTTTTAATTATACTATTTACTAATAAAGTCAGTTTTTTTTTTACTGAAAGCACGTCTCTGTTTAGTTCATCTTTGGTGTATTTCTATGAACCTGCTTGCCTTAGGTTAGGTATTCAGCGGTTAATATGCAAAGTATATCTTTGTGTGAGAGGCACCAGGTGGCGTAGTTAAGAACCTTTAAGCCTAGATCTGGTTAAAGTTCTCTAAGGTCACACTTACATGGAGAGAGAGAGATCATTTAACCATTATCATGTAATATTTATTTGGCGTACCATGGGACACACACTGATCTATAATAGAGAGTGGGGGCACATCATTTTTATTAGTATGCTGTCATGCACAAACATTAAATAAAATGATCATGAAAGTATCTTATTAATGACTTGCTTCTTGCGTCAGACCAAGGCTGCATCTCATTGCTAGTTTTACTTTATCTTAGTGCTGCGTTCGACACCATCACGACATACTCATAGATTGATTACAAAACTATACAGGTATCCAAGGGCAGGCTTTAAGATGGTTTAGATCCTACCTGTCTGATCGCTACCACTTTATTTAAATGGGGAGTCATCTCATTTATCACTAGTAAAATATGGAGTGGCACAAGGATCTGTCCTAGGTCCTCTGCTATTTTCAATATACATGTTGCCCCTTGGTAATATTATTAGAAAATACAGGATTAGTTTCCACTGTTATGCTGATGATACTCAACTATATATCTCAATGAGACCATATGAAACTTCTAAATTATCTAAGATAACAGTGTGTTAAAAAATGTAAAAGATTGGATGACAAATAATTTCCTCCTATTAAATTCAGATAAGACGGATTACTTATTGGACCAAAAAACATTACACAGAATCTCGTAGATTACAATTTGCAGCTAGACAGATGCACTGTTACTTCCTCTACTGTCAAAAATCTGGGTGTTATATTAGACATTAACTTGTCTTTTGAAAATCATATTTCCCATGTTACAAAAACAGCATTCTTCCATCTTAGAAACACTGCCAACCTACAAAACACGTTACCTGTTTTAGCTAGTTCATGCTTTCATGACCTCTAGACTGGATTATTGTAATGCACTGCTAGGTGGTTGTCCTTCATCTTCAATAAACAAGCTACAGGTAGTCCAAAATGCAGCAGCTAGAGTCCTTACCAGGTCAAGAAAATATGATCATATTACCCCAATTTTACAGTCTCTGCATTGGCTACCTATTCATTTCCATATCAGTTACAAAATATTATTACTTACAAGGCCCTTAATGGCTTAGCTCCTGCGTACCTAACTAGTCTTCCACCATGCTACAATCCATCACGCTCCCTAAGGTCACAAAACGCTGGACTTTTGGTAGTACCTAGGATAGCAAAGTCCACTAAAGGAGGTAGAGGTTTTTCGCGTTTGGCTCCCAAACTCTGGAATAGCCTTCCTGATAATGTTCGGGGGTTCAGTCACACTTTCTCTGTTTAAATCTAGATTAAAAACACACCTCTTTGGCCAAGCATTCAAATAATGCACCGTATGCTCTTCTGTATCATCCGCACCACAAGGATGCGCTGTTTTCTTCCAAATCAAAACTAAATACAAGTAGAAACAGTGCATCCTTGTGGCGCCGATGAAACAGAAAAGCACACGCAGCATACAGTGATATGGAGAGACACAGAGGAGACTGTTGACAAAGGAATTGTTGAATAAAGTTGTTATTTTTGTTTTCTTCGCTTACAAAAAGTGTTCCCGTCACTTCATATAACCCAGATTGCACATCTGGTGGCAGATGGAGTATTCTGATGACGACTTTCATACCTTTTATGGACCTTGACACTGTTATAAACTTGGCAATATGGGACAGTCACAGGCCTCCAGGTTTTCATCCAAAATATCTTAAATTCTGTTCCAAAGACGAACAGAGCTTTTAGAGGTTTGGAATGACATGGGGGTAAGTGATTAATGACAAAATTTTCATTTTGGGGTGGAGTATCCCTTTAAGATTATGCACCAATACACTGTTTTGCACATTGTGTGTGTTTTTTGTGATCTCAGAGGCTTTTGTTTAGTTTTATTCACTTGGGTGTGTGTTTCTGTGTAAGTATGTATATCTGCATTGTGCATTGTCCAGCAGTTGTTATGACACTGAGATGTGTTCAGTGAGAGTACCAGGCTGTCCCACTCATATTTTCCAACTTGGACAACATTCAAAAGTCCCTCAGTGCTCTCTTTGGTTTGACTGGAAAAAAATCAAATGTATTCATCCAAGACATTGGCAACAAGTAGGCAACTGCCAAAACATGTTCTGTCAAAAAATAAATAAATAAATAAAATTAAACTACATGTAATGTGTGTGTGTGTGTGTGTGTGAATTACAATTATGATTTCTACTTAAATCTAATTAAATCTACATTAATTCAATGTAATTAAATTAACCCATTAACTAAATCAAATCTACTTACAGTATCAGTCATGCAAACAGGCATTACATATAGTATGATTTTTCTGTCATCCATGCATTGGATTTTAAATACATGTGCTCTACATTTAACTTAAATAAAATAAAATGTTAATTTTTTTCAAATATTTTATATAAAAATATAGAAATAAATGGTATAATAATTTATATGTGAATATTGTCTAGTACCATCAAATTCCCTAAAGATACAAAATGTTAAAGAATACATTTAATTGAAACACATTATAATACATTCTTTGCATTAAATAATAAATAAAATAATAATAATAATAATAATAATAATAATAATAAACCTTGTTGTCTGCTTTGAATACCAGAGGGTTAATCTTGTTTTTGGTGTGAGAGGAGGCAGACACACACAGAGAGAGAAATCAAGGTAGAGGGAGAGCACTGAGATTATTTGCTTGAGTCAGTCTATGCTTTCTGTCCTGTGATTGGCTACTGAGCGGCAGCCCGCGCCTGGCTCCTCCCCCAGGACATGCTGGTGTGAGTTGCTTATGTCGCTGTAGTGCAGAGAGAGACTGTGCAAAACAGCCCCCCACCCCTCCTCTACGGGAAATGGGTCTCAGGCTGATGAGTAAGGCAAGAAGCTCCTGTAGCGCTGGTGCATCTGAAGCTACGCCGCTATGGAGGAAAGGTAAGACCCAAATTACAGACAGATACATAGAGAACAGCACAGAAAGGGAGGCTGGTTGTTTTGCAGTCGGGGAATTATGCAGCAACATCTGCGATACACCAACGCACCATGTTTCCATGGGAAGCAAGAACGGGGGTGGGGTGGAAGAGGAGGAGGAGGAGAGGAGATGGATGCTCACATATACACTGCGATGGAAGATAGTAGGCTACTGTTGCGTTCGCAGACTTGTTTCTTTAGATCAAGTGGTTTTGGTGCATGTGATGCATGAAGCCTGAACGTAACCTTCACTGTTCTATTGAAGACTGCATATGACTCATGCAATCATACAGTATCAGGTATGTTTTAGAATGATGTTGCATCTTTCTGATAGGCCTCGTGTAGCAAATCTGCTGTTTATTTCTTCAGGCCTGCAACTAATCTAATATTCTGTTGATTTCATTTGTCAGGCTTTCACATACTCTTTTATATATATATATATATATATATATAATATATATATATATATATATATATATATATATATATATGTATATGTATATTGCTGGCAGCTTCTAATGTACTGATTTAGCATGATGTCAATATTCTGTGCTCCTTGGCCTAAATGCAATCAATTTCACATTAAAAAAAAGGAAATCAGACGTTTGTCTTTGCACTGAAATTTGCTTCAAAAACTGTAATACATAGTATTTTGTAAAAGCATACTTGCTTAGAAAAATACAGTAAATATATAGAAATATGCATTATGAATATGCCATAAATATATAGTAAAATATATTTATTTAAAATATAAAAATATTGATATGCTGTGAAATGTGTATACAAATGAATTAGTTTTATGTGTAAAAAATAAAATAAAATTCTTCTGTCTCTTAGAAAAGTAAAGTACCAATAAGTGATTGAAGTTGGAAGCACTTTACATAATTAGGGAACACTGAGGATTTTTTTAAAGCAATACAGGCACACATCTAATTTGTATATAGAATTTTAGATAAACTGTTAGATACAGATAGATAGATATTTTAATTTATTGTTTAATGTTATTGTGGAAACGCATACCAGGGTTTTAAACTGTGTGATGGAAGGGCATGCTCTTCATGTCAGCCAGGCTGATTGCATCACTTCTCTCTTTTCCAAGAGTAGGAACCATTTCTTAAAATTTACAGTCTCCTTGTCAGAGACTGGTTCTTGTCCATAGTTTTCTTTGGCAGCCTCAGTGCTGTTTGGCAGAACCAGGACACAAAGCATGGATCAGAGAACACGTGTTTCGACATTTGGGCACCTTCAGCATTGAACGCTGTATCTGTCTGAAGGCATCTGGCATTCCTTTTTTTTAACATGGCCACATAAAAACTGATGGCTTTCCTACATTGTTCTTTAAGACTTACTGCAGTGAACCAGTTTCCTGCTGCCCACCACAGTACTTCATGTAAATTATCCTCCTTTTTCAGGATGTTTCATCTAAGTGAATCAACCCACCAGCAAATCAATACAAAAGTATAGTGGCGGATCTCTTCCTACCTTTACCATCTTCAGATGAAAGCAAACTGAGAGTGAATTGGATGTTTCTTAATTATACTTCCAGGCGTTTTCCTAATCCTAGGTCATTTGTTTTCACATTTAAGTGTTTCCAGACCAGGCTGCAGTATTTGAATTGTATTTAAATACCATCTCAGAACCTTGTTACTTTTTTTTTTTTTTTTTTTCATTCATAATCTTTAATCCTAATCTTTTACTCTTAATTAAATTAAATGTAATTAAAAACATAAATTTACCCTCCCCCTCATGACAACATCTCTTCTATGATGACGCGTACACTGGCACAAGCAAACAATCCAGTCAATTTCAATTTATTATTTCATCCTGACTTCAATTAAAAGTTTGTTGTTTGTCAAATTAATTTTCATCCAGGCCAAGATTTTCATAACTATAATTAGAGTTATGAAAAGAGTTGATGAAAAGCTAATAGTTACTCAATCATTAAACTGGAAAAAAGAATAAAATAAATAATTAAAAAAACATACGTACTAAAAAAGAAATATTTTTAGTTGTATTGCTGACAAAAAGTTTCCCTGTTATAATCAAAATAGCAGTTTTGCTTATTGTTTTCTAGCAATGGCAGCAAAGCTACCAGGCTAATTGGCTAGCGGTATTTTAAGCTTGCAAGTTATTAGGTTAGCAGTATGCCAAGCTAGCTGACTAATCAAAGTTAAGATAACAAGATAAATGGTTAGTAGACTAAATAGCTAGTTTGCTTACTGGTCAGCTTGATAGTATTTTTAAAGGATTGTGAGGTTGACTGTCTATGTTTTCTGAAAGTTTAGCACCTATATTCACTGACCACTATTTCTGAGACCCAATCTTATTCCAAATTTTTCTTTATCTTTTCTCTTTTTTTTTAATTTATAGATTTGTGACATGTAACACTGGCTGTGAGAGCTCATGGTTATGACAGGTTAGTGCTTGTGCCGTCATGAGAATGACATGTCCTTTTCGTTCTGCATGCGCACAGGAAAACTATCGGGTGCTTTTGGATCTTCTTTCCAGAATGCATGAATGGTTTTACCCTGGGGAGATTCTGCTTCAGTAACTCTAAATAGTCCTTCACAAAATCGCTTGCTTGCCTTTGCCAGGATCCTTATGGTTAACGTTCCTTGTCCTTTGTCATTATGATCTCTGAGATGGAAAGAGGGGCTCTGGTTCTAACACTGAGAGCTTTTTGTGATAGAAATGGCATTGTCTGAAGAGTAATGATATATGGCAGCTCAATATTCCATTTCCTTGTATTACATCATCTTTTCATCCGATTCAGTTCCCCTGTGATCTCATTCCCATTCAAGTTTAAATTCCCAAGTAACTTACTTTATCAGTATTCATGAGTAGTTGTGCATTTTTAATCATTTTATAGTGATTATGTGGGGTTCTATCACAACATATTACTTTGAATGAGTGCTTGTAGTTACAGATTCAAAGCTCAGAAAAAAAAGTTGTAACCCCATTTCAGTTACCTTTTCAATGAAAACTAAAAATGCTGTGGGAAATAAATGACTGAACCAGCTGTAATCCAAAGCAAATAGAGTCATTATTGTAATGTTTAGTCGTTTAATCATGTTCTGCCTAAATTTTTATTAGTCTGAGTGCATTTAATCCATTTGCATGATAACATGGGTGTAGCGAGGGGGCGTGGGTCAGCAAGGTCTGCATGATGATGCAGCACTCCTGCTTCCTTCCTGGGTTTCGGCATCAGTGTAACAAAGTCAATGATCGAGAATGAAGAGGACGGGGTCGGCTTGACTGCTTCTGGTGATTTTATTCAGGTTTCAGTAAACAAACAGAAAGTCAGGCTACCAGTGCTCAATATAACACAGTTGCATAAGCAATATGCACACACATACCAGTCCGCAGTCTGTCCCTCTCTGCCTTACTTATTCCCAGGCCTCTTTATGCGGTCTCTCCACGCCAATTACTGGAAAAAGACACAGGTGTTTGTCATTTGCACTTGACCCACTTACTCACCGCTCATCTTCCAACTCTCTCTCCCGCTGCAGACCTCGATGAACCACGCCCCCCTCGCCACAATGGGAAACATCATTTCATCCAAAATTCACTGTCTGGTTTTACAGTGGGCATGAATAGAAGCTGTTAAAGGATTAGTTTACTTTCAGAATGAAAATGTCCTGATAATTTACTCACCCCCAAGTCGTGACAAGATGTTCATGTCTTTCTTTCTTCAGTCACAAAGAAATAAATTTTTTTTGAGGAAAACATTCTGGGATTTTTCTCCATATAAAGGACTTCAGTGGGGATCAGCGGGTTGAAGGTCTAAATTGCAGTTTCAGTGCAGCTTCAAAGGGCTCTACATGATCCCAGCCGAGGAACAAGGGTCTTATCTAGCAAAACCATAGTACATTTAAAAAAAAAAAAAAGATAATATACTTTTTTTTTTTACCACAAATGCTCATCTCTTCGATGCGTGTGTGCATCTTCACGCATTGCGTAATCACGTGGTTAGTTCTTCGTCTGTGTACTTCGTTTCAAAAAGGAGGGTAGAGCGAAAAACTCCATCTCATTTTCACCTCCAGCTTCAAAATCATCCGACATTGTTGTTTTACCTTTTTTTTTAAAGGGCGTTTGCCTTTCTTTGCTCGTTCACTTAATAAACGGTATTTCCACCTACGCAACGTGTGACCTTTCAAACATGACTAAGTAATGCGTGATGTAGAGCCAGTGCAAGATGAGCATTTGTGGTTAAAAAGTATATAAATTGTATTTTTCTTAGAAAATGACTGATTGTTTCGCTAGATAAAACCCTTATTCCTGGGCTGGGATCGTGTAGAGCCCTTTGAAGCTGCACTGAAACTGCAATTTAGACCTTCAACCCGCTGATTCCCATTGAAGTCCTTTATACGGAGAAAAATCCTGGAATGTTTTCCTCAAAAACCCTTATTTCTTTTCGACTTGATAACAACAAAGTGGCAGTGAACGAAGTGAACTTCACACACCTTTTTAACACTGTGCTGGGTCGGTAAGATTTGTTATGCTTTTGATATTAGTTTCTTATGCTTACCAAGTCTGTATTTATTTGATCGAAAATACAGTAAAACATTAATATTGTGAAAAATGATTACAATTTAAAATATCCGTTTTTTTGTTTAAATATATTTTGAAATCTTATTTATTCCTGTGATGTCAAAGCTCAATTTTCAACATCATTACTCCAGTCGTCAGTGTCCCACGATCATTCAGAAATCATTCTAATATTCTGAATTGATGCTCAAGAAACATTTCTTATTAGATGAAGACATGATAAAGCATCCTGTTGAAATGTGTCCAGAAATACTTCAGCTATGAGACTGTGCTCATTTAACGTGCTTTCAAACATAAATTGCAGAATGAGAAAATATTCATGTGACTGCAGCACTTGTGAATTGCCAACTTGGGTTACCATAGTAACCTGTAGGTCTCTGTGAATTTGGTGTAACCCAGGGAGATTATTTTTAACTCTCATTCATGTTCCATATAAATTCATTTACCATGGTATCATGTCAATACCATGTGCTTTTGGACACATACTGATACATGGTTGTGCATCTATTTTTCATTTTACATTCTACAGGGTTTATTTGTGTGTGTTTTCATCTCTGATCCCACTTTTTTTCCGTAGGGCCCAGTGTCAAATGAGGGGAGACTGCAACTGGCCCCTGCAGCCTGTGGTCTGTTTGTGTCTCCAGTGGATCAAATACACCTTCTTTCCTTAATATCCCTGCATTATATAAGAGTACACACATTTATATGCACAGCTCCTGAGCTTCATCTCTCTAAGGTGAGAAACACTTCTTTTTATGAAGTCTTTCATCTGTTATATTCTTATGTTAAATACTTAACCTGACTTTTATGCTGTATTTTTTATGGAAAATATTTCCAGTACTGCAGAATGGCACATTGGTTTCCCCTTTTTCTCTTGTGGTGTCTGTACTTAATATTAGCAACATTTTCCTGTGCCTTTGCAGATATTAATATTATATATTTTTTTAATGTCTATATTGGTATAGAGCCACTAGGAAACTAATGGAACATATTTTGGCATGATTTTTAGAAATTAACATCAGTCTTAGATGTTCAGTACTGTTTCTCCACCTTTTTTGGCATAGGCTTCACTATGGAAGCCCGTTTCCACCACAGAGTAAAAAATATGAAAGGTAATTGTGAAATATAGCTTAAAATATGAAATAAAATCACACTTATGAAAGCTAAAGCAACTGTATGTATGTTTTTGCCTTTAAATATCAATTTCAAAATCATTTTAATTCTACACTGACCTCTAAGGAGAAACTGTCTGTTCTGGGAGTATGTAAGTTTGGCAAATGGGTATGAAATTCCACAGAAAGGGATGATTGCAACAAATGCATGCGTACAGCTATCCATGTAATTATGACTAATTACATAATTCCACTCACTTAGCTATAGGGGCTTCAAAGTCGCAAAAACACAGAAAACAACATACAGTTGCTTTTAAAGTTTAAATGAATAATCGTCAAACTACTTTCCTCACAAATAATGTACTATTAAAACTCTTAGTTAAGGATGTCCCATATCGTTTAATCCTGTTTCAGGTTTGTGCTTTCTACATCCTTGTATTGTGGGTGCAGTTACATCTTCCAACCGCATGGAGGCGCAGCAGGCTTCTCCTGACAGCAGCAGTGAGGAATGTACTGTACTAGAGGCTCTGCCTGGCAAGGGAACAGCGCTAATTTGCTCTCAACACAAAGGAAAAGTGAGACCTATTTTAGTTCACAAATTCACCTAAACACACACACACACACACACACACACACACATGCACACACACACACACACACACACACACACACACACACACACACACACACACACACACACACACACCATAAAATGATTGCACAGATGGGTGAAATATCTCTCACAGGCAGTGTTTTCCCATGAGCATAAGCTTTCTGTCCCAGAAAAACAAGTGTACCCTGATCTCAGCTGGTTCCTCTATAAATATCATAAGTTGTGTATATATATATATATATATATATATATATATATATATATATATAGATAGATAGATAGATAGATAGATAGATAGATAGATAGACATTTTAGATAAAATTTAAATGGAACAGAAGAGAGAGAGAGAGAAAGAAATGTGCTTATAAAAATGTTTGTAAAAATTTTCAGAAACTATTTGAATGTTTTCAGAATGATTTTAATATAAACAAATTTAAAAATGAAATGGCAAATATTCTAAAAAATCAATTTGACAAAATCTATTGACATGTTTTAGTACATTTTTGAAAATGGTTTTAAATTTCTCTGTTATTTTTCTGCGCTGTATTCAGGTGTCTGTGTTGTACTGTTTGTCCTGTGAGAATTCCGTATGCGAGGACTGTATGAATGGAGAACATGCTGGGCACCCCACTGATTCACTGGAAAATATTGTGGACCAACAGCTAGCGGCATTACAGGACAGAGTGGATTCAGCCCAGAACAGGTGCTCCCATGGTGCCCATCATGTCACTCTCAGTACTGTACAATACCAAATAGGCTTACACACTGAATATACACAGGTAGCTCTTGTGACACTTTCATCCCTTTCAACATCAATTTTGCCACACATTTTACCATATTTAAATTAATTCCACAAATTATGCCTGACCGTCAGTACAGAAAAATGAATAAGTCTCTAGATCTCCTAATTGCTTAATGATTTAGTGTTTATGTCTTCAATCATGGTAGATGGATGAATAGACAGATGTTTAATGGATCTATTTAACTAACTCACAGGCTTCCTCAGATAAGAGAGGCAGTTCAGAGTTTGAGAGACATTCTGCAGCAGTTGAGCTCTCAGCGGAGCTCCATAGAGGAAGACATCCACTCCTCCTTCAGCGAGCTGCACAAAACCCTCGATACACGCAAGAGCGTCCTGCTCATGGAGCTGGAAGTCACTTCTGGACTCAAGCAGAAGGTACAGTATGTGCACAGAAGGTTCAACTCACAATTATTTGCATGTTGCTAAACTAACAGCATGATACTATAAAATACATGCTTCACAAAAATATTGGCAAGCACAAATCAGTCTGTTTTTATTTAGATTAAATATGCATACTTTTTGGTATTTAATAAATTTACTAAATATATTTACATGTATTTAGTGTATACTACATAAAAGTTTGGGGTAATTTTTTTAAATGTTTTGAAATATGTCTTTTATGCTCATTAAGGCTCAGAGTTATTATAGTATCATTGATATATATTATAGCTTTTGTTAATATTTTGAACTTCATTTTAATTAGTTTAATTAGGTTTTTTTTCTATTTTTATCAGTTTTTTTTTATATGTCGATATAGTTTTTATTTAATTAGTTTATTTTTATTTTTAGTTATTTTAGTACTTTTGTACAACCTAAACTAAACAAAAATCAAAGCTGTTGTTTTGGCAACTAGCTGTAATAAAATAAGTTTTTTATATATTATTTTTACGTCAGTTAGTGCTTATTTTCCAGTAATCAAATTAAATTGAAACAATGAATCTGAAATAATGAATTTGTTTTGGTTTTAGTTTCAGTTAATGATAATAACCCCGACAAGGCTGCATTTATTTGATCAAAAATACCGTAAAAGGTGTAATATTGTGATATATTATGTTTTCTATTGGAATGTGTTTTTATATGCTGATTTTCTTTTTTAAACATTTATTATTATTATATTGAAAACATTTTGTGAGAAAAAACTTTTTTTTTTTTTGGTTTCTTTGATGATAAAAGTTTACATTTCTTTTAAACCCAAATGTTTACAGTCATATATATTTATTAAATTAACATTTCTAAAAATATATTAGCATGTTAACTGAAAGAAAATAAATAAAAAAGAGATCAAACTTAGGAATTTTAATTAAGCTGCTTATCTTTTGAAACATTGCTCATGCTTACTTTCGTGTATCCTAAAGGTTTTGCAGGGTCAGTTGGACACTCTTCTGCAGGAGGAAGCTGCCATCAACTATAACTGCAGTCAGACCGGTGAAGCCCTGGACGGGGAAAACAAGGCTGTCATCCTGCAGACCCATAAAGACGTGGGAGAGAGACTCAGTGACCTGGCCAGCCAGGGCCTTCCTCTTCAGCCTGAGGAGAACGACCAGCTGGATCTCATGATGGAGATCGAAGGACTTCGCAAGTCCATCCACAACCTGGGGACTATCGTCACCACCAATGCTGTGGCCAGTCAGACCGAGGCGTCTGGGGAGGGTCTGGAACAGTGCGTCGTGGGCCAGCCGGCAACTGTCATCATAACCACAAGAGACAAGTCTGGAGGACTGTGTAAGACGGGTAACGCCATCATCTCAGCTGAAGTCTGCACGCCGGATGGCAGCGTCGCAGACGGCGAAATCGTGGACCATAAAAATGGAACGTATGAATTCCAATACACGGTGAAGAAAGAGGGAAATTTTAGTCTGGCGCTTAGACTTTACGATCAGCATATTAAAGGAAGCCCCTTCCAGTTAAAGGTCACCAGCTCTCCGGATGATTCTCCACCCACCACCACCGCAGCCAATGCTGCATCCACGGGTTCCAGCGATGGTGGGGCGCGGAAACGGAGCGCAAAGTCCCCGGGGAGCAGAAGCCGGCAGAAGGGAGTCAGACGGGGAGGAAGCTTGCTCGGCACACCAAAAAAGAGAGTGAATCCGATCGAGGATGACCTAATTTTTAGAATAGGTACATGCAGCGAGAGACTAATGGATGTGCTTTAATAAATCATGAGCTGCTCTCTCCCTGTTGAAAATGCCAACAGCCTCACTTCTGTCTAGACTAGCACCAAATCACTGGCATATTACTATCATTGATATAGGTTTTGGTAATAGTTTATTTTTTATTTTTTTCACTTTGTTTTGTTTCTAAATGTGTCCTTTTAAATGTATCAGTTTTAGTTGATTTGTTTTAGAACTATTTAAAACTAAATGAAAATGAGAAATGTTGCAACTAACTGAAATATTGAAAGGTTAATATTAAAGTTTGTGTCATGTAGCTTCTTTTTTTTAACAATTATAACCCTTTTTAAATGTTTTTTTTAAATAAGTCTCTCATGCTCACCAAGGATGCAGTTATTTGGTCAAAAATAATATTATTGCAAAATATTATTACAATATACAGTAACAGTTTTCTATTTGCATATATTTTAAATGTCATTTATTCTTGTGATGCAAAACTGAATTTTGAGCATAATTACTTCAGTCTTCAGTGTCACATGATCCTCCAGAAATCATTCTAATTTGTAGAAAGTTTAATGAACAACTAGAAATATATTTAACATTAAACAAAAATCTTACTGACCCAGACTTTTGAACAGTTGTACAACTACCATAAACCAGCCTAGACCAACATGGAAATGCATGTTAACATGCATTTCCAATAGCATTTGTACCTCCACTAAAATGTATAAATAACCCAGAAGAACATCTTTAGGTTACATGACCTAAAATAAAAAAAGAAAAATAAACTTTGCAACTTAACAAAGTACTTCGGATGTTCTGATGTCGTCATCTCTTACACAACATCTGTTTGTTTTCTAGGAACAAAAGGGAGGAATAAAGGAGAGTTCACTAACCTCCAAGGAGTAGCAGCATGTTCTGAAGGAAAAATCTTAATTGCAGACAGTAACAATCAGTGCGTGCAGGTAAGTAACCCCCGTCATGTGGGTATGGAATATCTTCATGCAGAATCTGATAACTGAACACAATCCTTTGTTGATCAGATATTTTCAAATACGGGAGAGTTTCAGAGCCGCTTCGGCGTGCGTGGCCGTTTACCGGGGCAGCTGCAGCGGCCCACTGGAGTAGCTGTGCATCCAAACGGGGACATCATCATTGCTGACTATGACAATAAGTGGGTTAGCATCTTCTCCAGTGAGGGCAAATACAAGGTCAGTTATGTTTAGCTAGTAGGCTACTCACAAGCAAATTTTAGAATTAGTGCGCAGCTGCTTCATTACAAATTCTCTCTGGTTTTATTGACAACATTCTGATTTTTTCCGAAGGCTAAGCTTGGCTCAGGAAGGCTGATGGGTCCAAAAGGCGTATCTGTGGATCAGAACGGTCATGTTATCGTTGTGGACAACAAGGCCTGTACGGTTTTCATCTTCCAGCCCAGCGGGAAACTCGTCACTAAGTTCGGCAGCAGAGGAAATGGTGACAGACAGTTTGCAGGTACAGTAGGTACAGGTCTATAGCATCTGACGAAGAGCTGCAGACTGCATTGTAACATACAGATGCCAATGATATTAAATACATGAGTTGATACAGTTATGTGATCTAATCATTCATTGGTTCTGAATTAATTTAACCTAGCCCTTCCTTTCCGTGTAGGGCCACACTTTGCAGCAGTCAACAACAACAATGAAATAATCATCACAGACTTTCATAACCACTCTGTTAAGGTAAGCTTACAACGTCATCACAAATATTTCCATGGTGTTACATGACCTATAGAGTGTATTTTTTATCTTTTATTCCTAATGTATAATATTCTGTAATCTTTCTAATGTTCCTATATATTATTACTCTAAACTCTCTAATAGGTGTTTAATGCAGATGGAGAATTCTTGCTGAAATTTGGCTCAAATGGTGAAGGGAACGGGCAGTTCAATGCTCCCACAGGGGTTGCTGTGGATGTCAATGGGAACATTATTGTGGCAGACTGGGGAAACAGTCGGATACAGGTAATGAGTCCTTGTGAAGTCTGGTGTTAACTTTGACAAATTCTAAAATGTAATAGAATCATTCTCATTCTCAGGTGTTTGACGGAAGTGGATCGTTCCTGTCCTACATCAATACGGCGGCAGACCCTCTCTACGGGCCGCAGGGTCTCGCTCTGACCTCAGATGGCCATGTTGTGGTGGCTGATTCCGGGAACCACTGCTTTAAAGTGTACCGCTACCTGCAATGATATCAGACAGACTATGATCTAAGACGGAGAGAGAATCAAAGTCATACTGTATGTGTCCAAATCTTGCACTTAATGTAATGTAATGGTATTCTTCCTCCTTGGTTTCCACGTCTTTTTGTATTTGTTACTATTGTCGGATGACCTTCTAAGAAGACTACAGCTTATAAACACTGTTTATGGGATGCCTCGGAATGCCTTTGCCAAACCTCCACACTCTACACTGTGGAAATACTGAGACGTCAGAATGCATTGGTGAGTGAACTGCTACCTAAGCTGAAACTCTGCTCCTGTGTGCTGCATGTGTGGACCATGCATGCGCCGCCAACTTTTGGACACATCCGAGCCCCATCTGACTTCTAGGATGCTATTAGAACACTAATTTCACTTTAATGAACCTTTCGATAGGGATATGTTATAGAGATGCAGACAAGAGAACAGACGGCGATATCTCATGTCTCCAAGCTTTAGCATTCCCTCCTCAACCTGTTCGTATCTTACAGTTGACTAATAAACTATTTATCAAATGTTTGGAATAACTATGTAATAAAGTCTATTATGCTCATCAAGGCTGCATTTATTTAAACAAAAATACAGTAAAAACAGTAAGATTGTGAAATATTATTACAGGTAATAACTGTTTTCTATTTTAAAACGTAATTTATTCCTGTGATGGTAAAACTGAATTTTCAGCATCATTACTCCAGTCTTCAGTGTCACATGATCCTTCAGAAATCATTCTGATTTGCTGCTCAAGAAACATTTCTTAACATTAATGAGGTTGAACATTTGTGCTGCTTACTAATTAATTTTGTGGCAATCAAGATACACTACTAATCAAAACTTTGAGATAAGGGAGATTAAAAGAAAAGAAATTAATACTTTTTATTCAGCAAGGATGCATTCAGTTATTCAAAAAAAAAAGACATTAAAGACTTTTATAATATTACAAAAGATTTATATTTCAATTAAATTCTATTAATCAAGGAATCCTGAAATAAGTGTATCAAAGTTTCCACAAACATACAATAATTCCACAACAGCAATAATTGTTTTCAACACTGATAATAATAAGAACCATTATTAATAATTGAGCACCAAATCAGCATATTAGAATGATTTCAGAAAGTGATTAAAAAATAAAATGATTTCTTGATGTGACACTGAAGACTGGAGTAATGGCTGCTGAAAATTCAGCTTTGCCATTACAGTAATAAATGACATTTGAAAATATTTAAATGGAAAAGTTATTTTAAATTTTAATCATTTAACAGTATTTTACTGTATATTTTTTTAATCAAATATACGCAACATTGGTGAGCATAAGAGACTTAACACTCAATAACATAAAAAAAAAAAGCAAATTATTCAAAATTTTTGACTGGTAGTGTTGGCGTGATTATTGTTTCACAAACTCTGATCATATTCCACTTGTGTCTGTTTAATTCATCATTTTCAGTCCAATCAGTGCAACTGCAAAAAGCAAAATAACAGTGTGGTATTGAAACGTCACCAATAACATCTGAATTATTTGTCGTGTGTAATGACATACTGTGTGTACGCGTGTAAGAGACTAACAGTAGATTACACAACGCACTGTTGCCTTGCATAGAATAAAACTCGCAGCATATGGCTCTTTATTTAGAAAATATTAGGACTTTCTATTTTCCTTACAAATACTATTAAAAACTGGAAATATCTATATATTTGTGTATTTATCGTAAATAATGTTTCAAAGAAAAGATGTTTGGGTTTCAAATGCAAATGTAGTTAAAAGCCAAACATTTTCAAAGAATTGATTTTGATTTGTCGATCATTCTCTTGTGTATCCCAGGATTCTTAGAGGTATGATTCACATAATGATGTCATACAAATTTAATCATAACTGAATGGCAATAGTATTTCATCATCATTATAAAGCAAAGGTCATTTTTTGTTCTTGCTTTTATATTCAAATTCCAGAATGTGTTTATTTTGTTTTTGGTACAGTGAGTCTGTACTGTAAATTGTTTGCATATGCATAATGTGCTGATTTGCTTCTTTTTCTGTATATAAGGATTGTATGTAAAGAATGTTTTGTATGTTCATCAGAAAAGAATTTTACTTGAATGTTACTGTTTTATGTCTGTACAAAAAAAGATCAGCCTTAACATTTATCATTGTTTTCACTTTATTGATGGAAATGGTTTCAGTGGAATATTTTATTTTAGTTTAGTTCAGTTTATCTAGTTGATGTGTGCCTGTTTACGACTTAAGACAATAATCCTGCTTGGACCGTGTTGTTTTTCTTTTTATTAAAATCTCTATCACGTCATATCATTATCATGCTAACATACAGCGCATTAAAAAGTGGCTTTGGAAAAGCTTGTTGTCATGTATTGTATTAATTAGTAAAAATGTAAATGCTATTTTTTATTTGCAACAATTTTATATTGTCAGGGCCGGAATGTCGGTCTTTGTTTTGGTTTGTGAAACCCCCCCACTGCCAGTTTACCAAATTGTATTTCTGCACCCCAGGTTGCCAATTGGCGGAAAACATGGCGTATTTCATTTCGTTCATCATCAAGTGCGCTCGTTCCTGTTTGTGTCGTCAATCTGGCAACCTGCTTGTGCATCAAGTCTGAGGAGGTGGTGCCGGGTGAAAAAACCCTCTCCAATATTTTGAATTTGAACTGCAATACCTAGTTCAACCACTCAGTGTCAATCCTACATACAGCACCTTTAAAATGTCATTTATTCCTGTGATGCAAAGCTGAATTTTCAGCATCATTACTCCAGTCTTCAGTGTCACATGATTCTTCAGAAATCATTCCAAAATGCTGACTTGCTGCTGAGGAAACATTTCATTTTATCATCATTGTAGAAAATAGTTGTGATGTTTAATATGTTTGTAGAAACAGTGAGACATTTCAGTTTGCTATCAAGTCAAATCTAAATTCAGCCTAAATTTTGAGAATAAACTAATAACACAAACCCAGAGTTCCTAATTTTTTTCCAATTCATTAGGCTTCCTCTTCTAGACTCCAGTCACATTAGTAGCCATGGTTTTATTTTCCACAGAGCGGGTCACTTCCTGGGTTTTGAGAATTTGGCCAGCTCAAAAAAAAAAAATAATAAAATACTGATTTGGCGAAAACTCCACCATTTTACCCTGATGAAAACATAACCAGTCAATATCCACACTTACATAAAATACACCATAACAATGCTAAACTATTAAACAGACAGACATTGAGGCACAGTTTTGATTAGGTGTGATAGACAGCAGCTTTAGAGGGGCTTCTGTATGTCTTTGATGTATCAGCATAGGTCACTTCTGAAAGACTTGTGTGTCTGAATGAGTCTGTTTCTAAATATCTAATAAATTTAAATGCAAATGCTGTTTGATTTATATTATAAAGTGAACAGTTTGTCAAATGTACAAATAAATATTCAAAAGGTCAACACATGCACAGTTTTAAATGGAATCAAATACTGTAGGTGTTTATTCCAGTCCAAGTGAAAAATTTATTCCGTGCACGACTCCAATTATGATGGGTTGCCAGGCGACCAAGTACCGCAACCAATCCAGAAGTTGTCCATATAAAACATGTGTTCTCTCCCAGCTGATGTTCAGATTCAAGGCATAAATATTACAAATGGCAATCAGAAAACATGATAACATTTCAAAAACATTCTCAGAATATATCTATATGTGTGTGTGTGTGTGTGTGTGTGTGTGTTTGTGTTCCCCCCAGATATTAAAATTTTTTTTTTTTTCTTAAAATTTTAGAAACGGAGTAACTTGCAAGACAATCATCACATTATGGGGTCCTACACATTAAAATGTTTAAAACCCACGATATACATATATCATTCATAAGTTACTAATGATTAAAATAAATTATTTTATTCAGCAAGCATGCTTTTTTTGGATCAACTGATCAAAAGACTCAAAAAAAAAATATTGAAAACATGTATCACACTTTCCATAAAAGTATTAAGCAGAACAAGTGTTTTCAAAATTAATGTAATAAATTAGATATGAATTAGTTTATCTTAAATTGTAATAATATTTCATAATATTACTGTTTTAAATATATTTTTGACCAAATAAATGCAGCCTTGGTGAACATTAAAAAAAAAAAAATCAATTTTCAAAAAATCTTACTGACTCCAAATGTTTGGATGGCAGTGTAGGTGTTCTGGAAACCCAGTGATTAAATAACTGAATGTCTTGCTTGTAAATTATGACCAATTTAACTAAATTCAAGGATACGGGTTATTCATCATCCTTTTGAGGTCCACCTTCTCATTGCAGTAAGGACATGTCTGCTTTTTTCCCACAATGCACCAGCCACGAATACAGAATTCGTGAAATCTGTTGATCAAAGATAGTTAAGGATAAACAGAATAATTTTACAAACTAACAACTGATTACAGAAATTGATACTTGCTTCCTCATACAATAAACATCAAATTAAAACACGTGCACACACACAGCATTGAACACACACACACACACCATGAACACACACCCGGAGCAGTGGTCTACCATTTATGCTGCGGCACCCGGGGAGCAGTTGGGGGTTCGGTGCCTTGCTCGAGGGCACCTCAGTCGTGGTATTGCCGGCCCGAGAGTCAAACCCACAACCTTAGGGTTAGGAGTCAAACTCTCTAACCACTAGGCCACGACTTCCCCTTGTTGAATAGACCTTGTTAAACCGTAACAGATGAGGTTTAGGGGAAATGAAGGATACGTGTGGTTACAGGAGAGCTGGTAGGTGTCCTCAATGATGCCTTCCTCATCTACATCCACAAAAATCTTCTGACCACACACGGCACACATATCATTACTGAGGTTTCTGGACGGCATACCACCCATGTTATAATACTGAAGAAGGCAGACAGAAAAGAAACAAACAATGACCGAAACATTTCTGCTTTTGAAACGGAAACATTCTTAAGAAGTGGTTCACCCAAAAAAGCTGTCCTATAAGGCTATGTAGAATGTTTTTGTACATCAGAACAGATGATATTTAGCATTACACCATCAGAATGAAAATTTAAAGGATGCTGAATTTCTCCAAATCTGTTACCATGAACAAACAAACTGGTCTACATATTGGATGGTCTGAGGGTGAGTACATTTTCAAGAAATTTTCATTTTTGGGTGAACTGTTCCTTTAAATATCACTGGATATCTGAGAATGAATTGATTTAAGGCTTAAAGGTGATGTGTGTAGGATTGACACCGAGTGGTTGAACTAGGTATTGCAGTCCAAATTCAAAATATTGGAGTTTTTTTTTCACCCGGCCCCTCCTCCTTAGACTTGACACATGCAGGTTGCCAGATTGACGTCACCAACAGGAACAAGTGCACTTGACGATGAATGAAATGAAATAAGCTGTGTTTTCTTCCAATTGGCAACTGGCAATGGGCGGGATCCAAAAACCAAAACAGAGACCGTCATTCCGGCCCGGAACGCACATTTTCAAAGGAGAATGACTGTAGCATTGTTTTTCAGATAAACAAGTATGTTAACTTAGCACGTTTCTTAAATATCTGCAAACATATTATGGTATTTTTATGCTTTAGTACAGTTAAAAACTAACATACAGCACCTTTAAGAATTACATTTATATGAGCATGTTTGGATGTTGTCATATAAAGTGATGCATATAGTTACCCCTATTGTGGATGCCATATAGTCTGAGCAGATTTCAGCAAAGTCACGTCCCATTACCCCATAGTACAGACCATAGAAAAGCATAATCACACCCACATCCATTGAATCCTCTGCTTTAATCCTGAAAAGAGAAAACACAAAGATATATAATAATATAATAACAATGTAGCTAAACTTTGCAGGACAGTGAGTCCCCAGGAACAGGGTTGAAGACCTGGGGTCTGTACAATTGTTCTCAGAATGGCAATTAGACAATCAATGCACATCCTCTGAAACATATGTCACCCCAGAAGTATAAATCCATTTCTTTACAGACTTACAATGTCACCAAGGGAGTAATTCCTTCCAATTAGCATGCCATTGTGTCAGCATTAACATAGAAACTACTGACTCACTAACTTCTGATGTCAATCAAGTTCACACACCTGAAAAAAATGTTGAATCCAAACATGGTAAACATGATGGCGAGATATCCAATCACACCCACAGCGTAGCTCAGCTTGTAAATGAGGAGGAACCACTTATACACCATCCTGCAGAAGTGAAATATGCATTCTTTAAAACACAGCTAAAGCAACACATTCAGCAACACAACTATAATGCAGTCATAAAACTAACTTACAGAGGTGCTGTTAGTTATATTTAAAACTTCTGAACACATTATAGTATATAAAGCCTATTAAAGATATTTTGGTATTTCTGCTAATAATTACAAAGCAGTTTGTTTTCAAACTTCTAGTTGATATATTTAATTAAAATTGTTAATTCTGGAACTGCATTTTCTTCCATTAAAATATTGAAGAAGAAGAAAAAAAAAACAGTTTTTGAGTTTTGTTTTTAGATTTTAATTTATATATTTGGTTTAGATCAAAGTTAGATTATTTTAATGTATTAACATAATCTATTCATTTAAATACTAAGCTATTTAAAGTTATTTATTCATTTATATATTTAATTTATTATACAAGTCATCCTATGGCCCCTTGAAAGTTTTCTGAGGCCCCCTGCTTTAAAGGAAACGATCATCCAAAAATTAAAATTCAATAATGAAAAAGTCATTAAGTTCGGTCAAAATCAAAACTTTTTTTATAGTGTAGAACATAAAAAAAAGACATTTCTAGGAATGTTACAGTAAACCAAAGATGCCTTTAATGGTGGACATTTGCCCTTTTTTGCTTCTTAACATTTGATCACAATATACTTTCTTTGTATAGTGTGACTGTTCCTCAAAATGTCTCTTTGTGTCCAACAGAAGATAAAAAGCTAAGGAAAGTTTTAGAACAACATCTAGATGAGTAAATGCTGACAGAAATGCAATTTTCTCTCAAAAAACAAAGCATTTCTGTGCATTACCGTGGCGTTCTGCAGGAGAGAGGCTTGCGTGTGGCTCTGAATATAACATAGCTGGTGATGACGGAGAACATGCCCCATGTGGACAGGAAACGCCACCAGTAAAGCTTAATGGTGAAGTAAAGAGGAACCACCCACATCTGCAATAGCGTGACCATCTACAAGAGAAACAATATTCATTAACTGCTTTATATTAAAGCATAGTGATGTTAAGAGTCCTACAATGTATAACATGACACTCACATTGTAGGATCTGCAATGTCTTTGTTTCCACTGAACCAGGACAATCTGAGCGACCACCAGCGTGGCAATGAGGATCAGAACCATCTCGGCATGCATGGCCTCATGACCTCTGTGCTTCACATGCAACCTCTCATGCTGCATCCTGGAGTTACACACACGTAATTCAGAAACAGTCAGAGAATGTTTCTGCCATGAAATCAAAGCTAAAACAGAGATCACCATCCCAAATGCACAAAACGAGAAGCTAATGATACAGAAAAATAGGCCAGGAGTTTGTGGAAAAGCTGTTCATTTTGCAGGATCACACATGAGGCTAGACCTACTGAGGACACCCGCATGACACTGACGATGTTCATTTATAATAAATGACACACATATGCTCTAGAAACTATTTTTATACAGAAGGTGACAATCATAAGGTACTAAAAAGACAGGTTGTGACAGTTTGGAAAAAAACAGTATTCTATGCAACAATCACATAAAATGTTTGATCATGAGAGCACTTACTTCCAAGTTTCTCCGTGGGACATTTTTAAAGGATCGTCCTGTGAAGAAAGAAAGAAAGAAAATGAACAATCCACATGCAATATTTAATCTTTATATTTGCAGGATCTGCATGTTTAATTATTTTACAGGTATTATGCTTGTAGTTTTATGACCTTATGTGACCATGGACCAAAAAAACAGTCATAAGGGTAAATTTTTAATATTTTTTTTTTAAACTGTGATTAAATAAGCTTTCCATTGATGTGTGGTTTGTTAGGATAGGACAATATTTGGCTGAGATACAACTTTTGAAAATCTGGAATCTGAGGGTGCAAAAAAATCTAAATACTGAGAAAATCGCCTCTAAAGTTGTCCAAATGAAGTCCTTAGCAATGCATATTACGAATCAAAAATTAGGTTTTGATATATTTACTGTAGAATATTTACAAAATATCTTAATGGAACATAATTTTTAATATCCTAATGATTTTTGGTATAAAAGAAAAATGTATCATTTTGACCTATACAATGTATTGTTGGCTATTGCTACAAATATACTCATGCTACTTATGACTGGTTTTGTGGTCCAGGGTCACATATAAAGGTATCACCCTTCAGGCTTTTACAAGACTTCTGATCTGGATTTATTGTGCCATCCCAACACATATTGATTTTCCATGGACAACGGTCATTATTGACCACTACTGACCAGTCAGAATCCAGTTTTCCAGTGAGCCACATAATTGAGTGCAGCTGGGTCCCACAAGTAAAAAATCTATTTATTTTCTCCATTGAAGAGCAGATTTTAATGATAACTCATAAAACATTAAAAACAGATCTACTTTGAGCTACGAGGTTGTTTATGCTGTAGAACACAAAATACATTCTTTTCATAATTTTGTTTATCAAAATTAGTTTCATTGCCTTCAACATGTTATTTCAAGAATGTATTTATTTTTAACAGTACTCCAGGTGATAAACTACATTACCCATAATCCTGCAGGGAAACCAGAGAATCAAGACAGTTTTTGCAATAAAAGTTTGTTTGCAATAAAATAATATATAACTTTGAATCTTTAAATACCTTTATATCTTTAAATCAAACATTTTATATTACATTTAGTCATTTAGCAGATGTTTTTATACAAAACAGCTTACAAATGAGGACAATGGAAGCAATCAGAATCAACAAAAGAGCAAAATGCAAGTGCTATGACAAGTCTCAGCCTAACGCTATACATGTGGCAAGTTTTTTTTTTATTAATACATAAAGAGAAAACAGATAGAATAGAAAAAGAATAGAGCAAGCTAGTGTAAGAGAGGCCTTTTTATATTTATCCATCTTTTAATTATGCTATATGCAATATTTTATGGGCCTTCTAGATTTCCCTTTTTGTCTTGATTTTTAAATGTTTTTACATAAAATCTAATTTTGTTACGTTGCGATTTACCTCGCAGCTGGTTGGTTTGGTTCACAGCCTATAGCCTAACTCCTAAAAGAAGGCCTTGTGTAAAACCCTTATGAATGGGAGAAATAGTTCAGGAGATGTATTTTTCTTATTACTACAAGACTATTTAAGTGAACTACGAAAAGACAGGGGTGATTAGACAAGGGGGGAATCCCTTGCACATCTGAACCTATAACCCTAATCTAAAGCACATACTGATGCAGGCATCTTCTTCCATATGTCACAAGAGTCTGAGATAAACATGGCCATGCTTGTGCACACCTCTCTATGAAGCTTCAGCTGACTAGAAGAGCGCTTGTGTGGCTCTAGCAGTCAGCTGGCCCTTTATACATGAGTATCTTTTAAACTTCAGAGTCTTTATAACACAGTATATATTATGAGGGTCAACAGATGTGCATTTATTTATAAATAAATATGCACATACACTTGCAGGTCGTGATTGTTCATTCCAGTCCCTTTTCTGACTGCCCAATGATTCACATTTAATAAAACAGGCAGGCTGTGCATTTCTAATTACTGTATCATCCAGATCACCCCACAGTAATCTACAAATACATGTATTGACAATCAGATGTTCCTGCCACGTTAACATGCGTTTTACCTGTAGCCAGTTTTCCCAACAAACAACCGACCAAAAAAACTAAACTAAACAAACCGAACCCATTATAATCAACGGATCTAACGTTACCATCACCAGCGCACGCGAGCGTGTCGATTAAAGAGCGGTGTAAACACACTAATTAGTTCATTGACGCTAGCTGCGTAATGTTAGCTGGTAGTGTAGAACGACAGCTATTACACAGACCACAAAATGAGGGCCAAACACCAAATGGTCTAATTGTCTCGGGACTGTCTATCGATAAAATACTGAATCGAGTACCTGGTGTTGCAAGCCAGCCATTATTAATATCGGTCTAGATTCCAGTCATCTATTAATGGCTCCGTTTCTACCGGCAGACATCCTTCTTCTTTTTCTTCTTCTTCTTCTTCTTTCAGGTTTAATAGAGTTGGTAACTCATCTCAAAGGTGCATTACCGCCACCTACTAGACTGGAGTGTGGGTATTAGAATGACATCAAAGGAGAGGTGGAGAGAAAAAAAAGAAGAAGAATAAAAAAACCTATTAAATTCTTTCTCTTAACCCAGTGTTTTTCAAAAATAAAATTCAGTGCTCGAATTGAAGGGGGGCTGGGGGGATCCGGGGCCCCCCATAAGACTTGATTCAATTCGAGCACTGATAAAATGAATAAATTGTGTGTTCTCCCAGATGCTTTCCCTAATAAATGCTCAAGTGTCATGCTTTGTTCATACATTTGTGTCTTTGATTCTGCCCTATCTTCTTCATATTTGTTGGAGTCTAAGAGTATATGCTTCACTGTCTCTTGTGTATTACAGTAAGTGCATAATCCAGTGGGATGTTTTCCTATTCTGTGCAATGTTGTATTTAAACCAGTGTGACCCAGTCTAAGACGTGTGGCTAACATCTCCTCCTGTGGGCGGAAAACAAACAAACAAACAAACAAACAAACAAAAAACGTTACTTAGGAACTTAGCAAATGCAATTTTTGGTGCAATTGTTGATGTTTATTTGGCCAAAAAATTTAGATGAAATCACTAAGTGTTCATCGTGAAATATTACTAACAATATAAAAGTTATTCTTATATTTGCTTTTTAAAAATATGTAAAGATTTCACAGCGAAAATACGTGCACTATGACATGAAGGGGTTAAAAAAACAAATCAGTCAGATAACAAAATGCATGTAGTAGATTATGTAACAGGGTTTTTATGACCATTTTGATAATGTTGATAATTTAGAGGCTTTAGAATTTTATATATTAAATATGATACGGTAGGTTTTACAGGGTAAATACAAAGCTATAATTTTACAATGATAGGTCATCGAGAGCATTAGTGTTTTTAATATAAATATTTCACTACACACTGAGTACAAAGTGTCTGTTTGTCATAGTCATGACTGTTAACTCTGAGTCAAAGTCAGAGATGTGGGTGGTTGAAGATATGGCACAACAGATCACACTGGACAAACAAACAGCAATAGTTTACTTGCTGAGTAATGCAAATTTAACAGAACGCACATCGACAGAGTGTTTCTCAACTGAACACCTTTTGTGCTTAATGTTTTTCGCCACATCAAAACCTTAACTGTGTTTTCATAGAACTGGGTATTAATCATTATACTAAAAATGCTATTTTGTTTTTAAACAGTTTGCACCAGAACACTGGAATTCTTTATTTATTCATACATTTATTTATTCTTCTGTAAGCAGCAGCAGTGGCAATTCAATGTAAATGCTGCCTGAAGTCAGGATCTCTATTCCAAAATCTGCCATCATAAAAAAAAAAAAAAATTACATTCCGTATTAACAGCCATAGGATATATAATATACAGAACCGTTTATTGCTGTAATTTGTTTGTTATATTGAAATATGCATTTTAATAGACATATACATTGATTGCTTCATGATTATTTATCATTGCTTTGCTCATGTCATTTCTTCATTTCCCAAAAATGATGCCGTCCCTGTACTGATTACCAAAAGCCACATCTTAAAAATTAAAGATTAACCAGCACTGCAGTCCCTCCTGTTCTAGTGCGGGGGGCTCATCTGGTATAAATTCTGGGAGAGCACCACTGAATTATCTACAGCTGAAAACCTCACACTTTCACTGGAACTGTAGTGTGAGCTCCACAAAAATGAAGCTTCGCTTTTTACTTTGCCTGTGTATTGTAGGAGCTCTTGCACAGAGCGACTACGATGAAGAGGATGGAGCGGTAAATATTATTTATTATAATATTGCCTAGAATTATATTGTTACTTTTTGATAATATAGTGATTATTCTTTGCTTTCTATCCCACTTTTTTACTTTAGGAAGACAAAAAAGATGTAAGTCTTTTTATATATATATGAACATTTGCAAACAATTACATTTAAAAAATGCAGTAACGTAACATTTTTAATTGGATTTTGTATTGATTTTAGCTTAAAGAAGCCCTAGATCCCAGAGGTCATCGTCCCGTCAGTAGAGGTCGTGAGACATACTCCGCAGGCCCGGCTGCCCCACCTCCCATCAGCGGGGGAAGCCGTTACCGGGGAAGACCAACTGTAGCACCTGTGGGAAAACTTATGCAGGAGAAGGAAGAGCAGCCAGATTCTGGTGGATGTACCCACATGTCTGAAAAAATGGTCAGAGTGCCAAAGTGTTTTGATTATACTTGTGCAATATGTGTTTAGATGGGCAACATAAAATGTATGATATTTTAGAATAAGATGACAAGTATTGCAGGAGATCTAAATAACTATATAGAACTTTAAATCAATGACAACTAAATGTTCAATACTGGGGAGACCAAATGTACAGCATTAATAACCTCACACTGAAAACCCATTTTGTCAACCATTAATCTGAATATTGGTGTTTATGGTGGTTAAAGATCCTAATTCAAGTTAATACCGCACAAACAAAACACAATTCAAATTTGTTTTTTTTTGTTTTTTCCTCTCTCTCTATTCAGGGTGTGTTGTGTCCCACAGGTTGTGATCTAAAGAAAACCCTCCAGAAGCAAGAACGTAACGTGAGGCCAACTGTAGAACAGCTCAAAAGATCTGTGGATGAGCTGACCCAGTCCACCAACTCTGTCTATGGCTACGTCTTGGATATGACTGCAGAAGTAACACAAAGACAAAGAGTCAGCGAGGGTAACTATACTTCCTAAGAGAGCATAGAAACTTTTGCAGATCTGCAGGTGATAGTCTATTGTGATCAGAAAAGAATAAGTTAAATTATTAAGATTAGTGTTCCTGTAGCTCAACTGGTAATGCTGAGGACATGGGTTTGATTCCCAGGGACTACATAATCTGCCAAATGAATTGGTTTATAAAACACTGTTTGTGTTCATTCATAGGCAATGGTTTGGTGGTTGGTCAGTACACAGACAGCCTAGAGACCCAGCATGCTTTTATTAAGGATGCTGTGGACATCACCTTCCCCCAGAACATCAAAATCTTACAGGGTGTGCTTGACAAGGTCCGTGAGAAGATTCAGCGTTTAGAGAAAGCCATCACTTCTCAGAGGGCCAAGTGCCAAGTGCCTTGTAAAGTCAGCTGCCCGATTCCTGTGGTTTCCGGCAAGGAGTGTGAAGACATCATTCGCAAAGGAGGAGAGGAATCTCAGATGTACCTCATACGGCCTGATCCACTCAGCATGCCTTACAAGGTCTTCTGCGATCAGACAAGTAAAAAAGGAGGTATGTCCAGCTTCATACAAACCCATAACCCCAATGTAACTCAGGATCTCAAAATCATGAGGCCTGCTGAGGAAAGTTATGAGAAACATCCGATTCAGGCTTTTCTGCAAAGTGATATTACGTTTTGTAATACCTTCAAATTGAAATGTCTAGTGAGTGTCACTGAAAGTGCATTCAGTTGTATCCAAAAAAGATTAATGTGAATCTGGCAGCATTTTATGTCATTAGTTGTTGTATGTAGTGTGGCAGTTCACACATAAAATGTCCAGTGAAAAATAAGAGAGCAACTACAAAAAACCTACCCTAAACCTAACCAAAAATGGCATCAAAAACTAATGTAAGATAAAAAGCTAATTTGCCGAAGCAACATTGCCATTTTAGCTAGATTCTACAAGTCTATGAGCTCTTTTATTGTACCTCATGTTTCACAAGACTTATACCCAAGTGCTCCACATCCACAAGTGCAGTGGTGTACCGGGTGAGCTACCAAGCAAGTTTACTGATGTAAACAGAAAGTTTTCTTGTCTGAAAACCCATATGTGATGCAAACTAACTAACAAATCATCAGTCATGCTTTGAGGTCAAGAGTTTTGAGGCCATAACATAGTATTATGCAAGGAACTTTGCGAAAATAACTCTCTGTTAATCGATAATCTGCCTTGTAATCATAATTTGTGTGAAAAGCAATAGAAGTTATTGGTGTTTTACTGCCAGTAGGGTTTACTTCAGTCAGAAACTGCAGTTAATAGGTACGTTTTTCGAATTTTGGAGTAAAAATGTGTGTTAGAAGCATATTTTACCAATGACGCAACCACCATTATAAACTTCTCTACTATTCCAAAGGTTGGGTGCTCATCCAGAACCGTATGGATGGCAGTGTTGATTTTGGCAGACGTTGGGATGACTACCGAAGAGGCTTTGGAAACATTGCATCTGATGTGGGCAAAGGCCACTGCCAGACTCCTGGTGAGCTACGGATAATAAATAATGTGTTGTGATTCTGCATGTGGGAGTTTTAGGGGTGTACCTGAAGTATCTAGCCAAGAACTTCAAATGTAGCCCAGCAGTGCTAATGATGTAGTTAAACCCTGCAGAAAAGACAAATATATGTTGTGTTTTGGATGCTGGTGTGCTGATTTCCTCAACCAAGCTTCTTAACAAGCTAAACCAACAAGCTTCCATGGTCAACCCAGTATTACCAAAAAAAAAAAAAAAAACTGGTGAACAGCTTATATATAAAAGCCCATTAGAAACAAACCAGCACAATCCAATCTCGACCAGCATAGAAACTGGTCTTTTCAGCAGGGTTTTCTAAGTCACATTTACTGACTCTTCATATAATTTCATTCTCTAATGTACTTGTTGTGGACTGTTTTAGGCGAGTACTGGTTGGGTAACGACCGTATTAGTCAGCTTACAAAGATGGGTCCCACTGAGCTTCTGGTTGAAATGGAAGACTGGTCCGGTTCAAAGGTCTACGCTCAGTATGAGCAGTTCACTGTGCAGGGCGAAGCTACCAACTACATTCTAGCAGCTGGTCGTTACTCAGGAACAGCTGGAAACACATTCTTGGATGGTGCAACAGAACTGTTTGGAGAGAATCGTACCATGACCATTCATAACGGCATGATGTTCAGCACCTACGACAGAGATAATGACAAATGGTGCGTATGGTCCTAAGAGTCTGTCCTAATGGTGGCCAAATTGAAATCTGCATGGATAAGCTGTGCAGTATCTAATTTGTTCTTTCTCTTTCCAATTGTCTGCATCTCAAACAGGATACCTGGAGATTCTTCTAAGCAGTGTTCAAGAGAAGATGGAGGAGGATGGTGGTACAACCGATGCCACTCTTGTAATCCTAATGGGCGATACTACTGGGGAGGATCTTATACAAAATATATGGCCAAGCATGGGACAGATGATGGCATCGTGTGGATGAACTGGAAGGGCTCATGGTATTCGCTCAAATCTATCAGCATGAAGATCAGACCTTTCTTCAAACAATAATAAAACTTATAAGTAAATTGAAATGAGATGCAGTAGATGTGTCCATTCTTGAGCAAATTCCCATTCAATAGCACTCATTTCATTTAGGCTTTTTTGAGAATAGGAGAATAATAAAACCTGAGCCTAAACATTCCATGAGACAGTTCATATATGTATAAAAAAGAGTGAATTAACTTGAAAAGTTTGAGACTTACATAAGGATAAAATGTAAAACAAGATGTAACACAAGGACTGTAACAAGGATTGTAAGGAATGTAACACAATCTGCCTAATTCTCATTAAAGCTTACCTATAAAAAATGATGTGTCTTTGTATTTATGTAATGTTTTCTTATTTTAGAGCATTTTGGCACTTTTGGGGGCATCGTTATTGTGTTTAACTTTGTCAACTTCTAGTAAATAAACTTTCTTAAAACACTTTTGACATCTCTCACAAGTTTATTACATGTCACCTTTATTTATATAGCGCTTTAAACAAAAACGATTGCGTCAAAGCAACTGAACCACATTAATTAAGAAAGCAGTGTGTTAAAGAGATGGGTCTTTAATCTAGATTTAAACTGCAAGAGTGTGTCTGCCTCTCGAACAATGTTAGGTAGGTTATTCCAGAGTTTTGGCACTAAATAGGAAAAGGATCTGCTGCCCGCAGTTGACTTTGATATTCTAGGTATTATCAAATTGCCAGAGTTTTGAGAACGGAGCGGACGTGGAGGACTATAATGTAACAAGAGCTCGTTCAAATACTGCGGTGCTAAACCATTCAGGGCTTTATAAGTAATAAACAAGATTTTAAAATCTATATGATGTTTGATAGGGAGCGAGTGTAGAGTTAACAGAACCGGGCTAATATGTTCATACTTCCTGGTTTTAGTAAGAACTCTAGCCTGCTGCATTTTGGGGTGAGTGTAGTTTGTTTACTAAGTGTGCAGAACAACCACCCAATAAAGCATTACAATAATCTAACCTTGAGGTCATAAACGCATGGATTAACATTTCTGCATTTGACATTGAGAGCATAGGCCATAATTTAGATATATTTTTGAGAGGAAAAAATGCAGTTTTACAAATGCTAGAAACGTGGCTTTCTAAGGAAAGGTTGCTATCAAATAGCACACCTAGGTTCCTAACTGATGACGAAGAATTGACAGAGCAGCCATCAAGTCTTAGACAGCGTTCTAGGTTATTACATGCAGAGCTTTTAGGTCCTATAATTTACACCTCTGTTTTTTCAGAATTTAGCAGTAAGAAATTACTCGTCATTACTCGTACAGTTTTTTATATCGACTATGCATTCCGTTTTTCAAATTGGCATGTTTCGCTGGGCCGCAAAGAAATATAGAGCTGAGTATCATCAGCATAACAGTGAAAGCTAACACCGTGTTTCCTGATGATATTTCCCAAGGGTAACATGTAAAGCGTGAAAAGTAACGGCCCTAGTACTGAGCTTTGAGGTACTCCATACTGCACTTGTGATCGATATGATAACTCTTCATTCACTGCTACGAATTGTTGGCGGTCATATAAGTATGATTTAAACCATGCTAATGCACTTCCATTAATGCCAACAAAGTGTTCTAGCCTATGCAAAAGAATGGTGTGGTCAATAGTGTCGAACGCAGCACTAAGATCCAATAGCACTAATAGAGAGATACAACCACGATCAGATGATAAGACCAGGTCATTTGTAACTCTAAGGAGAGCAGTCTCAGTACTATGATACGGTCTAAATCCTGACTTGGAAATCCTCACAGATGCCATTTTTCTCTAAGAAGGAATATAATTGTGAGGAAACTACCTTTTCTAGTATCTTGGAAAGAAAAGGGAGATTCAAGATCGACCTATAATTAACTAGTTCTCTGGGGTCAAGTTGTGGTTTTTTGATGAGAGGCTTAACAACAGCCAGTTTGAAGGTTTTGGGGACATATCCTAATAACAATGAGGGATTAATAATAGTCAGAAGAGGATCTATGACTTCTGGAAGCACCTCTTTTAGGAGCTAAGATGGAATAGGGTCTAACATACATGTTGTTAGTTTAGATGATTTAACAAGTTTATACAATTCTTCCTCTCTTATAGTAGAGAATGAGTCTGATGTGATACTGTAGCTGACGGCTGCATGGTTACAATTTTATCTCTAATAGTATCGATTTTAGAAGTAAAGTAGTTCATAAAGTTATTACTGCTGTGATGTTGGGAAATGTCAACACTTGTTGATGCTTTATTTTTCGTTAATTTAGCCACTGTATTGAATAAATACCTGGGGTTATGTTTGTTTTCTTCTAAAAGAGACTAAAAGTAATCAGATCTAGCAGTTTTATTGCTTTTCTGTAGGACAGGTTACTTTCCCTCCAAGCAATACGAAATACCTCTAGTTTTGTTTTCCTCCAGTTGCACTCCATTTTCCGGGCTGCTCTCTTTAGGGTGCGAGTGTGCTCATTATACCACGGTGTCAGACTGTTTTCCTTAACCTTCCTTAAGCGTAAAGGAGCAACTGTATTTAAAATGTTAGAAAAGAGAGAGTCCACAGTTTCTGTTACATCATCAAGTTGTTCTGAGGTTTTGCATATGCTAAGGAATTGGGATACATCAGGAAGATTACTTACAAAGCAGTCTTTTGTGGTAGAAGTGATGGTTCTACCATACTTGTAACAAGAAGTAGAATTTTCCGGTTTAGCTATATGAAGTTTGCACAAAACTAAATAATGATCTGAGATATCATCGCTTGGCTGCATAATTTCAACACCATCAACATCAATTCCATGTGACAGTATTAAATCTAGAGTATGATTTCGACAATGAGTAGGTCATGAGATGTGTTGTCTAATCCCAATAGAGTTCAAAATGTCTATAAATTGCTGATCCCAATGCATCTTTTTCATTATCAACATGGATATTAAAATCACCAACAATTAAAACTTTATCTGCAGCCAGCACTAACTCAGATGTAAAATCAGCAAACTCTTTAATAAAGTCTGTATGGTGCCCTGGTGGCCGGTATACAGTAGCCTGTACAAACATCACAGGGGATTTATCATTAACATTTGTTTCTCTGGATAATGTTATATGAAGGACCAATACTTCAAATGAGTTATACTTGAAGCCTGCCCTCTGAGAAATCCTGAAAACATTGTTATAAATTGAAGCAACGACTCCCCATGCATCCCAAAAAATTCTGTCATCTTTGTCATGGAAATTTTCACCACATTTCCATTTTCCATGAAAATGACATTTGTAAAAATAAATAAATAAAACTAATTTATGTTGATAAGGCTTTTGTAGCTAGCATTGTATGTATCCTAAACAGAGAACATTAAATAATTTAATTTTACAAAATTATATCTTGGTTGGAATTGAAACCATTAAAAATATTCTGCTCACAGGTGATATTTATCTTGATTATTCTTGTTAAACAAGTACACTGACAAAAAAAGGGCAAAATAGTTTGTTGGGGCAGAAACAATGCAGTTTTTAACTAAAAAACAAAACAAAACAACATCCCATGACAGTAGCCAAAGATACACCTAAACATAAATAAAAAATATTCATATTCAGTCCAAAATTCAGATTCATATTTATTTGACACTCACTACATAATTTTACAAAAATGTAAAAGTTTTCACAGTTTTGAGTTATTTTATTGAGGTATTTGATACATTGTGTTTGACCGGCTGATGCTTGTGTGATTTTGTACAGTCTCTCATACACATTTGGAAGAAAAAAAAAAAAGAACATGAGTGTGGCATCCTATATTTGGAATTTGTGCTCTGCATTTAACCCATCCAAGTGCACACACACAGTAGTGAACACACACCAAGAGCAGTGGGCAGCCAATGTTGCAGCGTCCGGGGAGCAGTTGGGGGTTTGGTGCCTTGCTCAAGGGTCTCACCTCAGTCGTGGGATTGAAGGTGGAGAGAGAGCTGGTTATTCACTGCCCCCCACCTACAACCTATCCACCTGAGACTCGAACCTGCAACCTTCGGGTTACAAGTCCGACTCTCTATCCATTAGGCCATGACTGCCCCCTGAACTTGATTCTGCATTGCAACTAAGGCAGAGCCATAGTAGATATAAAAAATAGTGATATTTGTATCTTCTAACACTATACACGGAATATTGCACACAAGTTAGATGTATAGCCTACTGTAAAAACAAAAAGAAAGAAACTGAAAATGTAAACATGATATTGGCAAAATAAATGGCACAGTTGTCAAATAAATATGTAGTAAATAGATAACAAAATCACAAGAAATAAGTACAGTATTTGTCAGTATATTACTCATATATTAATAAACCACACACAATGTCAGACAAAATAATCCACATATTATTACTCTTGGCATAAATCTGATTAAATATCTTCTAAGAGTTCATCTAAAATCACCTGATGCTGCTCAATGTCTTCAAACTTTGTAAGCAGCTCAGTGCGAACAATGGGAATTTTCCGGTAAGAGGGGGACACACTAGGCCGATCAACAGACTGAAGTTTTAGTTTTTTGTTTTTGGAGAATGATTTTCGCCTCTTTGAGATAATGTTGAACTGCTCCATTTTGTTCTCCATAGCTTTGAAGGCATCATTATCAACAGCATGGTCAAAGGTTTGCTTGCATGATCCTTTGCACGCACGGATTTTGATGTCAATGTCCACTTCACTCCAAAAATTAAACAAAAACAAGTCTGAGTCAGGACAAAAGTTACATTTCAACTTTCAAGCAAATAATGAAATCCCTGACTCAAACGTTTTGGCAGAACATCTGATCAAATATATTGATTATGTGAGCCTGAACTTCCAGTCAACAAAATAAACAGCAGTGGGACCAACTCGACCAAGGGGCTTTAATAAATTTCTAATGAGGAAGAAAATACAGTTTTCAGAGATATTTATTCATGTTATTTAGGGGGCTTCGAATACTGACTTTAAAGAAGGTTAAGAACTAATAATAAAAAGTATTCTGGCACGTGCACTGATTTCACTTGCCTCAGTTCGACGGATTTCATTGATTTGATCCCAGATCAAGTGATGATGCTTCTTTAAGTCTTTTGCAAGCTCTGCAGACCTCTTGTGCAGGAATGTTAAGTTTCTGTGAAGGTCTTCAGCAAACTTAGCATATCTGATCTCCTGCACTGCACAGAGAAAATATAATGATGCCACCTCATGTAGTTTATCTAAAAAGCCTTTTGTTCCTATAAATGTCAAGTAAATAAAGTAATTTATGAAGGTAAAACTAGGTTCTTGAAATGAATATTGTAAATAACCTAATCTAAGGTGCTTCAGGTATCTTTAAATTTTTACCTTGTTTATAAAACACATAAATAGAGAATTAGACATAAAAGCACATAAAATAATGAACCATAACTTTTAACATACTATATGTCTGGATGATAGCTTTTCTTTGTGATCCATAAAACTGTACACTCTTTTGCATTACAGATGAAGTGACGTCCTGATTTTCTTGAATCCTTTCACAAATATTTCTCAGACGTTTCCGAATGTCTTCATCTGCAAGATTAATAAGACCCTCCAGATGACACCCAGATGGACATTTATCCTCCTACAAAAAAATAAATAAATAAATAAATTGATTCCAACAACTGCGGAATAAGTTTAATAATTTATTTATTTTCCTGTGCTAGAATGAATCATTATCTTTTCTTATATAACTTATAATGATTATATTTATCAGTGAATGTATTTTGTATTATTAATTTACTAGTTCATTTAAAACCACTTTTTGGAAGACAAGTGATCTGATTCTCCAAAATAACTCACCCTCTCCTCATCAGAGCACAAAGGGTATGTTGGCCGTGCTGGACAGTGTCCAAATCTGGTGTAACCATGGTGATTATGTTGTTTAAGACTGGATTTCAAGGCCGTACACACTGCAACAAACCACACACTTACATTAAACTTTATAATAATGGTTATGCTTCATAGATGGCTAATGTTGAAAACTGTATTCATATTGAGAGGGTTATATTATATGATTGTGAATGATATAGTGGTAATGTTGTAGGCTCATTGTTTATTCTCAACCTTAATGTGAAATCATTTTATAAAGTAATAAATATACAATCTGGAGTTGTATATCTAAATGAGTAGGTCTTGACTATGGTTTCATATTGAACCTAGTGGATAAGTAAATGCCTTTATCATTAACCAATGGTCAAAATGATGATATGATCTTTAGGATACACTATCAGAAAGAAAATGTGTGAAATTTGTGCTTTTAGAGGCATAACAGCTTGTCATTGGGACAATATACTATTTACTCTAAAGGTGCATATTTGTACTTCAGTCTAGTGATATGTACTCTTAAGGTACAACGGTGAACCTTTTGGGGTTAAATAAGGTAAAACAAGCTGTTGTACCCCTAAATGTATGATTTTGCACTTTTTTTCAGAGACAGACTAAAATAAGTTTTATTTATTGAAAAGTTAAAGAAAGCAAAATGATCTAAGCACATTTAAAAGCACATTGTGCTTTTTTTGTGGTTATGAATTAGCTGTAGGATGTCTATTTCCAGAAAATGATTCTGAAAGCAGATACTTTGAAATAAAAACACACATTCGAAAACTTGAAGTGAACACATTTTTATTGGAAACATGAGGTAAGCTGGTTGTATGAAAGTGTACATGGCAACATGACATCTTCACATTATGACAAGCAGATCAATCAAAACTATGGCTATCTGTCCTTTTCCCCATCCCCTCTTTTTAATTTTGGACAGGTCTGATCTTCATTTTCACTACTTTGAGGGAGTAATCAGCTGGTTTGAAAGGCAGCCACACAACACCATTCTCAATCTCATAAGGGACTTTGGTGCCAGGGTCGTACTGGCCTCCTTTATAGTAAATCCCATTAAGGTTGGCCGACTGGCAGTTATTGTACCACCACCCTCCACCATACATCTCTGCACAGTTCTCCTCCCACTTATCGCTGTCCCTATCAGAGGTGCTAAACTTCATGCCAGCGTGTGAAAGGAAGGATCTGAGGTTAGGCTGACCTTGCACTAACGCATCACCCGCATCACCCACGTAATCCGACACGGTCAGCGGAAAGCCCTCGGCCTCCGAGCCAACTCTAATGCTGTACTCGGCATAGGCCTCATTCCCATCCCAGTCCTGCAGCTCCACTCTTAGAAGACTCTCTTTCTGAGTGAGAAGGTGTAAGAATTTGTTGCCGATCCAGATCTCGCCCTTACCCTGTTGGTCTAACCGGCCAAAACCATTTCGATACTCCTTCCAAGTGCGATTGAAGTTAACAGACCCATCCTCCCTCTGCTGAACCAGAGTCCAGCCTCCCAACCCAGTACCCTGGTCACAGTAAACCTCTACTATCTCCTCCGACCCAGCCGGCTTTATTTTGAACAGGCCGCTCTGACCGCCATTCGCATGCTTCTGCAGGATTTCAGCGCAATCTGAAAGAAGATTACACACCTGCTGATTAGAGCAAAGCTGCATTCGTTCCAGAGATCCATATCATTCATTTCGGGACTAATTATTTGGATTTGTTTCAGGATGAGCAATTAAACGTGACATGTTATTGGAAATTACTTGGATATTAGTTTAGTCCATTACACCACATGTTTCCAAGAAGATCTAACAAACTCTTGCTAGTGTTATCAAGAGAATTACATTTGCTAATGGTTCACTTGTATATGCTGCTTGAGTTAAGAGTTTCACTCAAGTGTACCTCCACCAACATAGCCAGCCTTGCGTTCGTCACGCGATTTCACGCTTCGTGCATGGATGTCGGGTAGATCCTCTTCCACGTCGCCACGCATGAACGCCCCAAGGTCATCCCCAAAAGCTGGGTCACTAGAGAGGGTGGTCTTTGAATAACTCTTGCTTCCATCTGACACGACTGTTTTCGAGGATGACGATGAGGATGAGGATGAAGATGAGGAGAACCTTTGCTTATCAGTGCCAAGACCCGTGAAGAAACCGTCACCGAAGTCACCTAGGCCATCTGTGCTGTGAGTGAGAGAAGTAGTGGACCTCTCATTGCCACCGCTCATGGTTATTCTGACTCCGTCACGGTTCAGATCTTTCCCTTCTTTGGCTGCCGTCATAAACTCTGTATCTGAAATTCCCATTTTTTCTAAATCTTCACACCCGGGCCCGCTAGTCGTAACCTCAATCCTCTCAATGGGGCCGTCTTTGGTGTGTGTTACCACCTTGCGCACTGACTTGGTGCACTGCTTGACGGTGGAGGTGGAGGAGGAGGTGGAGGAGGAGGAATGTGATGTAGAGGAAGAACCTGAGCTCGTACCTGATGTGGGGAACTTGCTAACAGTGGCGGCAGATTCGGCAGTGGAACCCTCCGCCTCCAGAGTAAGCTTCATCTGACCCACGTCTCCGAAGAGGAGCTGCTTCTGCTCGGCTTTGCCTGTTCCGCTTTTATATATGGAGGGTAACACCAAGTCCTTCAACGGCCTGCTCTTCATGATTCCCAGAGAACTAACGGTCTCCACGTTCTGGACACGCAAAGTGTTGAGATGGTCCATTTGCTTGTCCAGAGCCGCATAGCTCTCCCTGTCCACCGAGAACTCAGTGTAGCTGGCGCAAGAGCCCTTGCATGTGCGTAGTTTGATGTCAATGTCGACCTGTGCCAAGAGATAATATTGGGAGAATGTGCTTCAATAGTAAGTTATGTCACGAAATCAATGTAGTAAAAAAATAATTGTGACTTTTGCAATTAAGTCTTATATAATTTAAATAGATAAGTATTTTCAGCTTTCCCTTATAATTATCTTTTTTATTTTAATTTTGAAAGAGCTATCATAAATTTCTGAATCTTAATAAATTGAATTCTTTTATTTAAATATTTTGCTCACCTCAAGTCGCTGAATTACAATAACTTGATCTTTGACCTGCGACTTCAGAGCGTCCAGTAACCGGAGTTGACGGTCAATTTTAATCTTGATATCAGTAATCCTCTGTCTCAGCTGTTCGGCCAAAGTGGTGTACCTGTTATCATTACCTGAGAGAAAGGAGGAAAGATTTTCTATGGTGTCTTCTACAAATGCGTCTGTGAACTTCCTCTAATTAACTTCATGCTTGGCATGAACGATCAAAATTTCCAAAAATCAAAGATTGGATCGACGCAAATTCTTACCAGCGCTAGAGGTCAGGCGCTCTCTCAGGTAACTGTAAGTGTTTTTGGACACTTGATCGGCGGAGCGATACAGTTTCCGGCCCTCGTCCAGAAGACGACGAATATTCTCAATCTTCTTGATGATATCATGGTCAGCTTTGTCCATGAGGCCTTGAACTCGGCAGCCAGATGGACATTTGTTTCCCTGAAGAATTTAAATTTGCTATCTTTAGCCAACTGGTTGGTTACATTTATACTTGTTACATTTTCAGTACTTAATGAAAACCTCGACTCAGTATTTATGACTTAATAAAGAAATGATAATGCATACCCAGTCGTCATCTGTACACATTTGCCATTCTTTTGTCTTACAGGTGTCTTGTGCCTTGTAGCCGTGTTCAATAGGACGAGCACCTCTAGGGTTCACAACTGTGTCATCTGACTGAAAAATTAAATAAACAAATATTTAAATAGTGGTAATTATTTAAGAATTTAAATGGGTTCAAATAAAGATTGAATAAAGGAAATTTATCGACTGTTTGTTAGTGATTAGTGATAAGAGACTCACCAAAGCAGAGGACACGACCACGAAAAGGCAGAGGAGCGAATGTGTGAGCTTCATCTCTGGCCTCTCTGTGCAGAATACAGACTCTCAGTGCTCACACATCCCATATGAACCCTTCTTATTGATCAGCAAACTGACTCATTATTGACCATGGACACTCAGTCCCCAGCCCCCGCAGTCTGGAACACAGTATAGTGATTGGACCAAAAAAAAAAAAAAAAATTCAGAGATGGAGAAAGAGAGATACAAATTACACAATTTTCAACCGTTATCAGCTGGTTTACGGGAATGACAAACTATGTACTTGTACAAGAACCTTAGGAAGCTAAGAAAATAATAGTGGAATATATTTTTTCTTAGCTTATTATTGTATCATTGAAAAAAATATTTGGGGAGTTTGGTGATTGGAGAAAGATTTTTTTTAACTAATACTTCTGGGTGCATTAAAACTGTTTAAAAGTAACAGTAAAACAATATATTTAAATAAATGCGGTTCTTTTAAACTTTAAATTAATCAAAGAATGCTAAAATGTATCATGGGTTCCACATAAATATTAAGAAGCACAACAGTTTTCAACATTATTAATAAAAAGAAATGTTTCTTGAGCAGCAAATGAGCGAGTTAAAATGATTTCTGAAGGATCATATGACATTCAAGGATCATGCTGGAAATTCAGTAAATTAGTTTTTTAAATACATGAAAATAGAATATAGCTATTTTAAATTGTAAAAATGTTTCATAATATTACTTATTTTACTGTATTTCTGTTTAATAAATAGGTAAATATAGCCTTGGTGAGCATTAGAGATGTCTTTCAAAAACATTTTACGAAGTAGATTGCTTAACATTTGAACTTTATTTTGCCCATATAGGCCTGTGAATAAATCATTGCTTACAGATAGATTTGACTGTGTTCATTACATTGCATTTTTGCAAACAGGTTGAATCATCATTATAGTCTATGATTTGCAAATTCAGATCAACAAAAGGTGGGAGTTTGTGCACATGAAGATCATTTCTGGGACTGTCTTTTCAGTTACACAACCAGTGTTTGTTTTAAGTTGTTTTGATGTGCACTTAACTCACATTGCACAATACAGATCAGATCACATCTCTTCTGTTAAAGAGCACCTATAATGGAATTTTGAAATTTACCTTTCATGTAGTGTGTAACATAGATCTAAGTGAACAAAAACATCCTGCAAAGTTTGAAAGAAAGCTGAGCACTGATGGTTTTCATCACTATGCTTTGTGTACATTGTGTACAAGGTTACTATGAAGAAATTATGATTTTGGAAAAATAACAATTTTGGCCACCAAACTTTAATCCAAACCACCAATAGAATTAATATTAATAAATTACACACACACACACACACACACACACACACACACACACACACACACACACACACACACACATATTACTTAGCAATAGTGACATTTTCCTTTTTGTTAGCCTTATAAACTATAGTCCCAAACCCTTATGAATACTTTTCAGATATTGGTCTGTCACTTGTAATACAGGCAAACATCTCTAATTAAACCTTTTAACGTGGTAAATATGGTGACAAGTTTCATTTAGTAGAAATTACAAATTTCACCTACCCATACACACACACATACACACACACACACACACACATACACATATATATATATATATATATATATATATATATATATATATATATATATATATAGTTTCTTTTTTCTTTTTCTTTTTCAAATAAACTATTTCAGCTAGTAAAATAAATCTGCTTGGGACAGTTTTTTTTAATAATTTAAATAATTGCCATAATTTAAAAACATCAGCCCAACACATGATACATTCTGTAATACTGAAGATGTTAATTACCAATTTGAAAAGGAAAGGAAAAAAAAAAAAAAATATATATATATATATATATATATATATATATATATATATATATATATATATATATATATATATATATATTATAATGAAAGGATGTGTGTAGTACATTTTTCTGTAAATTGAGCCCAAAAGTTTTTTTGGTAACATTTGGGTGATTGGGACACAACGTTTAGGTGATTGGGACAGTACTTTTTTTTTCATTGATTTAGGGTAGAGTAAGAATATTTACTGTATTGCACAGGATAGTTCATACTTTGATATAATCTTATATGCAATATTTTCTTTTCTCATCATTAAGAGTCATTGTTTATTTCTGTTCAACTTCATTTCTCAGTTTGTAAATCCATTCACAAGTCTTACAACACATGTAACTGAGGCAAAAGAAGGCTTGAAGTCCAGAAGTCATTGAAAACATTTAATAATCAAATAGACATGTAAAAAAGAGATATAGGTCCTAAATAAAATAAAATAAAATAAAATAAAATATGTTGGGTGGCCCCATCACCAATTACCTGTTTGACAAACACTTTTAACCTCCACAAACCTTTAAAAGACACATTAATATGGTTTGTTACTGCAACAAAATCAGTTAAATAAATAAATAAAACAAAAATAAAATAAAAAAATCTATAATGCTTCTATTTTCAGAATGCTTCTATTTCAGAATTTTTATTTTAGCAAAATCTAGCTACTTCATGGATATCTGGAATAATATGGAAACCACTGATTTAGGGCATACAGAGCAAATACAAAGGTTCTGTATTAAAAGGTCAATAATTTTCTTAATTTAGCAATGCCTTTAATGACTGTCCAATCACCCAAAATTATTACAAAAATAAAACAACCTAATTCTGAAAATAGAAACATGATCTTAACACATTTTTTACTGATTTTCCAGAAGTAGTGCATCATGTTTATGCTATGATCAAAAGTTTGTATAATATAGTAGCTATGACATTTTTAGGATCTTATTATGAAAACTAGCAAAAGCTCATGTCATTTTCACTGTGCCATTTGACCTTATGTCCCAATCCCCCTTAATTAGCCTATTTTAACAGAATGGTCTGCGGTGCATTAAATGCTGGGGCAGCAGATGTCCTAGTTTAGTAGTAGGAAGGAACCACGGTTACATGATTTTGTCCTACACGGATGAAAATGTTTGTGATACGAGATTGTACTTACTTTTTGACTGTCAAGTTTTGTAGTAGCTTAGTGTAGTGCACAACTCTATGTACACAGAAAGACAAAACTATAAATAAGTAAATTCAACGAGAAATGCGTTTGGCGAGCATGACGAATCTCGCGCGCACATCCGGGAGTTTGCGTCGGTTGACAGAGAGAGTTTGTTCAGCGTCACCGCTGCCTTTCTGCAGGAACAGTGTTTTATACTCGCACAGTTTCAGTGAATCTCCAACTGCTGTCAGATGTTACAGAAGCAGTAACAGACATTACGCCTCATCAGCACATAAAAACTGTTCGTATCGGGTGCGCGTCAGGGTTTTGGGGTGATACTTCAACGTCAGGTATTTGAATAGAATTACTTTATATGATTTTGACTCTAAAAGTTATTATTCCTATGCGTAATAGACAGTTCTTGACAAGGACGGACACAGAACAAGCGAACTACAATTCTTTCAGTGTGTAGTTCCTTGAGTGACCACTAGATGTCATAATATCACGCCTTTTCACTCTTTCTAACCTCCCTGACGTCAAAACCACATTTATTGTGTGAAGGTCACAACATAAAAAAAAAACCCTTTCAAAATAACTGTGTATCTATAAACAAAGTACACTAAAGATTTTCTCCCAACTGCTCTCAAGCTCATTTTAGTGAACATATGTTCATAAAATATGTTTATCTAACATGCACAGTGTCCAAACATTTTTCTTTTAAACGTCCCTGTTTTATCCTAACAAGCCGATTGTGAAATATTTTGCTTGGGAAAGTATGCTAATGAGATATTCATCAACAATAAATGCCACTTGATTCGATGATTAGTTTTTTATTCAGTCATACGTTTCTAAGTGTGGCGTGCGTGACCAATTGTTTGGCCCAGTATATATCTTGATGAAATGATGGAAAAATAACAATCAAAGCTTGCCAAATCTCTTCCATGCAGTTCCTCAGCTCATATATGGTGGGAAATTGGATTTCCTTGTGTTTGATTATCTGTCTGAAATCACAATGTCACTGCTCTCAGCAGCCTAAGCCAAAGCAGCTGTAAGTTATTCCTCATCATAAACATTACCTTAAAGTGTTATTCATACCTGATCTGACCCATAAAACTGCTTTTGTAATAATAATAAATATTTGTAATGATAATAAATTCAGTGTGATTATGTGCATTGTTGCCAAGTATGTGGTTTTCCCGCGGAATCTGGCTTCTTTAACACTTTAACATGATATTTAGCCCCTGTGATGCAATTTTTTATACAAGGGAACGCAATTGGGCTAGTTTTGAGTTGCAATTGGGGCTTTGTTGTGAAAACCTGCCAACCCTGATTCTGTGCTATTCAATACTATTTTTGACTTTTGTTGTATGCTTATTTTAATATACACTTGTACTGACTCTAAGAATGTTCTTTTCTTTCAGAATATGGGATATGCTCCTGATTTTGTTCTTTCCCTTTCTCCATTTATTAAGGATATCAGCAAAAAAGGTCAATCTTAAAGTTATGATAAGACTGTGACTCCTTTATGCATTTTATTGAGATTAAGTCATGTTTTTTCTAGGCTGTTTTATGTTAGAATCTAGTCTGAACTAATCTAAGCTAAGCTAACCTAACCTATATAATATAATATAATTAATATAATATAACATATTACAGTATTTTATGGAGATACACTTTATATATCGCATTCTTAGTACTATTGTTAATGTTTATCTAAGCATTTTAGGTATATTTGGAAATCCTGCAATATAATATAATATAATATAAACAAAAACGTTTAATTTTTAATCACTATATTTTATGGAAATACTAACTAGATTTAGATTTGTTTTTTATATATCTAGAATAATGCTGATCTTCAGTCATTTCAGACACGTTGAAGATGAGCTTTTGTGTCCTGCAGGTATTCGTGTGGTCAGTAATGCTGGAGGTGTCAATCCTCTCGCCTGTGGAGAAGCTCTACAGGAAGTAGTTCAAAAGGAGGGACTTGACTTGAAGGTAGCTGTGGTGACTGGTGATGACCTGATACCACAGGTAATTGAACTTAATTAATGCATATGTTATGTTATTATAGGCATGTATTTGTCTCATGGGAGCTGATATGTCAACATCACATGACCAGGCGAATACTACTCTTTTTATCTCAGTAACCACCAATGGACACTTTTACTCAGTAAGATGATTTTGCATGATGCTATCTTAGGCCACTAGGTCTCAGTGTTATCCAAGATGAAAATCCTATCAGATACATACAGCACAACAAACAAAAAAGTTTTGTATATTTATTGTATTAGCATTTGAATTCAGCGTACATTGACTGATAGTTACTAGAGTTTTACAAAGTATTAGTACTACTATGCTTATTCAGCTCTATACACTGCCACAGTACTCATTATAGTATATCCTTACTGAGAAACGTTCAGACAGTGTTGAAATCTTCCCTGTGATCTTCTGGTTTGGTGTGTATCCTAGAAAGACTCTTTGACTGAACTCAGGATGACTGATTCAGAGGGAAAGAAACCACTTCCAAAGACCGTCCAAAGCATGAATGCGTATTTGGGGTATGAACTACAAGTTAATTACAGCGTGTCATTGGTTCTGTCTGTTATTCATGCCTGGAGCCAGACTTGTGGTTTGTGCATATGAGATTCAGCTTCCTTGTGTCTTTATGTCACAGCGCCCTCCCTATTAAACGGTGCCTGGACCTCGGGGCGGATATTGTAGTGACGGGACGTTGCGTGGACAGCGCTGTGGTTCTTGGACCGCTGATGCATTCGGTACGGTTTGTCATGCAAGAACGTTCTTTCTCTTGTGCAACAGCTGTTGTGCCTCATTCCTCCTCTGTGACGATGTGTTGGTAATTTTAACCTCCTTCATCAGCACAAAACAAAAACAGAAGCAAGTAACACACCAGCAGCATGTCTTTTAAGAAAGAGACAATTTTACTTAAGCATCTAAAGGGAGATTTTTAGACTTAATCCATGAAGAAATTCACATTCAAATTCAAATCAGTTACCTTCATTTTCTTGTTAAGTCTCTGTTGTTGCGATGGTTTTTAATAGTATTTCTGTTTGTATATTTGTGTGTGTGTGTGTGTGTATACATTTGTGCATATATATTTGATTTATATGTGTGAGTGTGAGTGTGTGTGTGTGTGTGTATGTATATGTATATATATATGTATATATGTATGTATGTATGTATATGTATATATATATATATATATTATATTTGTCATCAGTCAACTTTATGAAATGTCAGATGACCCACATAGGTCTGGGGCGGGGCAAGTGTATTAAATGTGTTAATAATTTGAACGTGTTATTTTTCGCCGCAATTAATTAATCTAATTAACATGTTAAATTACCAGCCCTAATATATATATATATATATATATATATATATATATATATATATATATATATATATATATCTCAAAAAAAAAGTGTGTGTGTGTACAGTGGTGGCCACGTCTCCAAGACGCTTCAAGAGATCTACCCGCAAAGCTACCAGAAAAACTATGCGCAAGTGCACCGAGGGCTAAAGCTGCTTTAAATGCAAAGAATGGTCACACCAAATGTTGATTTAATTTAGTTAATAGAAGTTCATTGATAAAGAAAATCTATTTATGACATTATTTTTGACAGCATCCTCATTTTACAGCATTTTTACACAAGTGCCTTAAACTTTTAACAGTACTGGAGCTTTGCAGGTAGGTGTCTTGAAACATCTTGGAGACATTGCTAGTTCTTCTGGATTGAGTCTGTCTCAGTTATTTCTTCATGTGATTTCAGACAGACCGGATTAGAGCAGATCTCTGTGGAGCACTGGCTGTTGTCAGACTCCTTGTGCAAACAAAAATCTCACTGGATTATTAAAATGAATGGCAAAATGTATGTTTATAAATGTAAACAAAATTACACACATTTTATTGCTTACAAAATAAATCCGTAATGAAGTGAAGTGACGTGACATACAGCCAAGTATGGTGACCCATACTCAGAATTCGTGCTCTGCATTTAACCCATCCAAGGTGCACACACACAGTAGTGAACACACACACACTGTGAACACACACCCGGAGCAGTGGGATGCCATTTATGCTGCGGCGCCCGGGGAGCAGTTGGGGGTTGTCTTGCTCAAGGGCACCTCAGTCGTGGTATTGCCGGCTTGAGACTCGAACCCACAACCTCAGGGTTAGGAGTCAAACTCTCTAACCACTAGACCACGACTTCCCCATAATGAATGTATAAATCATTTATATAATGTTAATCAGTGTGAAAAAAAGTATTGTAACATTCTTGTTTGCTTTTTTTGGACAGTTTGCATGGGACTGCAAAAACTATGGCCTATTGGCCGCTGGAAGGTACTGTAAACTCTGAGCTCTTGAAATGTATGTACACACACACACACACACACACACGCACACACACACAGCTGCAATGTATCAGACAAGTTTGTCTGCTGAAAACACAGATCAGCAGAGGCTGGACAAAGATATGTACACTATACTCTGATGTGAACTTAAGGGCAGACAGCTATGCATGATTCATTTGTTTTTGTCACATGGTGTGAAAGACCATTCATCGTAAAAATATTTGTGGTTAACCACATTTATGTTGTTATTCAAGTTCTGTTTCTGTTTTGATTGCTGTGAAATTTCATTAAACTGATTTTTTGTTGTTGTTGTTGCAGCCTTGCTGGTCATCTGATTCAGTGTGGTGCACAGGCCACAGGAGGGATTTTCACAGACTGGCATATGGTTCCTGACTGGTAAACACTTAAAATCTGATATATTCATGGCACATTTCACACACACACACACACACACACACATGCATTAGGGGTTGCACCAACTAATCGACTTCACTGCTATGGCTTTGCGATTTTGGTTTTAGGTTGACTAGTCGCTGGTCCTATAGAGGGCGCAACAGGATAATAAATCTTTTTAAGGATTTCCACATTTACGCTCCATTTCCAAACAGTTAAATGACAAATAAATGCATACTCCGAAAGCGCTCCACAAGACATTTACATTTCTGTATTTAGCAGACGCTTAAAAGCGACTTACAGTGCATTCAAGCTAACATTTTTTACCTAACATGTGTTCCCTGGGAATTGAACCCCCAACCTTTTGCGCTGCTAACGCAATGCTCTACCACTGAGCCACAGGAACATATGACGTGTGATTATATTACTGGATGCTCGAAATTGAACGGGAGAATGCACGTCTTAAACAGCTTATTGTACAGGTAAATTAATCGCCGTTCTAATCTATGTGCTGCCGCACTGTAACACACACACATAGGCTACAGACAGTAAGTTAGCTCGTAGGCTACATCACGGCACAGAATCATTCAGTGCGGAAATGTATTGTCAAACCTGTTCTGTGATTTCTCAATAAAATAGCCTAGAAACTGAAAAGTTCAAGCATATATTTCTTAATAATTAAATCCCACAGCTTCACTACTAGTAGAGAGACGATGCCAGGTAGAATTAATTCACACACGCAGTCGCTGTCACTAATGCATTCATACTGCAGTCACGCCAGTGCATTATTGTGAATGTAATCTTTACTGTGGTGCTTTATCTGTATCTGATTTAGGACGAGCAAAAATCTCTGAGAAATATAATGACCCAAAGACAAAAGAACTGATAAAAATGAGCTGTTATAGGAGCAATAGCCCTGTGGGCAGCGCTGTGTCTAATGCCATAGATGTGCACAAGGTGTTTGTCACAGCTCCAGACTTATTTGTTCATTAATGACATTTCATCACAGAAAAGTTGACTTTAAAAAATCTGAAGTCAGTTAGGGGTTTAATCAAAAGTCATGCAACCGCTAACATATATATATATATATATATATATATATATATATATATATATATATATATATATATATATATATATATATATATATATATATATATGCGTGTGTGTGTGTGTGTGTCTGTATATATATATATATATATATATATATATATATATATATATATAGTCTTTTGATATTTTAATGTTTAACAATTCCTGTGATGCAAAACTGAAATTATTATCATCATTACTTCAGTCTTCAGTGCCACATGATCCTTCAGAAATCATTCTATTATGATCATTTGCTGCTAAAGAAACTTTTCTTATTATTATCAATGCTGAATACAGTTGTGCTGCTTAATATTTTGGCCTAAATTGTGATGTTTTTTCAGGTTTCTTTGATGAATTTTTTTTTTTTTTTTTTATACATACTATCATTAAATATAAATACTTTAAAATATTTTGTTGTTTTACATTACAATACATTACAATATTTATTATTGTGCTTCTGTGCTTAATTGTCATGAAAATAATGTAAAAAAAAAAAATCCTAATGGTCCTGAAAATAAGCTTCCTTCTTGAAATGTTGTGTTGAAGCCATCTGATTAATTTGATTTTTGGGTGAAATATGACAGACATGTTCTTGACTCCTTGACACTTGAGATGTCTTGTATCCTTGAGTCTAAGATCACTTCTTTTATTATTATTTATTTAAACTTAACTGACTTAAAATAAGTTCTCACCTTATTTTATTTGATTTTCAGGGATAACATGGGCTTCCCAGTGGTGGAATGTTCTGCTGACGGTTCATTTACACTGTCTAAACCTCCAAAAACCGGTGGGCTGGTTTCATTTGGTACAGTGGCAGAGCAATTAGTGTATGAAATCGGAGACCCACAGCGTTACCTCCTGCCTGATGTCACATGTGACTTTTCAGTGTCACCATTACTGCGATACCAGGTCAGTCGACTTTTACTGGATGGTACATGCATGATTGTTTCTGATATTCATGCAGCACGTGGTATATCTAGTTGATCCACTAGAAAATCCTCATGCAGTGATCAGATGGTTGCTTGTTTATTATCTCTAAATGTCTGACACAGAGACACAGCCCATTGACTTTACACCAGTTGTCTAGACTGGCTACCTAGAGCCGGTTCCAGCTATCTGCTATAATCTGCTATAAACCTTTGCAATCTCTTTGATTTAACTAATGTTATTTTCTTTGTCACAAAACTTCAATCTCATTGTCTGTGTAATCAGTGAGTTAATGTATGAACACTAGCTTGATTTGATCTGAAGTAAAACAGTTGAACATTTAAAAGGCAAAGCTAATACCTCATAAATTCTCTGACTGGGCTTTAAATGTATTTAGATGTGGATGGAGGAGCAGTGAAAGTAAAGGGTGCTAAAGGATCACCTCCGTCAGCTGACTACAAGGTTGGTTCAACATTTTTCTTTGTTTGGTTTAAGTCAATAATTTCAATTTAAGTTTAATTGTCTTTTTTATGCAGTAATTGAAAATTAATAAATTAGCTGCTTTTGAAAATGGTTATTGTTTAGATTTTGTCTTCTTAAGGTTTGTGCCACATATATGGATGGGTTCAGGGCGACGGCGGTTTGTCCTGTTGGTGGGCCGAGAGCTGTGGAAAAAGCCAGAAGAACAGCAGAAAGCATTATTAAAAGGTTGGGAGTTTATTCTGAGTGATTTTATAGGTAAAATAGTTGATATGTAATTTGTAGTTTGCCTTAGGAATCAACAATACAAGTTTAAACTAAGATTAAATATCCTAAATAAAGGTTGTTAAATACAGTGTTTAAAAAGTTTTTAAACCCCACTAGAGCTTTAATGGCTAATAAATTGTGCTGTATTGGGAAATTACATTAAGAAATACTGTATCTGTAGGACCCAGCGAATTTTCAAACAGCTGGGTCTGGAGGACTATGCTGAAGTCAACATTCAAGTTCTGGGTGCTGAGGACACATATGGACCACATGCGGTCGATACAGTAGGCTGTCTGTTTCTGTTTTATGTTGAAAATTGTGTTTAATAATTAGTAAACAAATATCCTGCAGCTTTTTGAGGCTGTCCTTTACTGTGCAGTGTCCTCGTGAGGCTGTGGTTTGGATGGCTGTCCATCACAAGCAGAAGAAAGCGCTGGAGTTTTTCTCCAGAGAGGTGGCACCAGCGGGAACAGGCATGGGTGAGCAAAAACCTCAACCCGGTTTTGTCCTACTCTGTTTCCAAACCACTCAAGTTAAGCTCCCCATTCATTTAAAGCCAAAGGCCAATATGTAATTTCTTTCTTTCTTCAGCTCCAGGACTCACAGCTATTGTGGGAGGGTGACCAAGAATGTAAGTGTAAGTTAGCAGTTCTTTAAGTACAAAAACTGTTTAGAACTTCACATAACAGTGTACCAACAAATGATGCATGCCGGTCAAAGGTGAAAAGGGGTTTTCAAGCATCAAAACAATAAAAGATTTGTTTTTTTCTTCATGCTTTAGAATATGTCCTGTTTAATTTTTTTTTCCTGAGGAAAAAATAATGATGATCATAAATTTTAACCATGACTTCTCGTGTAACAGTAACAGTAGTTTATATACCCCAAAAAACATGGCAGGCATATTTAGAACATGAATCATTGATGGCGACATTAAAAGTCTGTATTTAAGAATCATAGTATTCAAGAATCAGCCCACAAAATCAAATTAATTGTAATTTTAAATCTTTACAGATCTATGCCACTATACTTCAAACTACTAGGTTTTACCTATTTATCATCGGCAAGTTTTAAATAATTTATAAATATTAACATATTTATACTTTACTTAAGATTAAGATACTTTACTTGCTTTTAATATGCTTTCTATGCCACTTTTATAAATTTAATTTGATGCAGACATCTCATCTTTGGCCTGATTATCCTGAATTCACGCTTTATCAAAGTCCATCACTGTATACAACAAAATCTAAAAGTTCATTAGCTTAACAGGTCACACTCTAAGTGAATTGGACAGAATATGGAAATGGATCAATTAAAGTATTCACATGGATTGTTGAATGAATGAGCCTTAATTGGTGATTTCAGGTGCACATTCATGTGAATGGGGAGCTTGTGGAGACACACAGAGAGGCAGTATTAAAGCCTTCATTCACTGAAGGACACGACCCCTCCCTCCTCTCAGAGGAAAACAGCCCAGCACCCACAGGTACCCTGACGACTGTATGTGAAATACAGAATGTACAAAAAGTGTTCATGGAATACATAAATAGAAAACTTAGTAGGGTAAGAAATGAATACTTTTATTCAGCAAAGATGCATTAAACTTACACTTTAGTACAGGGGCCAGTTGTGCCCCTGGACCACAAAACCAGTCTTAAGTCACTGGGGTATATTTTTAGCAATTGCCAAAAAAACATTGTATGGGTCAAAATTATCGATTTTTCTTTTATCCCAAAAATCATTAGGATATTAAGTAAAGATCATGTTCCATGAAGATATTTTGTAACTTTCCTACCATAAATATATTAAAACTCAATTTTTGATTAGTAATATGCATTGCTAAGAACTTCATTTGGACAACTTTAAAGGTGATTGATTCTTATGTACCCTCAGATTCCAGATATTCAAATAGTTGTATCTCGGCCAAATATTGTTCTATCCTAACAAACCAAGCATCAATAGAAAGCTTATTTATTCAGCTTTCAGATGATGTATAAATAAAAAAATTACACTTAAGATTGGTTGTGGTCCAGGGTCACAATTCTCACTGTTAACTTGCTTATTAGCATGCCTATTATTAACATATTGGCTGTTTATTAGCACTTATAAAGCACATATTCTGCATGACCATATTCTACATCACTAGTTCTACCCAATGCCTAAATTTACCTTACTATACCTTACTAACTATTAATAAGCAGCAAATTAGGAGTTTGAGGCAAAACTCGTAATTAATGGTTTGATAATGGTGAGAAGTGAACCTTGAAATAAAGTGTAACCTACATTTCTTACTTAATTCTATAGTAATTCATTCAAAAACAGTCAGAATATGATGAGGATAATATTTCTGTCTCCTAAATTTTTTCCAGATCAGAACGTAATATGATTTTATGAATGACAGATGCTTTTGTGTATCAAAACATTTTTTCCACATGGAGACAATCATTCAGTGTTTGATATGACCTACTTTAAGGTGGAGGTGGATGGAATGTTTGAGCAACAAACTCAGCTGAAAGAACTGGGCTTAAGCCTTGTTTTAAGGGCCAATGTGCTTGTTCTACCAAGAGGTGGTTTTATAAGATCCCTTGCATTGGAATCCAGGGCTGCTTGTTTTCCCAGAGTCCTTTGCTTTAGGTTCTCTGAAAGGCACAACCTTTGTAGTGTACTGGCAGTGTTTTCTCAAGTCTTTTTTATCTATCTGCCACTTCTCCGTTGCACTAAACAAGCAGCTAAACCCTTTAAATAATCAGGGACATCCTTTCATAGGATCTGGTGTTTGAACGCATGCAAGTGTGGACTGTTACGCACACACTCACATTCATTCACAAATATTCAAGGGCCATGCATGCAAACACAGGAGGTCTTAAATACAAATGAACACAATACAAAGCAACATAGTCTGTGCACTTTTTCTTTTCACACTCTGTTTCGCTTTCCTTCCCTCTCAAATCTGCACAGACACAAACAGAGAGAAGAACCTGGAGCCACGGTCATTAGAGCATCACAGAGGGCTGATTGTAAGAGAGGCTTCTAATGTTTCCACAGCCCAGGGGCTTTTTCTGAGACCCAAAAACTGATTATATGCGATGTAGCTAAGGATAACCAGATAAAAATTAGACTGTTATTATTGATTAGATTAAATTAGCAACCTTCAACACACCCTAAGAACTGCATTGCAACACCCTGGTGACTCCTAAAACACTAGTGTCATGGTAGCATCTTTCTTTTTCTTCAGTAAAACATTAATCACTGTTTAAAACTTTGGGGTCAGTAAGACTTTTTAATGTTTTTGAAAGAGGTCTCTTATGTTCACCAAGACTGCATTTATTTGATCAAAAATACAGTAAAATAGCAGTGTTGCACAATATCACTCCAATTAAAAAAAAACTTTTTTTCTATTTTAATATATTTATTTAAAATGTAATTTATTCCTGTGATGCCAAAATTATTTTTTTTTTCAGAATTCTTTGATGCATAGAAAGTTCTGAAGAACAGCATTTATTTTAAATAAAAAATTATTTTGTTAATTATAAATGTTTTTACTGTCATTTTTATTTTTTATCATTTTAATGCATCCTTGCTGAATAAAAGCATACATTTCTATATATTAAACAAAAATCTTACTGACCCTAAACCTTTGAACGATAGTGAAAATGCTTATTTTTATTTGCTTATTCCAATTTAAATGATCAGTTAGATCAAGCAGTCTGTAAATTGACTGAGAGCAAAACTGTCTTTGAATAGGTTCAGATGTTCACTGTTAGTTCTACCTGCCAACTGCTGAATTTAATTACACTGAGAACACAAATTGTCTCTCTCTCTCAGATCTGCCCTCCGGCCCGCATACCTTCAGACTGGACGAGTTGGCATATACGCGCAGTGGAGACAAAGGGGACTCCTCAAACATCGGTAAGCGTCTCCCCGTGTGCTTTCGCACGCAGTGAATAATATTTCAACGATGAGACAATTTGCTTACTGCATGTCAGTGTCATACCAAAAAAGCCATTCTGGCAATAAATGCTGGAAAAAACTGGGACTAGACCATGTTCTCTGACCACAAACCACAAATCACAGCCTACTGTCTGCAGCCCAAAAGGCAACACTCTCTTGTGATGTGGCAACCTGCCCTAGTCTTAACTTCATCTTAGATGTGATGGGTGGTTATGTGTTGTCCACAGTAGACAGGGAGTCTGTGTGTTTTTCAAATTAAACTACTGAAGTATCAGTAGGTCAAATCGATTGTTCCATATATTTTTAAATCTATATGTGTAACTTATGTTTTTAGGGGTCATTGCAAGACATCCATTGTATTTCCCCTACCTGAAAAAGTGTTTAACTGCTGAAGTTGTGGAGCAGTATTTCCAGCATTTGATCAGAAAGGATCAGACTGATCTACCCTGCGTCATACGGTAAGAAGAACTAAAAATTTACAAGTAGACAGTGGTGAAAGATGTTAATGGTTTAATGAAAAAAAGCAAAGATGTCCAATCTTAAAAATAAAGTTTCATCATAAAACAATGTAATACCATGTACTGTAGCTTACTTTTAAGAAAATCATTGCTAGTGAAAGTCTGAAGCTTTAAGGAAGTTAACGTCGCACAAAATAAACATTGTAATACCTTTATATCGAGCTACTCCACATCTGTAGCCTGTGTGGCTTTTTAAAGTCCTGCGTGTGTGTTTGAGGGAGAGAGAGAGAGTCCATGCATGCAAGCCTCTTGTTTTATGGGTTGGGGAGAACTCTAATGAGGACCACCTCATGCTGAGGACTGACATGTCTAGGAGAGTGTGGTGTGAGCTAATGCACAGATGTGTGAAAACCGGGAGGGGATCTCAATTAAAATAATGTATTTCACATGTTTGCGGTGGCTTCCAGGTACGAACTGCCCGGCATTCATGGTCTGAACTTCATTCTTCCAAACTCACTTGGAGGGGGAGGGGTGGCGTCACTGCGCAGCGACCCCCAGGTAATACACACATACACACACATTCATTCATACAAACTCGCAAAATGGATGCAGACACACTGTGGGTCTTTTTGAAGGTTAAAAAAACAATTAAAAAAAACTCTGGGGAAAAGGTAACTTAAAGGATGAAAACCATTCACACTTGGTATGAGATTACTTAAATATCTAGCTATTAACTTCCTTAAAGAAATGGTTCCAAAAATTCAATTTCAAAAATTTTATTCAGCAAGGATGCATTAAACTGGTCAAAGGTAAGAGTAAAGAAGTTTATAATGTTACAAAAGATTTCTTATTAAATAAACTTTCTATTCACCATTCAAAAAAAAAAAAAAAAAAAAAAAAAAAAAAGACACAACAGTTTCCACAGAAATATTTTTTTTTCCACAGAAACAACATATTAGCTTACGACATTAATAATAAGAAATGTTTCTTGAACACCAAATCAGAATATTAAAATGATTTCTGAAGAATGATGAAAAATTCAGCTTTGCCATCACACAAATGAATGACATTTTAAAACATTAAAATAGAAACAAGATATTTTAAATTGTAATAATATTTCAAATTATTAAGTTTTTTTTCTGTATTTTTGATTAAATAAATGCAGAAGTGAGTAAAAGAGACTTCTTACAAAACATTTACAAATTTTACCAACCTCAAACTTTTGAACGATAGCATTATAATCAACATTTAGAAAAAGACCTTTGAAATCTACCAGTTATATATATCATATTACTTCATGTTTTAACTAGTATTACTAAAAACGTGTTACTGTGTGTTTCTCCAGGGAAAAGCCTACGGGCAAATGCTGCTTGACTACAAACTGAGAGGCCTACCTGATTTGAAATCGCTGGTCGATTAAAAAGGACAAGGACTGAATGATGTCAGGGTGCGTGCCTAGACTTTTCAGATGTAAAAAGTGCTATAAATGGATAATGTCAGTAATGTTTGAAAATGCCCAGATGGATAATATTATGAACTTTGCATGATGTAAACAGTGTCTTCCATTTCAGTTTGCATCTACAACTGTTCAAGCTATTGCAGTGAATCAAAATGTGAACTTTTGTAACATATTATGGTGCCTTTTATCAGTTTTACATTTTATTATGCAATTAATACTCATATGAAAGATTAGTAGTATGAATGCACATTAAAAAATAGAATTTTATCAGAGAAAACAAAATAAAGAGCTAATTGAAGCTGAATGTCAGTTTTGGTGGGTTGTTGTTGAACATGCATGCACTTTGATATGCAGTGAGGACATTAGAGAACGACATCCTTTACTAGTTGTGTTGAGTTGGCCACGTCTAACAGGCGACGGCAAAACAATAAACCCTTGAAGTCCAGAGGCACAGCGTCCTCTCATTACCTCTGACCCCTATCGACACAGGAAGTCAGAGAGCAAAAGGTTTTTCCTCTTCTGATGACTGTTTACTGTTGAGGATACATGTGTGTATTCTAAGAAAGAAGAAGAATTAGCTTTAATGCTACAGGGAACAAAAGTACTACTTCATGATCAGTGAAGTAATGTTTTGAATGATGGTCGTAAATGTTCCAAACTCAACTACCTCATGCATTTTTATTCACCATGACATTAACACATTCTTTTATCAGGTTTTATGGGAAATCGTTCATACTGGGATGTTTTGACCTGCATTAACATGCGCTAACAGCATGACCTCAGTGGCGCAGAGTGATCAATGGCAAGTGGAAGGCGAGACATGTGAAGAGTTCATTTGTCAACGGCCGACAGACAGATCCAGCAGTTCCTCATTGTGCGCAGCTTCTTGGCTTCATCTCAATGCAACAGAGTGTCATTCACAACAAACACATACACGCTCACATAAACCGAAATCACTTTCTCTCTCAAAACTCGCACATTTATCACAAGCGCATTCAGCTGTCACATACAAACGCTGGGATGCTGGGGGACAAAACAGGGAAGGAAGATAAATGGCTTGTCATTTATCACCCACTATCTTTCAGCGCTCCACTGCTGTTCAAACAAGCAACAGCCTCGAGAGAGAACCGAATCACTAATCACTCAACATTCAGCTTTTGCCCTCACTTGGACACATTTGTTACCACTGTGACACTGATTTTTCCTCCTGTCCATCATCGCTCTCCAACTAAACTGAACCTCAGAGGGAGGGCGGCTTTTGGGGGCAGCTTTAATCCTTTCCTTTATCTCTGAGTTAAGACTGTTTTGCATCATTACACTAGTACTTTACCATTTAAAAGTCCTTTAAAGCTAAATGTGGGTTTTTATAAACTTTGCATTAAGGATTGTATGGAGCTGGACTATTTACAAGACAATCAGTTGTTTTCATTCCATTGAACACTCTTTGTTTAGACCATTAGTGCTATTGGTATTCATTAGTAGTGCTGCTGAACTCGTGGTGAATTCAATCCTTTTCTGTTTTGGAAACGTGATGGCTGTATTCCTGGGGACTTTTAATAAAGTGCTGACATGTGCTGTGTCTGCACGTCCTGCAAACTGGTCTGTTTGTAAAGGGAGCTCTTGTTTGGTGCGGTTTGGGTGAACGTATTGAGGACTTTGATTATTGCCACATGCCATGAACCAGCTCTCAACCTCAAACCACCGTTAGCCAAACGTTCTGCTCTCACTTTTTCCACATTCATCTACTCTGCATGTACCTACATCAGAGAAAGTCCAGACACCCCTGGAGCTCTGAGACCTTCGGTTTAACTAGTTTATTTGTTCGTTTTCCAGCAATAGCCCTATGAATAAAATAAATAGATTTACAGAACAAAGTATGAGTTCATAAATATATTATTAAAAGATAAATCAATAGACAAATATTTATATTTTAAAAATATTGTTTGTATTAATTATTTTGTTGGAGTAGTAGTTGTTTCGTCTACTATTTTTTTTCTACCACTGCTATATTTACCAGAGCTTTTGTGTAAAAATCAAAACAGTATGAGCATTACAGGATGGCATATTACATGGCTTATTAAAATGAAAATTAATGCTATGTATTTTTATTTATTTCATAGATTTATTTGGGTCCTCATACATTCTTAAATAAAAGTAAAATATGTTTAAAATAAAAATACTATACATTTTATTTACATATCAGATGGAAAAGCTGTAGACTGGAGCCTTCTACCTACCATTTTTTTCATAATAAGCATCACTTTCACTCCTAAATGTAATCTGTACAAAAAAACAAAACACACTTAGTTAAGACAACATTTTTATATGTGCCCAAATTATAGGTTACACTGTATTGTGTATGATTAGGTAACTTACACTGTTATTGTAGCATTATAATGCTCTTTTTGTTCCCTGTTCACATTTTTACGGCTCTTCAAACGCGCATCAACAGCGGCCAATAGTCTTTCCGCTAGCGCAGTGACGTCACGGCGGCCCGCTGCTGCTCCTTAGAATAAAAAGAAGCGGGGAAGTGAATCCCGAGCAGCACTGCAAAATGTTAGATTCCCTTGCTTTGCTCTTGGAGAAAACATTTCTTCTCGCACATTTTAACTTTTTCACCCCGGCTTCATCTAAGCACGAAAGATGCGCAAAGCGCCGCGAGGACAGCGCTCACTTCCAGCGCGGGGATCTGCTGGAGGTGCCTCGCACTTTGTTCACGCATTTTGGCATTTATCTCGGTGACAACAAAGTCGCGCACCTTATGCCGGACATACTGCCGGCTCTGACGAGCAACAAGTCTCAAATCCAGAAAGTTGTGACGAACAAGAGATTGCTCCTCGGTGTGATCTACAAGTACGCTTTGGTCCGGGTTGACACAGTGGAAGATTTTGCCTTTGGATCTCCTGTTTTGCTCAACGCAATGGATACAACCCTGAGAAGACAGCCGCTGGCCGCTGAGGAGGTCGCCAGAAGAGCCGAGAAACTTATCGGTCATATTCCGTACAGTCTTCTGTGGAATAACTGCGAACATTTTGTCACGTACTGCCGCTACGGGACAGCGGTCAGTCTGCAGACAGAGCAGGTAAACGCGGTCGGCTCGTGAATCGACCCGCGCATACTCCAGATAGCAGCGTGTGATTGGAAGTTAATGATTAAATGATACCAATTCATTGAATTTCTGCTTTGGATGTAACGCACAGATATACACTAGCAAGATTCGTTTAAAAATAGATATAGATATAAAATACTGTTGAAGTTTGCACAGGGACGATTAGAAAAAGTTTTAATAAAAACGTAAGCAGAAACGTAATTTAAGGCTTAAACGGATTAATATGTAACCAGCCTAAATTATTTTATGTAGTTGATAGGCTGATCATATAGTTTAAACAATTAAGTATATTATGTTAAAAACTCGAGTTAGTGACAAATAAAATGTATTGTCCTCTTTAAAAAATATTATAATAAAAAATGTCGAAAATATTGTCATCCTTATTGTCTTATTTTATATTATTTATTTATTTAAATGTATTATTATTATTATTATTTTACAAATATTAGGTTTCTTATTATCTTCCATTTGACATAAAAAAAACTTCTTTTCGTAAAAGGTTAAAATAAGTTTTCTTTTTTAAATTATTATTATTATTTTTTTTTTATTATTACATTTCTATAACTTAGGCAGTCGCGAGGATCTAAGGGAGTCTTCTCCAAGGGTTTCTTGCCACATGACACCAAATTTCTTCACGATTTTTGTTTTTAATATTATACATACATTTATCACAAGACTATTTGTTTGCTTTACAAACAAAATGTACAAAAGAATGCCTAAATGACCTTAATTAAAAATAATAAATACTTTTTTTTTTTTTAATGTTTTCAGCTATTATTTGTACAAATAGGTATAAAGTGCTACTAAAAGAAAGTATTAGGCTACTAAAAGTTAAAAGTTGAAATCTCCCTAAGATGCTCTTTTAAAGTGCCAGACTGGCGTTTAGTGCTGGGTGTTCCCCTTTCCACCTCTCTTTAATTTCTTGCTCCCATCTCCAACGTGTTTTTTCACGTCATTTGGCTGACCGAGAGCTTTTTGGAAAATCTGGGTCATTTTAACGCAGAAAGGAACAACGGCTTCTTTCAGTGGCAAGTGGGTTTGGAGAGTTGCGCGCCCAGAAAAACATAGCAGCACCGTCTCAGATGCGAATGACAGATTGTTTTTGGTTTGTTTTAGCGCTCTGAATCTCACCTATTCCATCTCTTTCCCTCAACAGTTCTGTGAGAGTTTAAAATCAGTAATCCGGGACCAGAGGAGTGTTCTTCTGACCACTTTCATCGGAATGCTTTCCATGTTTTTTCTTGGAATAGCCCCGTGCACCGCACTTCCAACCTTTATCATTCCTTTCATCTTGTGGATGGCTGGATAACAGACACTTCAAGTCTAAACGCTTATGAACTATTTAACCTATTAAAAGTTTGTATTTTTGGCTTTATTATAGAATTGCTAACTTAATCTTTTTTTTTATTGTTTTTACCTTCATATAGCCTATTAACATTTTACTTTGTTGTAAATTTTTATCACAGCCTTTTTTGAAAACATACTGTACAGTTTTAGTAAGTAAATAAATGTAAATTCAAATAATAAAATGGCGTTTTATATGCTTTGGCCTAATTATTGCACAAATGCAGGCTAAAATAGAATTTCATTTCTTTTCCATGAAGAACCAATGGAGCCTATTTTTATAAAGAAGTGGGGAAAAGTTCTTTAGATTATTAAAATGTTCTTCAGGGTATAAGAAAAAAAGTTTCTTGATGTTCCTCCAAAGGTTCTTTGGGGAACCCATAATGGTTCTTCTATGGCACCGCTGTGAAACCTACATTTGGAACCTTTATTTTTAAGTGTATACAGTATGAACATAAATAAGAGTTTTTAATAATATTAATTAATTAAAAAAATTACATTTATATTTGTGTTTATGTTGTCAGTTGTTTACCAAAAACAAACATCAATTGTTTCAATTATTAAAAATGTACAGTTTAACTTAAAAAAATGTTAATTAATGTTTGTATGATCATGCATAAGAGTTGATTTTATCTAACCAATGAGAATCTTGAACAGTTCTATAATTAATTTTAAGGAATTATATATCGTCATAACTGCAACATTTGTTCATTATACAATGAGCATTGCCTTTCTTTGTTACATAAATAGAAAACGTTAGGTAATTTAATCCGCAAAGTGTGGGAAAGTCATTGAGCAACTGTGAATTGTTTGTTTCATTAGGCATGTGATGTACTTATTATGGAGTTTTTTCTGAAAATAGCTCTGGGTTTGTAATCCTCAAGCTCCTCCCCAGTCTGCCTCAGTGGGATAAAACCTGCAGGTGTCAGACCATCTAGAAGCTCACCGCATCTCCAGGATGTTTCCTCTACAGTTCCTCTACAACTTCTTTTCCATCGCTGTGGTCACAGACTTTGAAGAAAAGAAGAAGAAAGTGGTCCAACATGACACCTCCATGTACAAAAGAGGAGATCTCCTAGAGGTCCCTCGAACTCTCTTCACACATTTCGGAATCTATCTGGGGAACAACCGCGTGGCTCACCTCATTCCTGATATCCTGCCGGTCTTGACCACCGACGAGAAGGCCATTGAGAAAATGGTGACTAACAACCGACTGATTTTGGGTGTGATAGCAAAAAAAGCAAGTGTCCGGGTGGACTCCTTGGAGGACTTTGCATATGGAGCAGAAATTCTGGTCAACCACATGGACAAGGTGTGCAGTCGGTCTCCGTTCGAGGGTGAGGAGGTGGCTCGGAGAGCCGAGAAGCTCTTGGGCACCGTGGTTTACAGTCTGCTTTGGTACAACTGCGAGCATTACGTCATGTACTGCAGATATGGCACCTGCATGAGCTTTCAGACCTACCAGGTGAGATATTTCAGCAGAGAAAGGGAGCAGAATCAGCAGTCTGTGATCATCTATATCCAAAATAAATCTGCTAACAAACAATAAATAAATAAATAAATCAAAGAGGTTATCAGAATTATTTTCCTGAAATAATTAATCAGAAGCTTTTTAGTAGGCCTACTTGTGAATATCTTTCAATATTATCAACAACTTTAATATTCCGTACTAAATTATACTTTCTTAGGTTGCTTTTGTTAGACAAAAACAGCTAAGAATGCATTTGTAGATGTATTTGTCCATGTCAACATGAACTTGCGTAATCAGAGTAGCCTAAAGGAGTTAGGGAGCTAAGGAGTCTTATAGAATTCATTAAGCATCTATAGTTCTTTGCTACTTTCAATCAGTTAATGCGTGACATGACCAAGGATACTTTTTCAACCATTGCATTGACTACTTATCTTGATATTAGGATGAAAATATATTAATTTGCATTGTAATGTTTACCAGCTATTGTTGGTGAACAAGGATAAGGATGTGAGGCAATAGCACTAATTCCATTTCAAATGGGATTACACGCAAAAATCAGGTTAAGAAATGTACTGCGATTGAGAAATAAACCGCTTTTATGTAAGGCTGGTGAATGACTGCAGGGTTGAAGTACAATAAAAGTGAACTGGAATAAATTAGTCTGGATAAATAAAATATATCTGTTTATATATTAATGTAGACTCAGGTCTCAGGTCTGTAAGTGACATATTAAGGCTATTTAAACCACAAAAGGCTCAGTTTGCAAACAGGTCAGGAAAAAAAAACATCTATGAGCTGGTATCGGTAGTTAAGTTAATATATGCTAATTAAACAATGTTTATTGGTTTGTTTAATGTTTTGAAATAAATATGGGAAAAGTCACTCTATAATTACCATCATGAGGAAGAGAACAGGCAGGACATCAAACGTGTTTAAATTATCTGATCATTGAACTTTGTGGTGTTTTATTCATTTATATTTTTATTCAGTTGCTCCAGTTAGTTTGGAGCAAGAATGTTAATCTGCAGATTCCAGGGAACAGGCTGTAATCTCTTTAAAACTCTTTCAACAAACACACACACATACACACACACACACACACACACACACACACACACATCTTGCTTTCTTTTTTTTCAATCCAAAGAAAGATGATGATATTCCAACAGCATGATAAAACTAACCACTCTCCAGCTGTGGTGGAAACATGATTTTGCCACAAAAATCTAAAATACAGGCCCATCAAAGGACAACTATTTTGTTTTTGTTTTTCTTGAGTGTCCAAATGATCTGTTTTCCATTAAATGAAAATTAACTATGGAAATCATGAAATCTGTGGTACACATTTGAAAAACTGTGCATTTATACGTTTGGGAAAATTCCACCAATGCAGCACCAAAGAAACTTCACTGTCACCTATTGTTAAGAGAGGCTTAAGCTCCCCAACGGACCTTTCTCATTTTTATCTTTATAATTTTTTAGAATGATTCTTCGGAATCCAAATGCAGAATTCTTAACTTTGTCTTTCTTTCTTGTTTTCTCCTCAACAGTTCTGCAAAGTCGTGCGCAAGACTGTGTGCAGCAAAACAAGCTCTCTTTTAAGCTTTTTGTTATGCTTGTTCATCATGCTTTATACGGGGTCTGTGTCCATCTTTGGAATTTTACCCACGTTTATAATCCCCTTCACTATTTGGATGGCATCCTGAAATGGATATTTGTTAGATTTCTATTTTTTTATTTTATTTTATTTTATTTTTTTACCATTGTTCATCAATGAATTAAAAATAGTGGTTTATTACCCTGGGGCACCTATTGGGCCATTGAAGAAAAAAAAATGATTAAACGCATATAACAATGTGATCTTTCCAGTACTGTAATGTTAAAATGCATCAGATAATTTATTTTCTTACTGTTTGTTGTGAAGCAAAATAATAAATATTAATGTATATCAGTGAAACATAATGATTATCATGTACTGTGTATATTTATACAATACTCGAAGGTTCTTTAAAGAATTCCATGGTATATTTTGTAAAACCATGGTTTGTTAGTCAGTCTAAAAATAAATAAAAATGCCATATAACTTTTTTGTTCTCTTTTTTTTTTCCACTGGTCAATGCACAAGTTAAAAGTGAAAAGAAAAGAAAAAAAAAAAAATCCCAGATTTTTCTCATAATTTTGATGACATGCAAACGTGAAGTGCAGATCAAACGAAGCCCTTCAGCGGAAACGCTCTCGCAGATCATTGGTTGAAACTCGACTGTCAGGTAAATAGTGTTTGACTTAACAGTTAGTCAACAACATCGAACCGTCGATTATCGAGGGTCACACAAAGTTATTTCCATATTTTACATTTCTTAATTCTTTTACCGAGTGTCCAAAAGGTAAGAGAAGCTGTTTAAATGCATTCATATCAGTTTGGAGGTTAACGTTGGTTCCAATGTAAATGTTTTTTTTTTTTTGAGTTGAGAGAAGCGTTTCACACATAACTTAAACTATACTATTAGTCTCACGCAGCTTGGTATAGAAAATATATTCGACTAAAAAACCTTGTTTGGGTCGACTTTACAGGTTCCCGCTATTTTAAATGGTTTGGCTGTTCTGTTGTCGTCGAATATGACGAACGTTTTTTTTTTTTTTTTATTCAAATTATTGACTTAGATTTTTGTCAGACTATCGAAGTTTTTATAAAAATAGTGATTAATTTAAATAATGATTGTTATTTTTACAGATAGATATACATTAAATTCGCATAAGACCGTATATTTTGTTACTTGACAGCTCGATAGTTATGATGCTAGTTAATTGTGTTTGCTAGCTGAGCTGCACTTACGTCATTTCAAGTAACGTAACGTATAGAGTATTCATATAAATGAAAGGCCTCGAGTGGGATACATTTAAGAGGAACCTGACACAAAGGCTTTCTTTGGTAGCACTGTGTTTTCTGAAGTGGTTATGGACGAAGGCAGCACCAGTCAGCCGTCTGATAATAATAAGATGGACAGCTCTAAAGAAGCTGCTCTTCTGGCGCTGATGGACAGGACGGGCTACAGCATGGTTCAGGAAAACGGGCAGAGAAAGTTTGGTGGTCCTCCTCCAGGTAAACTAGGAAATCTTACTGGACATTTCATCACATTGTTCAAATGTGAAGTAAACTGTATACATGTATATAATAACACGCACACACACACTAGGATAAATGTCTATAAAAGTAACATAATGTACACACACGTATGTAAATCTAATAAACTGTTTTTTAAAAAGGTTTTTCATTTTGGCTGACATGGGCACGGAAAATAAAGTTAAGTGGATAGTTCACCATAAAATAAAATAAAAAAAAATGTCATCATTTACTCAGACAGTTTGAGACATTAGAGGATATGATGACACAATTTTCATTTTTGGGTAAACTTTGCCTGCAACCAGTAGCTACATAGCTATTTAGGCATTATTTTAGGTTACTTTTGTAGATAAATTAGACTTTCTAATATCTCTGAATCCAAAATGCTCACAGTTGTCTACAAACTCACAATGAGCTTTTTCGCCTTACCCCCTTTTCACAATCCAATCAATTTAAGATAGAATAGAATAGATAGAATCAAACTTCAGCCCCTTTTCTTGCATAATGCAATTACATTATGGTAGTAATGACCTGCAAATGCCATTTCATGTTGACTTTACAGTTTACTGTTAGATTAATTCATAAGTATATGATTTATAAGTATTGAAAGTTTGCAAAGCTTTAAAACAATACTGTAATAAAAATTTGTGCAAGCATGCTAAATATAGTACAAACATTATTTTTTACAAAGCAAGTTAGTGTTGTTCATAATAATTAACTAAATTAATTTCTTAGGTTGGGAGGGCCCTCCTCCTCCAAGAGGTTGTGAGGTGTTTGTGGGTAAAATCCCAAGAGACATGTATGAAGACGAGCTGGTCCCTGTATTTGAGCGGGCCGGTCATATCTACGAGTTCCGTCTGATGATGGAGTTTAGCGGGGAGAACCGTGGCTATGCCTTCGTCATGTACACCACCCGAGAGGGAGCCCAACGAGCTATCCAGCTCCTGGACAACTACGAAATCCGCCCTGGGAAGTTCATAGGGGTATGTGTGAGTCTGGACAACTGTCGCCTTTTTATCGGCTCCATCCCAAAAGACAAGAAAAAGGAGGAGATCCAAGAAGAGATGATGAAGGTCAGTATATGACACAACTGCATACATTAGAAATTACACAGAACTAAAACAATATAAAAGACATTGTGTGACACCATCTAGTTAACAAAAATTTGCAAGATTTTTTTTTTTAATACAGAAACCATAATAAAACTGTCGGTTATGAACTAATGTCTAGTTGTTTTTGTATTGCAATTCTAAATACAGGTGACTGAAGGGGTCGTGGATGTGATCGTGTATCCCAGTGCAGTGGACAGGATGAAGAATCGTGGCTTTGCCTTTGTTGAGTACGAATCCCACAAAGCAGCTGCGATGGCTCGCAGAAAACTCATACCAGGTGCAAAAGCACGATAGAAATACATATTTAAAAAGATTTATTTGTGTTTCTTGATATGCCATGCATCACTATTTCCATTACTCATATTTTAAGGGGGTTTTATCAAAGCATACTGAAAAAAGGACCATAGTTTCCACAAAAATATTAAGCAGCACAACTGTTTTCAACATTGATGATGATAAGAAATGCTCTTTGAGCACTAAATCAATATATTATATTAGATAGACATATATTAGAATTATTTCAGAAAGATCACGTGACACTGAGGATTTGAGTAATGGATGCTGATTTCAGCTTTGCCATCACAGGAATAAATTAAATTTAAAACATATTAAAAAAGAACTATATTTTAAATTTTAGTAGTATTACATTTTGGATTAAATAAATGGTCAGCCTAAATAAACATAGATAGTCCCTGCCCATCCTTTATTTTTTCTTATTAAACATATCTTAGCTGATTTAAGATACACTAGTTTATAAAAGTAAAACAAGTTATCTTTGCTGGGAAATCCCTGACAGTTTAATCTCTTGACATGCTACCCATTTCCATTGTAGACCTGGTGTTTTCTGGGTTTTTTAAACTTAACGTACACTAATTTTACCCCTTTTTCTTTTGAACACATAACACATTTACCGAAATCCCTAGAAAGCAAACAAGCATCACTGCTTATACTTATTTTTAAGAGAAAATCTACGAGGGCCTGACAATGACTTGTGAACATTACACTTGTTACAACTTTTTTCACAAATATGCGACTTGCTGTGTGTCAATGTCATCTTAATGTTTCAGGAACATTTCAACTGTGGGGTCACACCATTCAGGTTGACTGGGCCGAACCAGAAAAGGAATTAGATGAGGAAACCATGCAGCGAGTGCGAGTCCTCTATGTTCGTAATCTCATGCTGAGCACCACGGAGGAGACACTTCGCTCTGAGTTCTCACGCCTGAAGCTTGGCTCTGTGGAACGTGTTAAGAAGCTGACAGATTATGCCTTCATCCACTTCTATAACCGTGAGGATGCCCTAAATGCTCTTGAGTCCATGAATGGAAAAGTTATTGATGGTTCGCCCATTGAGGTGACTCTTGCCAAGCCTGTCAGCAAAGATGGGAACAAAAGATCCGGGTTGCGGAGTAGCTATGGTGGAGTGGCACCTGCTGGAAATTATGTTGATTCCAACTTCTTGTTCCAGAGCAGAGATGATGTGACCATCGGCTTGGGAACTGGAGCAATAAGTGATGGTTTTAGCGTGCGCCCCGTTAACCTCCCACCTCATTTGGGCAGCCCGTATGCAGTAGACTTAGATCGCTGTGTGTATCCGTTCCTACCCGGATCCCATTTGGTCCCGGTCAGCCTGAACACCCTGAAGCCCAGCCAGTTGAGCTCAGCTGTGTCATTGCTTGATTACTACTGCCACAAGAATGACTGGTCTCTGCCAGAGTATCATCTCTACTCCCTAGCCGGACAAGAGGGAAAAATGCTGCTGATCTACAAAGTGGTCATCAACAGCACCAGAAGCAGCTTCATGCCTGATAAAGCCTGCACCATACTGGAGGACGCCAAGGAGCTTGCTGCTCAGAATGCGCTCTGGAACCTGGGTTAGTTTATCTCAGTTGCTCACTGGTTTCTGTAGCTTTCATTTCTGTAAAGCATTTAAATGAATATTGGGTCACATACAACTTGAAATTAGGAATCTTTAAGATTTGGATTTAACTGTCTTATTAAATAATTAGTGCTTTTAAAGTTTTAATTTTGTGATTGTTAGATGATGTATTGGCAGTGACAAGTTGTACCAGTTCACCAAGACCTAATACTTAAACATTGCCTTGTATATTACCATGCTAATCTCTCAGAGAGTTGTCATGACAGATTTTTTTTTATTTAACAATAAAGTTGTTCAAAACTGACAATAAAGACATTTTCAGTGTTACAAAAGATTTCTATTTTAAATAAATGCTGAAAAATGTCACAGTTACCATGAAAATATTAAGCAGCACAGCTGTTGTGAGCATTGATGATAATAATAACAAATGTTTCCTGAGCACCAAATCAGCATATTATAAAGATGTTTGACAGGTCATGTGACACTAAAGACTGGTGTAATGATGCTGAAAAAAAATCACAGGAATAACACTTTTCTCTTACAATAGAAAACTATTATTTTAAATTCTAATAATATTTCACAATATTACTGTTTTACAGTATAAAATAATATGAATAAATGAAGCCTTTGTGAGTGTAAGGGGCTTCCTTTAAAAACATCCTTTAAACAGTCTTACTGAAAAAGTCTAATATTGTTCAATAGCAATATGTTGTGCATCACTACTTGAAATATAAGTATAAGCTTCACATTTCTGCTTTTAGACCTTTGGGTATGATTGTACTGTAAACCCTTTTTTTCCTGTGTGTGTGTGTGTGTGTGTGTGTGTGTGTGTGTGTGTTTCCTTGTAACAGATTGCTCTATCAATTCCCCTGGCTCCCCTGTGAATGTTTCTCCCCCTGCACCTTCTGGCTCTGGTTTCCTGTCCTTTGGATGTAGGTCTCTGCCTTACCCAGCATACCCCATGTCCTCCATCTCACCTCCCCTGTCCATCTCCTGCTCTTCTGCCCAAAGACTCTTCATCCCCAACCAGTCATCCTTCCTGTAGTCAAGTCATTCAGTATCTGTGAACTTTCTTTTCTTACAACGTGTTTCTTAAATGTTCATATGAATAGTTTTTTATTGTTTCACTGACTTTTTGTTTAGTGCTATTTCAGTTGAATGATTAGCAGCAGTGGCAGGATTCTTTCTCCATTCACATACTTTAACATTCAAGCTACTATTGTTGTTTCTTTACCTAAGTATTTTGTGTATTCTGTTTGGGTGTTTATTTCCCTTTTTAAGAAGTAAGTTATTTACTTGTGTTAAATACACAGTGTTTGAATAGAAACAAAAGACATAAACTGTTACGATATATTAAAACGGAAACATATTCTTAATTAATAATGCAATAGTGGGTAGGTAATGTTGCTTTGTGTTACATTTCCCTGGCAGATTAAATCTCATAATTTCAGTTTGATTGTTTATTTTCTATGCATTTAAAAAGGACATTTTGAGTAATGCTGTAACAATGCTCAGATATTATAACCACGGTTACACTTTATTTTAAGATGTCATTGTCATTGTTATACATTTAAGTAACATTAATTAACTACAGATACTTATATGGTTAGGGTTAGGATTAGGGTTTATTTTAGGGTTACTTGCATGTTATTATGCATAATTTATTGTTGTTATTATTATAGTAAATACATTTAACGTGTAACAAGGAAATCTTAAAATAAAGTGTTACCACAACCACTTAGTCAAACATCACATTAAGTTAGTACATTAAAATTGCACTCTTGATTTGTTTATTTTGAGATAGATGGCAACATGAATACAGTGTCAGGCAAAAGCCTCCATGTAAGATAAGTTTTTATTAGGCTTTTATAATTTTTAACCTTTTTAACATTTCATTGTGTTATACTTTTAGGCACTTTTATGCAAGACATTTTAATTTTATTTAACAATTATTTATGACAGATATTATTCAATTATGATAATTTAACCAAGTAAATATTCGAACAGTATAAAATAATAAGTACATCTTTATTAATCTGTGAGGGCCATTAGGTTTTGAGAATGCAAAATTAATTTCTTACATTAGGATACAGGCAAAATCAATATATGGCTGTGTTTGCATATTTTGCATTCAACTAAGTATATCCAATGATTTAGGGGAAAAAAAAGTCAAATTAAAATGTGCAAATTATATACACACATGGTCAGTAGTGTTGGTACCCATGGTAAATATGATCAAAGAAGGCTGTGAAAATAAATCTGCACTGTTTATCCTTTTGATCTTTTATTAAAAAAAATAACAAAATTCTAACCTTTCATTGGAGAATAAAAATTTAAAATGGGGGCAAATTAAATACACATTTTCTTTAATACACATTGGACACAGTTATCAGTACCCTTTTTATTTAAAACTTTATAAAAACAATTTTTTTTGGATTATTGTCCGGTTGGAAGATCCAAACATGGCCCATTGTAAGATTTCTAACAGAGTCAATCACTTTTTGATTTTTTATCTGTTGGTATTTGATAGAATCCATGATGTCATGTATCTAAACAAGATGTCCAGGAACCTTCAGCAGAAATATAGGCCGTATATTTAAAAACATTAAAAATACAGCAATATATTTAATTGTACACAAGGGGTACTTTATATGACTGGTCACCGAACTCAACTTGAGTGTTAGCTGCTAAAAAGCTAATTTTTTAGTTAAATCAGTCCCATTTGAAGTTCCAGTCGTGTCTGACAACTGAATATGCTGGGGATTGTTTTTGGATGAGAGAATTTCTTTTCTTGATTTTTTTCATCTTCTTGAAACCTCCCAAACAACATGTGGTGTAGGTGCTGTTTGATATATATATATATTTATTTATTTTTTAAGATCTTCTGTCCCTGAGACTCAACTATTTTCTGCAATTCTCCAGCTGTGGTCCTTGGAGAGTCTTTAGCCACTCAAACTCTCTTTCTCACTGTGCATTAGGACGATATAGACACGTCCTATTCCAGGCATATTTGTAACATTTTCTGTTTTTCTGGAATTTTCACTGCTCTAGCTCTTTTGTTCACAAATTAGTCACTTTCTAATTTGCGAAGCTCAATTATCCTTTGCTGCACCTTAGAAATATATTCTTTGTTTTTTCTCATTGTGATGGATGATTAAGGGAATTTGGCCTTTGTTTTCCCCCCATTTATATTCCTGTGAAACAGGAAGCCATGCCTGGATAATTTCATGTTCATCACCCTGGTGTGCTCAAAATTATAAATATGAATGGGAATATACATCACAGATATTTTACTCATAAGAATTTCTAGGGGTACCAATAATTGTGTTTTGTATTAATTTTAATAATGGGATTTTTTAGTTCAATGAAAGGTTAGATTTTTGTGATTTTATTTTTAAATAAAAGAACAAAAGGATTAATAATTCAGGTTTATTTTCACAGACTTCTTTGATCATATTTACCAATGGTACCAACAATTCTGACCACGTGTGTAAATAACTTATAAAGGTTGTGTACATTGTAGTATAACAAGCTCTTGGCTTGACTCTGTGCTGTCCACTTCTTGTAATTGGATAGCCTCTGCTATGCGCCAATTTTAGATCACCTTAGTCAGGAATTTTAAAGAAGTAGCTTAAGTTGGTTATGGAAATGCTGTCTGTTGTGCTGTGCTGGGCCTTTCTCCAGTCTTGCTGCTGTTAACAGAATGAGCCGAAGCATATGTAGTAGGACCACTCCAGTGATTTTTAATGAGATTTCTGAAGTATTGAAAGCAGTTTATGTTCATAGCAGTGAGAGATTTTAACCAGTATGGAGGATAATATGGAGAAACACAAAATGCTCTTAAAATAGGAGCTGTTGAAGGTTTGTTTTTAGGATACCAAATTAAATGTTTCTTCACAAAGTATAGCCATTAGTGTACTGTTTGTGTGTTTTTCTATCAATTTACTATACAGGAGAGTGAAGAGAGACAGGAGAGTGGTGGGATCTGGAAGCGTGGACTCAACCTGAACCTTCATAGCAGAAATTGTGAATTGAGTCGAGTGTGCTCTTGGAATATTTAATTATAATTGGATTTTACTTTAGTCTTACAGAGAATGTGTTGTACAGTTCGAGTCCTCAGCCTATGTATTTATTGATGACCATAAAGTGCCGGGGACTGGCATCCATGAAGTGCACCAGAGAAGCAGATGTTTGAAGAAGCTCAGAGGACGTCTTTGACTTCAAATCAGGCAAGTGGCTGCAACTCTTCCAATTTAAAAAAATAAATAAAAAAAAATTCAGTCCACTTGGGACAATATTGATTTATTAAAGCATTTTTGTTATTTCCTTTTTAGGAAAGACAGAACAGGGTTTGTCTAACAAAAATAGCACCTGGTTTCATCATTACTTCTTTTCGGATGGCCATCATTCTTGTCATCAGGTGTACAGTAACAGTGCAATAGGTGCTTTTTTCTCCTGGTGCCAGGGACTGTAAGTATTATGAAGCTTCACATAAGTTGTGATTTAAATAGGCCAAGAGTACATGCACTAAAACTGACAGTCATACACCAGGTCTAGTGATTACTTTTTCGCAGCTGTTGTCTTTGCAAATTAACCTGTCCGCTCTGGGGAAAGTGCTTTCAGCTCTTTTGTGAGACACTTCACCTGTTTGGCATTACTGTGGCACTCATTTCCATCACATATACTTCATTTGTTTCAAAGGAAGTACTCCAGCTTTGAAAATACTGAAGGGAACAGTGAAGGAGGACTTTTTAACATGACGTCTTCAGAATGCCTGCAGTAACCTTGGAAACCACAACCAAAAGCTGTGTTGCTAGAGAAACAAACCATTTTATCCCTTCTCAAATGATGAGGGCAACCAGTTTACTGGAAGGAAATTTTTGCCCGCACTTGAGAGGAGATGTTTAGGATTAACTGAGAATTATGGTGTATATAAGACTTATTACGGTCTACTAAAAATGGTCTTTTGCCAAAAATATCCTATACAAACATACAGCAAATATTCTTATACAAATGTCACTTGCAGGTGATGTCTTTAAAAGCACATTATCATTGTATTGCATTTGCTATTTGAACAAATATTCAGTATTTCTTAAGTATTGACTTTTCTGATAAAACTGTTACACTTATGTCCACTTATCATGGTTTAGCTAATATGATGTCTGTCGAAGACCTATTGAAGTAAATCTTGAGGATGAACTGCTTTATAGTGCTTAGATGCTACAAACCCCAATATGAGCATTCTAAATGAATTATTGACATTTGTCCCAAAGAACATGATTTAAAAAAAAAAAAAAAAAAACATTACTTGCTGGAAATATTTCCCTGCATATCTTGGGACCATAAAAGTACTATCTTTATCACTAGGGGGCAGTGCAACACTGTGGCTCCAAAATTGTCCAATTCCACAGTTCAGTTCAATAGGTTTTATGCAGTTCATACAGAGCCGATCCTCCCTATACGCAAAATGCACAAGCTGCGTAGGGTCCCCAAAATACCAGAGGGGCCCCTGTTGCTCTCAAAGATGATTTAATTTTAGTTTCGTTTTTGAATGTGGCCAGCGGTTGTAAAAACATGAATGATAATTTCTTTTAATACGGAGCGCTGTCACCCTTTCTACGTAAAAATCTGTCAAATCATGTAACGTGAATGTTGTACAGTCTTGATTGAGACTAAAAAAATTAGTTGAAAGCGTCCAGAGCTGCTGAAGAGACACTGTTTCTCAAACGCTTTCCATGAGCGTCATTTGAGACGGAGTGAAACACGGACAAATGCGTTTCATTCATTCATTCATTCATTCATTCATTCATTCATTCATTCATAACCACTCATACCCCTCTCAGGGCCCCCAGAAGTCCAGGATCGGCACTGAGTGCATGAATGTGGAGATCTGTTCAATATACTCCCTCTTCTTTAGTACTTCACATATATAATGTTTTACTCCATGATCGTATAATTTTGATTCCAATTACATAGTGCACTTTATGTGATTAAGAATGAATGTTAAGCTGGGTAGTTATCTAGTGAATGCATCTTTGTGTAGGTCTTTGCTTCTTGTGGTTTCATCATAAAGTGAGTGGCAGAGGTCATGTGTTGCCCTCTGCCTCTATTACAACAGAAAAGACTAGCCTCCTACAAAATGATCTGTGCAGGTCTGTCAGGTATCTGTTCTATACTGTCAAGTCAAGTAAATGCAAGAAAAATGTATATGCATCCACTTCATATTTCAGCAGCGTCTTAGTGCTTACATTTTAAAGATTCTTTTTCTGGTTAGGAATGAAGCTATTTGTGGAATGAGAGTGCCCAAAGCAATGCATCATTTTAGGAGTCAATTTCCATGTGGTTTAAATTCAGAGTAAATCTTATTAATAAAGTCGAGGGCCTCTCAGTGCTTGGTTATGTGTTATAGATACAGTCCAATAAAACAAGCACAGGCAGATACACACAAACATGCACTGTCGTGCATGAAAAATGGATAAGTTAGACAGATGAGGTCAAGCAGCAGTCTCAAGGTGCTGTGAGAATGGGTTTATGTGGCAGAGCCCATATGTCAGAAGGAAGACTAGAGGAAAAATGAAATAAATTCCACTTTTTTCCAAGTAACCTCATAGAAGCTGTACACACGGGACACATTGTTACTTATGAGGCTATCATAAAATAGTGGCCCCCACAGGATAAAATGATCCCAGAATGGATTTTCTCAGCCTTAATATATCCAAGCCTGGATTGTGACTGACGGCATGCAGAACAACTGAAAAGTAGTTTGACCAACAGCGTTCAAGTATTGTAGTTAATCGATCAATTGCGCCATGCAAGAAGAGTGCAGCCAAAGCAATGCAAATATGCATGCATTTAATATTTGGGGACTGTAGAAAGCAAACAAAGCATATTTTAGGCAATTTATAAATCCCGACCAGGACATATATGGAAAGAGGAGGACATATGGTCATGCAACTTCTAGAATATTGAGATTATCATTGTAAAATATGGGGTATGAAGATGTTAAATTGCAAACACAGAGTAGATGTTAACCAAATATTAACCAGCCGTTTGCACAAACGGAAGTAAACGCCCACTTCTGGCATTGGCTAAATTCACTGGACTGTATCCATGGTCTCCCGTAAAGCATGTTGTGTGTTTTGATATTCGAGATGGCTATGAGAGCTGTACATGTTTGAGCCTGAGTCAGGCAGAAGAAATTGAAACAACTAACCACATGGATTCCAACAGCCTGTTTCAGTCTGATATTTGCTTTTGCTTGCTTAATTGCTGAACACTTTTCCATATTCTGGTCTGATGCAAAATGTATAGTGACATACAAACTGTTGTTGATAACATAACAGCCAACACAATTAAAGAGATAGTTCACCCAAAAATTACAATTCTGTCATTAATTACGCATTAATTACCCTCATGTCATTTCAAACCTGTAAGACCTTCGTTCATCTTCGGAACACAAATTAAGATATTTTTGATGAAATCTGAGAACTTTCTGACCCTCCATAGACAGCAAGGGTACTACCACGATCAAGGCACAGAAACATAGTAAGGACATTGTTAAAATAGTCCATGTGACATCAGTGGTTCAACCATAATTTTATGAAGCTATGAGAATATGTTTTGTGCTCAAAGAAAACAAAAATGGCAATTTTATTTAACATTTCTTCTCACCACCCTGGCACCACTTTGGAGAGTATAACGGTGCACGTAGGTGCTCTCCTCTGAATGTAAACAAGGCACAGCGCATGCGTGTTCTGCATCAGCAGCACCACGCACATGCAGATCCAAGAATGCGCATATGTTGTGATACTCTCAAATATGGTGCCAGGGTGACATAGAAGAATTGTTGAATAAAGTTGTTATTTTTTGTTTAGAAAACGAGCCCTTTGAAGCTGCATTGAAACTGCACTTTGGACTTTCAAATCGTCAGCCACCATTGAAGTCCACTATGGACAGAAAATCTTGGAATGTTTTGCTCAAAAAACTTAATTTCTTTGCGACTGAAGAAAGAAAGACATGAACATCTTAGATGACATGGGTGTGAGTAAATGATCAGGAAATTTTTATTCTGGAAGTGACCTTATCCTTTAATGACAGAATTTTCATTTTTGGGTGAATTATCCCTTTTAGGTAATTTTATGCCATTTTTAAATATTTATCTCAAGGAAATGTTTCTGATCTGTGTATGTACAAATTTTATTAGCAACACGCAAGCAATATGCTTGGTGTCTTAATAATGTTAAATGCATGTGTGAATATCAATAACATTTTGATTCTCCATTCCCCTTTAAAATGATAAAGGTTCTGTGTAGTCCTTCAGTTAAGACAAGGTCATATAAAGAGCATAATAAATATAGTTTTTGATGGAGTATAGCATTTTACTCTCTCACACTGCATTTTTAGACACTTCTCTCACACTGCAGGACATTTTGAGCTTTTATGCTGTTTTGAAAAATTGTTGCTTACATTTAGCCTTTCAATTTCCACAGAAATCTTATGTTTTTCTTTTATTACAGTTCGTGATGAATCCTCCCACGACACAAGCAATTTGCTTAAAAACAAAACACAATTTGAATGTATTGTTATATTTTTATAGACAAAGCTTTCCAGGTAAATTATGAAAATTTAAGACAAACAAAGATGACCCCCCCCCCCCCCCTTTTAGATTAAAATTACATGGCAAGTCAACTGCCCACACATAAGTCTGGCTAATTATAAAAGCCACATGAGAAACCTATAACCATTCTCCTTTCTGGGAATTTCATAAGCATGCTGGGAACGTATCTCTCATTTTGGCTTTATGTTCTTGGCTCTGACCGGCACTTTGTACCTGCTGCATGACTGTGAAATACTGTTCGCCAAAGGTCAATATGTAGCCAGACGTCAAATAGGCCACCTCCTGTGACAGATGATGACGGACTTTCCCAACCCCTGTGCTCATGCACAAGCCAATCTGTTGAACAGCGGGAGCTATAGTCACATCTTCTATAGCAGACCTTAATCATCTGGACAAGAGCACTGTAATCTAGCTGTCTAGCCTCATTGCAATGATATAGTTTGACCTTTGGCCATTGTGAGCTAGAATATTGACACAGGAGACACCGATTCTATATATTAGATTTTCTGTGCTCTCTGCGCTCAGCGGATAATTTTCAATTCATGTGCATTTGCGTCATACTTTCATTATAAAATATAATGCACAGCTACTTTACGGTTTGACATATTGCTTTATTGGACATTAATCAGGTGAAATGAGACTGCTATACCTGTGCTATATGAATACTGATAGCACAGCACTTTTTTTTTTTTTTTTTTTTTTTTTTTACATTTCTCTATCAATCTTTTGCTCTAACTTTCTATAAAACTGTCTTGTATAGCTTCATAATTCACCACCTTGTCTTTTATATTTGATCGGAGCTGCTGAATAAAACTAGATGTTATATAATGTGATGTTTTAGTCACAAAGGCAGCGTTATTAAGATAAAATGTGTATTTTAAACAACTTTAGCTGAATCGGTTAGCAATGGATTCCACTGTTAAGTAACTGAAACTTGGAGGGTATTATTTGGCTGATCAGCCTCTGTCAGTGGAAAGAGAAAATGTGTTCCTGACAGTACAACGACTGAGAAAGATAGCTTGAAGAAAGGTGTGATATTACTTTTCTAAGCAATTTGGCTCGCGATTTTCACCTGATGGGCAATAGATCTCCCATTAAATACCTATAGACTTACAGGAGAACGGACAAGATCATCACAGCAATATTTTTAAAGACTTTCTGCTATCTTTCTTTTCAAATAAATGTAAATACATATGCATTTACACATACATTTGTATACACACAAACACACACACACACATATATATACATGCATGTGTATATATATATATATATAGATTACTAAAACTTCAACTAAAAATAAAACAGAAAATGTAAAAATTGAGAACTAAAATGTAATTTAAAATAGTAACATACAAACTATAATAGTTAAAATAACTACATGTACTGGAAGGTTTTTATTTTTATTTTTTTGGTTTCCACTGTTATGATGAGAAAGAGACCTGTCTTTTAAACATACAACCCCTCCTTTGCTTTTCCAAAAAAGGTGTCCTGTAATAAGACTTTTTATTTTTTATTATTAGATTTTTGCTTAAAAATGGACAAAACAAGTGTGCCAAAAAGAATAAGAAAAAATGATATCACCTCTGAGACTTACAGTACACAGTACAACAGTACTTGGGGCATCCTGGTGGTGACCATTAAGCAGCAGTTTCTTCAGAAAATAAAAAAATAAAAAAAATGTTTATGTTCAAACACTGTTGCCCATTTGTGCTCCTGTTTGTGATCAAATATCAAATACTGGAAACCAACAAAAGAAACTAGAAAAGCATGTCAAGAAACAGCTGGGTGAAATGAGGTCAAGAAAACATTTAACACACTGCTTGGTGTGCCACCCTGAAAGCAAAGAAAAAGCAAATAACTACAGGGGAGAGTATGATGACTAAATCTGCCCTCATTTCAGTTTCAATCAAGCACTTTATTAGCAGGCAGATGGAAGTGAATAAATCTCAGCGTTTGGTCTGCAGCATATTTTAATATTACAACAATACAACAAGCTATAAACCATTCAGCAACACAATAAAACATAATTGACTTATTAGAGGCAGGGCCTACTAAGCTTTTGCAAGTATAAGAAAGCAATTTTCATGCGAATTACTGTAATACCTCTGTGGGTTTTACCATTTAACACCCAAACGCTCCTGAGATTCGTGCTCAGCTCAGACTAAATCCCTGACATGTGCAGCTGATGTTGAAACCTAAATCCCTGGTATTTGTCATCGTTCACTAGCTAAAAGTGCTGTGGACAGTTCAAGGCCCAGTGTGAAGTGGAAATAGCAGGGGAGCTCTTGAGCTCAGTGGACTAATGATGTTCATCTGTCCTTGCTGCTAAAAGCTGTTTCAAAAGATAAAATGAAGTTCTATGTGCTTATGTTCTCTATTAGAAACTCCCTTTGTCTCTTTACTTTTTCTCTCAGTTGCAGCACTCAACCTCAAGGGTTTAAATGCTGTTATCAAAACTTGTATCACTTTCCCTTTCAAAGGTACTTTTTTTTTTTTTTTAAACGATGCATAAAATGCTCAGTACTCCCTGACAAATCGATATCACTGAAATCATTCCTGTCTCTTTGACAGCCTGAAAAAAAAGAAGAAAAAAAGGCCTGAGATTTTTTGAGCAAATCAGAAATGCCCTCTGACTGTCAATCATTTTTTCAGGTTCACTAAAGCATCTTTGGGGTTAGCAGAACAGAGCTATTGAGGTCTCATCTGTGCTATTTTTTTATTCACGTAGGCTCGCATTTAAACACACTTTGGGCCTCATTCTTAAAACATGAGCAGAACAAACTGTGTAAATCACTGTGGAAATTGTTGCATTTGTTATGGAAATGTAATTTATTGCAAAAGTTATATAAGAATGGTTTCATGAACAATTTGCACAGAAATTTGCCGCTTGTTTTTCATGAACGAGGCCCTATGAATTTATATAAAAAATTATTATTATTTTTTTAAATTTCCGTTCAGTCAATCCATGAACACTTTTAAATGTCAAAAATCAGCTCTGAAAAATGTATCAACACTGAGGGCATAAGTAAGAAACCTGTGTAACATAACCAGTGCAATGTTAAATTCTAGATGTTGTCACAGTTTTGAAAATGTTTCACTGGCTTTGTTGATTAGCAGCATGTTTCCCTTCATCTCTGTTGAATTTGCAGGAGATCTCATATTGCTTTTTTAAGTATTGTAGTGTTCTATTATATACTGATTTGTTTTTCACTAGGAATGTTTCTCATACTCTTGCAAACTGCAGCACTAATTAACAAACATCGTCTGGGACATTTAATCCCTTAAAAGTCTAGAGATCACTATAGAGTTCATATTAAACCTGTGGGCATTGTGAGCGATTTTAATGTAAGTATGGTGTTCAGAAAGTGTTGTACTGTTCTGGAATGCTTCCAGCTCTTTGCTATTGTGTGTGTGTATTTGTATGCCTGGTTGGAGTTGTGTTTTAATTCTTTATTGATGCAGGTAAGGAGGCACTTGTGTGTGTTTGGATCATTTAAATGCTTGAAGAAAATGTAGAGATGTCACACTGTGATCCACATAACATGATTTTTTAATGAGTCCTTTAGTATTGTCTGTTTCATAACAATGGTTGTTTTATTCTCTGTTGATGTTTCTGAAAGTTGAATTTTTTAAGATTTTAACATTAGTCGGTCTTGCATATGTAATTAACATTGACATTTTCTGTTGTTTCTTCCTGTAGTTCATCAGTATTTTGCAGAATTGATTCCATTTCAATTAATAGAATTTTAAGGGAATTGGAATTGGAATGACAGCAGAGGCAATTAACTGTTTAACAATAACCTATAATAAACAATTTACCTAATTTTTAAACTCTATAATTGAAGACTTAAGGAGAAATTGAAGCATAAATGTAATTTAATAAATGTAATGAAATATATCAAATGAATACAAATGCATATAATAATTGATAAAATTTTTCTGGAAATACTTCATGTTTTGTGTGAATGATAATGCTTATGAATAATTCATACTGAAAAAAATTAATATATTATTAAAAACCACACATCACAGTCATTAGAATTTCATTCCATTTTAATATTGCTTCTTTAAATGTTATTACAAATTATTTTATATAATTCTGCACACTCTTTGCTACCTCAGTTCAAATTCAAGTTTATTAATTTAATTAAAATTCAAAAGGCATACTTGGGTTCAATTCAGGATCATGCCATGGTCATGGATTTGATTCCCAGGGTACAAAAAAAAAAAAAAAAGATTTTTCTTTCTATTCATGTAAACTCAGATTTTAATACACAGTTGGCCTCATTCATGAAACATGAGCAGAGCAAACTGAACAAAATATTCTCAAATCCATTCAAATGGAAATGGTTGCATTTGTAATGGAAATTAAATGCATTTCAAAAATTATATAAGAATGGTTCCACGAACAGTTGGCACAGAAATGTGCTGCTTGTGTTCCATAAATTAGGCTCTTTTCACTAATACAGGTGCATCTCAATAAATTAGAATGTCGTGGAAAAGTTCATTTATTTCAGTAATTCAACTCAAATTGTGAATCTTGTGTATTAAATAAATTAAATGCACACAGACTGAAGTAGTTTAAGTCTTTGGTTCTTTTAATTGTGATGATTTTTGCTCACTTTTACCAAAAACCCACCAATTCTGCCAGCTTGAAGGCCATGAGCTTCTCCACCCTTCCTCCAGACTCTAGGACCTTGGTTTCCAAATGAAATACAAAACTTGCTCTCATCTGAAAAGAGGACTTAGGACCACTGGGGAACAGTCCAGTTCTTCTTCTGCTTAGCCCAGGTAAGGCGCCTCTGACGTTGTCTGTGGTTCAGGAGTGGCTTAACAAGAGGAACATGACAACTGTAGCCAAATTCCTTGACACGTCTGTGTGTGGTGGCTCTTGATGCCTTGACCCCAGCCTCAGTCCATTCCTTGTAAAGTTCACTCAAATTCCTGAATTGATTTTGCTCTCGGTTGGTTGTGCATCTTTTTCTTTCACACTTTTTCCTTCCACTCAACTGGATGTTAAATGTGAGTCAAAATCATCACAATTAAAAGAACCAAAGACTTAAACTACTTCAGTCTGTGTGCATTGAATTTATTTAATACACAAGTTTCACAATTTGAGTGGAATTACTGAAATAAATGAAGGCGTAGCAATATAGGACAGGTAAGGCAATTGCCTAGGGCCTCGCATTTTAAGGGGGCCCCGGAGGGCTGATCATTTAAATAATCAGAAATGTTAATATTAATGGGGTGCATATTTACACTAAGTGCAGGTAGCCCACCTTGTTGTTAGAGGTTACGTATATTAACTCCGCCCACCACTGTCTGGTTGGGATAGACAAAATTACAAACACACACGCCGCACAATAAAACAGAAGTGTAAGCCGTAAGGATCTAACTTTTTGGTGATAACTTTTGATGCGATCGACCTGAATTCAAATCCACCTTTTGCCGAACTCATTCTTCTCTCTTTTCCCATCACATATTGGAAAGCTGTTTATTTAAATAAATAAATAAATATTCGAAAAGTGTAAATTAAATACCACACAGCTATTTAATAAGAAAGTGTTTATCGTGTAGGTTTCGGAGTAGATGTAGGGAGGTCTTTATTGTCCCAATAAGGCTTCACCCATTTAATAATTTTAATAAATATGATAATTTGCACTCAATATGTTATTATACATATAACATTTATAATGTACCACAATACTGAGGTGCAAATGTCTGCTACTATTTGCATATAAATAGTATAAACTATTTACACTTATAACAAAGAAAATACATGTGCATTTTATTAATAATTAATAACATTAAATATTAATCATACAGAGTTTCTGAAAATACCTCATATTTTGTGTGCATGATCCCATTTATGAATAATTCATACTAAAAATAAATAAAAATATATTATTAAAAACCACACTTAAATCATAGTCACTTACATCATAGAGTCATTTGAATTTTATTCTTCAATCCAAATTCAAGTTTGAATTAAACTGAATTGAAATTCAAAAGGCATATTCAGTTCAATTCTGAATCATGCCAAGGATATGAATTTAATTCCTAGGTAATAAACAGACAGATAAAATTCATAGCTTGAATGCACATTAAAAAACTGCCATATAATAAAGGATAAATTAAAAAAATGCACATGTAATTTCTTAACAATTTTACTTTTGAAAACTTTTTTTGTTACCATATATTCCTTTTCTTTCTTTCTTTCTTTCTTTCTTTCTTTCTTTCTTTCTTTCTTTCTTTCTTTCTTTCTTTCTTTCTTTCTTTCTTTCTGCATTGAAAAGAGAAAAACGCCTTAGGACGGTCATGTTTTTTTGACACCCATTCTCGCCGCCTCAGCTGCAGGTGCCATTGTAATGATGGTCTTTGAAATCCTGAACTCTACACTGTACTAGTGAGAGGAGGCGTGATGCTCAGCTGGTTGCTATGGTTCTCCTCCTCTCAAGCCAGTGAGATCACAGAGGCTAATGGAACAAATTTCCTAACATTAAGGGGTGAACATATCTGGGTCATCTCATCCCCCTCATTTCCTATAGGAAACAAGCTAACAAACAAGCTGAGCATTATAAATGTGCATCAGCCTGTGTTTCAACCTTACAAACTGATGCGCAGGTAATCAAGTGTGGCGTACTGCAATAATTTCATGAATGTCAGCGAAATCAGAGGTCAGATCGCCACATGTGGCACAGCATTTGCCTGTTTGAGGTGTTTATCTGGGGCATGAACAAAAGATATATGTGCGCTTTTGTAAAAAACACTCAATGTAAGCATGTACTATGTAATCTTTCTACATTATTCTCAAAATATATTCGGCTTGTTTCATAATGCATGTCGAAATGTGTTTGGAGTGTGAATGAAGAATTCAGTGAGGGCTTTTGTGCATGATAAATGAACTTGAACTAAGAGGTAAGGAGCTTTTGTTGTTGTTTTGTTCATGGGAAAACAAAATCATTTCCGAGTCTCCTTTTTCATTTAGCATCCCTCTCCCTGTACTTGGGTGAAAAGGTTGTTTATTGAGTTCATAACTCATTTTGCTACAACATTTTCATCTGGTCCTATCAACCTTCATCAGTTCATCTTGTAAATTGTTCAGGCTGTTTTGACGCCGTAGCAGTTCTAAGTGATTTTTATGATGCTGCCATGACTTATGCTGTTGTAATGGGTTTTTAAAGACTCCCTGTTCAGAGGAAACAGATGTTTCAATGGGCATAGAACCCAAGTTAGGCCTAAATCGTGTGCATCATTTGATTTAAAACTACTAATGTGATGAAGTGGTGCGTTTGACTTTTTGAGAGTGGAGTGATATAAAAGGTCACAGTCATATGATCAGATTTATTTTTCTGTTTGGGTGTGAGTATGTGTGTTGTCTTTTAAAGGGATCATATCATAAAAAATCTAATTTTCCTTTATTTTGAAGTTGAACTGTTTGAAGTTATGCATTTGAAGATTTTTCCTTCCCAGTCAAAAAGATCATTTATCATTAAATAAGCTGTTAAAATGGCTTGTTCTGTAATCTCTTACATTCCGCAGGATGAATGCATAAACATGACAATCGCATTTATGCATACACTTCCTATTCTGAAACTGAATATTAATGGAGGATTTAGGATGGATACTATTTTCTAAACACACTCCTCAAATATATTAAAGCCTAAATTTAAACCTTAAGATGTATTTCAATAGCATAAAAAATTGGCATCCATTTGGATTACAGTTGTAACATAAAATAATAAACTGAATAGAATGCATATTTGTCAGTCATACTTAAATGAAGTAAGATATAATACATAAGATGTAATACATAAATCATTAATTTACATCAAAATATTTTTCAGGTATTATATATTAAAAGACTATTGCTAGTTTGTGTAAGAGTGGGTTGTGGGGAAAGCATGCTAAATATGTGTTTATTGTTTCAAGTGTTATAAATGAGTGAATGAGTGACATTTATTTTTGACAAGGTCCCCTATTCAGTTTTTGAAGCACATTTAAGCATGAATAGATTCGTAACCATCACAATGTAATTAAAACTGTTGAATTTTAGAGAAAATTCTGCAGAATGTATATGAAAATATATTAAGCAGAGAGTACTATATTTTAAAAGTATCTAAAATATTTAATAAATAAACCAAGGAAGGGAATGTTTAGAACTTTGCCAATGATGCTGATCTGATTCTCCAGAAATCTGCAAAATGTTCTGCAGGTACAAATTCGATATGAGCTTGGCTATTAATAAGCACTGTTAATCATTTTACTGGTAATCACGTTCACTTAGCACAGTAGCAAGAAATTACCTAATTTTATCACATTGTCATGACCAGATGAAAAGATTCAGTGACAAACAGTTTGTCTATCCACCCGAGAACTGCTGTGGCTCAAACACAATCACAACCAATCAGGAATCATTTGATGTTTAATGAACAGATATGAAGAGTGGGATTGGACCAATGAGCACACAGTGAGCGGGGCTATGCAGCGCAGTGTTGCAGAAATAGAAACCAAGCAAGCAACAAAACACCCTGTATCTCATTGCTTGTCACAGCTGATTAGGGGTGGGGGGGGGGGGGGTCACGAATTTACATGGAAGATCAAAGAAAAGCTGGATTCTGATTTTAAGTTCAAAGAGACAATAAATAACATTATAAATCAACCTCAAGGGGAAAATTGTAAAAAAAAAATGATATGACCCATTTATTGTTGCACCTGATTCCTTAAACTTGTTTGTTTTCCTTTGTCAGTTGTTTTTCCCCTTCTTTGGCTTATTTCATTCTACATTTCCTGCTGTCCAGGGACTGGTTATCTCTTGTGTCTCGTTCTCATAATGTAGCCCTGGAGCATGATCGCTCCTCCTGCCTCAGCTCTGCTCGTCCACATTACTTTTTCACAGCTTGTCATTTCTCATTGCTGGTCGCCATAACCTTCAAAGTAAATGCTCAGTGTTCAGATTTGTACCTTGTCTGTCTCCCATTCTCTGTCTTTTTCTTCATGTAATCTTCAACTTCGACCTGTATATTGAGGATTGATGTATGTTGTTCTGTTTCTTTAGTCGCTGACTCTCTTTCTGTTAAATAACTGGATCATGCTCCCGCAGCATGTAAATACGTTATCATCTCTGATGCCCTTTAACCCTACAAATATCCATCTAACATCTATCCGCATTCCCTGTTATTTCTTCTCACCCGCCTGTGAGTGAGAATGCATTGCTGTCGGACCACTTGAGAAGCATGTAGATGGCTAACAGCTGGTATCATGTTTATTTTAGTCCTTTTTGTTGAGACCGTCCATCTAATGACCATTAGAATGACTGTAATGGCTCCAAATTAGATTTGATAAGAGTGATGATGGGGTTGAGGGAACTGCAAATTTACCTCTGACAGCTTTTGATGGTTGAGAGCTCTATAAAACCTAACAGGGATTAAGTAATTATGACTATTACTGGAATGTTATTTAAGTGGAGCAGAGACAGAACATTGCTGTCTTTTTTTAAACAGAGAACATCTTTAATTTCCTTTGTGTTTCTGCCTTTCTTGCCCTGTTTTTCTAAAGTGTTGAAATGTCCTACTGGTGCTTTTGAAGTATATATTTGAACTTCCATTTCTCTGGAAAAACAGCAGAAGGGAATATTTTCAGCAGATGGTGTGCAGTGATGTTATGGAAACCTTGAGTGGTCTATCAAGACTGTCCTGTTGTCCTTTTTCCCTACAAAATCAAAAGAAAAAGCTAATAGTAAGTACATAACCGAGTGACTAAAACTTTAAAGTTAAAATGAACTAAAAATATAAGAAATAAAATCTAATTCAGAATATTAATAAATGCTGTAATCGTATATAAATAATACTAAAATATGTATGTCCTCCTTTAATGTGTCTGCATGAACAAAAGCGACCAGTACATCCTTCAAAATTTTCTCCTTTTGTGTTAAGAAAGTCATATGTGACCTGGAGCACAAAATCAGTCATTTGAAATTTTCAAACGACTGAATAAATCAGCTTTTCATTGATGTATGGTTTGTTATGATAGGACAATATTTGATACAACTATTTGAAAATCTGGAATCTGAGGGTGCAAAAAAAAAAAAAAAAAATTACTGAGAAAATTGCCTTTAAAATTGTCCAAATTAATATCTCAGCAAAAGTTCTGATATATTTACAGTGTTATATTTGACATATTTAAAAGATAAGTTGATAATTTTAACCCATACAATGTATTTTATACCTTGCTATTTATGACTGGTTTTGTTGTCCAGCGACGAATAAATTATTTTTTAATTTTAGGTGAGCCATTTCTTTTACCATTTGAAATCTTAATTTGCATATCAACATTTTTTTTATCTTGCATAATATGTTCTGTCACCCTCACTGTAGCATACTGTATCTTATAGTTTTTATATTCCACATCAAGTCTTTAAAATTCAACATCATGCTCATCATTTATAAATGTGCCAACTAAACGTCCTAAAACAACCCCTGTCCTTTGAGTTCCGTCTGTGTTGTTTGTCTGCTGAAGCACATGATCTGAATTTCTGTGTACTCTATTGGACAGTTTGACAGTAGGGTTCCTTTTGTATTCTTGGTAAGTTGTATTGTCTGTTGGTGCATGAACTCAGACTTGGGAAATTTACATATTTAGGTAGTTTGTTCATTGTAGCTGATGTGTTGCCTGATAATGTTAGTGATATTCATTATAGTTAATCATTTACAGGCACGTGTAACCATTTATACTGAGAAATCAACGGTGTGTGATGGCAATTCTTTACTGAGAGTAAAGCATTAGTTACATTACACAATGTTTACTATAATGGGTTTTTTTGTTTATTTTTTTCTTTCAGTCTGCAGTTGTGGTATTCATGCGTAACTCCATTCAAGTGACCACTACAATACATAATAATTCAAGTGTGTGTTCCACCTGATTTTTTTTTTTTTTTTTTACTGCTTACTGATCCTTATGTCATTCCAGAATTTAACATTGTGCTTACATTGTGCTACTGGGGTACAAATTAGGGTAATTATGATATATATTAGGGTAAAAAAATTGCATTTTTAAAACCAGATGCAGAAGCAGTACTTTGTTCTCAGGTGAATGAAGCTATAGAAATGTTGGACCCCAATGCCATTGTAGTGACAAAAAACATGGACACATTTTTCAAAATGTCTTTTGTTTTTTTTCACTGAAGAAATAAAGTGACACAGGTTTGGAATGACATGAGGATGAGTAAATGATGACTGAATCTACACCCTTAAATGCCATTTGAGTTCATGTGTATTCATGTGTATTCAAATGTGGCATATATTCAAAAAGAACAGCATCTTTAAAATATCCCCTTAAGTCATTGGTGAGGGTAAGTAAATCAAGTCCAAATAATTTTTTGTGTTTACTGTTTTTTTCAATAACTTAATATGACCTTTCAATAATATATACAAGATGTTTGTCAAGTGTTTGGAAAAACTGTCCCTGTTGTAATTTTGGAAAGTTTGTTGCAGTTTGAATAAGACCAGACATGGACATCTACAGGGAAATAGATTTTTGGCTTTAGTTGAAAAGTTTCTCCATTGCTATTGATTGCTTGACTGTGATGCTCAGCAACTAAAGCGCAGGTCAATCAGCAGACTCTCTGTGGACCTAGACTGCACACCTTCTACCATTAGTATTCATACAGGCCAATGGGCTGCTAATCTATAAGGCCTCCAATATCTACCCACTGGGATAGTTGTATAATTACATGGCATTAATATTCATAACACAAGCCAAAGGAGACGTATCTCTGAAGGCTGTGCTTTACTGAGGTTATCTCAAGTGTAGAAACATGCTGCAACTTGTATTCATACAAAACCTTGAAAAGCATTATGGATTCAGATGTTTTAAATTGGGGTCAACATGCTGTACTACAAACCGAAGGCATACAATAGCAAAATAGCTGGCATTCAAAGCAAAAAGTTAAAAGAAAATATGACTACTTTGATTGTATTTGGATTTTTGATATTGCAAACTGGAGTCCTTTAGGACTCTGTGATTCAGGTTTATTAGCACTCTCTCGTTTCCTCATAGATATGTAGGTGTCAGACAAATTGAATAAATAATGGTAAAATGAAAGATAAAACACTGCTTGTCCCCTTCAGTCCAGCTTATTTCCATTTACTAGGGATGCAAGGTGCATCTTTGCCTTTGTATTGTGCCCACGCCTGAGAAAGCTCTTTCTAATAAGACCAGACAACCTGCTGAAATATCTTCGTCTCATAACACAAAAGCATATGCACAGTTGTTTATCTAGTAGTCGACCTTGTATTACGACAGATTTAGCTCCCAGGCAGAAATTCACAGCCCAGTCTCCCCGTCCCATGTGGAGTGTGCATACTGAGCCCCAGTGTACATGTGTGCAGAAAACTAAAGCCTTTGCTGACTATTCTTGGAACGCAAGACACCACAATTCTCATCTGGCTGTGATGTAGAAAGTAGGACACACAAGAAATAGTACTGGCATTGACCCTGATAGAGAAAAGGGGCACCAGTGCTATACTTGCTCACATTAAGGTCTTCTACCACTACTACTCTAGGAAATAAAATGATCAAAACAAATATCGTTTCTCTGTGCCTTTATCGTTATAGCTGTGGTGTGAACTCTGCTATTCTTTAATATCGAGAACGATTTTTAGAACTATATCTTTGTTGTTATCTTTATAGTTATCGTCCTTGGTGTAAACGGGCCTTAAGTCAGGGGTTTTCAAACTTTTTGATACCTTTTACAAGGGACCTTCTTTATGTGTTTGATGGACCAAGTAGAGCTTATAGAGCTTATTTTAAATATTATAAATCAAATGATTTATATGCTGTCACATTAACTAAACATTTCCTGCTGATAAGTTATTCTTTTCAATAACTTAGCCTCAGGCTCAAATTTCTCACATGCAGAGTGTATGGAATTTAAATTATACAACCCTTTACAAGTGGTGATCTGACACCTCCAAGTATAAGTGCCTTGTCCCTGGTGTTATTGTTAACATTTCTCTGTCACTTTTGACCTGTATCTAAGGTCTGTTTGTTTAATAGGAATATTGTTCCAGTACTAGGAAGGTTGCATTTCCAGGAACATGTCTTACATTTGTCTGGGGAATATGTTGAGTAAAAATGCGGAAAGAAGCATCATGTTTTTGTATTTTGTACCCAGCTTTATGGGGAACCCATTAGTCATTCTGTTGACAGCAAATCAATTTGGAAGCATGTTTTAAAACAACACTAAGAAAAGTTTACTACAAAGACAAAGATGAAAATGTTGCTCCATTGCTTCATTTTATTTTATCTTGCACTCTTTTAGGATTCTTCCCTTAAAACTGTCTTTTCTTCTTTGCCACAGGCATATTTTGAGCTGTTCTTAATACTCATGTTCTGTAATATATTAGGGCAGACAACAAAGTGACTCCTTAAGAGCTATCATTATAATTGTCATCAACTCTCTATTTTACTCTCTCTCACTCTCATTTACTTCCACCATAATGAAAAAAGAAATGAGGTCTCAAGACAAATGCATCTCTGGTAATATCCCAGAACCATTAGAGGGAAGAAACGTCCACTTTAGGATCACATGATATAATATACAAGCCAAAATTGGAGGAAGAATGAGTGCACATGAGAGCTCAATAAGGTTCTCAGTACAATGAAAAGTGACATTTTTAATGTCTCTTAAGGATTCTTTTGGTTTGCATTGTATTTGTATGATAGAAATATTTGCTATTAATGTTAAGAGAAACTAGGTACATTTTACAATACGTAAATGTAAAAAGGCGTATGCAGTTAAAAGTTACATTCTTAGTTCAAATGGACATGCTTGCACCATCAGTTATAAAAATGTAAAATATGCAGTGTGTAGACGTATTTTTGGTGCCCTTCTCACCTTGCTGCTTTGTACGATATCACGCAAAATAGATGTCTTCTTTCAATTCAATTAGAAAACAAAATGCATTGAGTAATCTGCATAATAATTTAAGATGAGCTACTGTGACTGATTGTTTACTTTACAGTTTGCTCAGCCACAGTTACTTCTCTCTGTTCTTTCACTAAATTAAAAAAAGCTTGTGCCCAAATATTAAAGCCCATTATGAATCAGCCTAAGGGCAAACTCAAAGTAATTAATTGTGAAATGAAATACAGTTACTGGAGCTGAATTGTATTTAGATTTGATTATTATAATTACACTGAGCCAACCAGAAAAAATAAATAATGCCTTTCTATTAGCATTGCAGTGTACAACTTTGTCAGAATTTACTGTAATTCTTTACTGTATGGCTTACTAATTACTTTACGGCTCCGCGTTTTATCGTCTGGGTAGAACTATTGTTCCAACCACCAAAAATAGATTCATGAATAACCTGCCTGATTTATCTTAGCTTTTTTTTTTTTTCTTAAATACACATGAACTAGACGAGATGACTAACAATATGGCCACTATCTTCTCTAATACATTAGAAGCTGTTGCCCCCGTCAAATTTAAAAAGGTTGAAGAAAAATGTTCTGCACCATGGTACACCACTATTACCCATTCTCTCAAGAAAGAAACTCATAATCCTGATCGCAAATGGAGAAAAACTAACTTGGAAGATTTTAGAATTGCATTAAAAAACAGTATGTCCAGCTACAGGGCCAAGCATTTCCGCAAACTAATAGAAAATAACCAAAACAATCCAAGGTTTTTATTTAGCACAGTGGCTATAACAAATAATCAGACGTCACCCAAACTAAATATTTCCTCACAGTTTAGTAGTAAAGACTTTATGAATTTCTTCACTGATAAAATAGGTATAGCATCAGAAATACAGTATAACAAATATAGGATCTAAATCGTCTTGTAATACAGTTCCATTCGTCGCACCCCCCCACCCCCACAAAAAAAAAAAACTGCAGTGCTAATATAGGACAGGAAGAGCAAAATAAACGTATCACTGCTTCTAAACCAACAACATGCCTATTAGATCCTGTACCCACTCAATTACTGAAAGAGTTGATACCTGTAGCAGAAGAACCACTTCTAAATGTTATTAACTCATCGTTATCTTTAGGTCACATCCACAAACCATTCAAACTGGTGGATCCTAGTGAACTGGCAAATTACAGACCCATTTCAGATCTTCCGTTTATGTTTAAAATTTTAGAAAAGTTGTGTCATATATATACAGAGCTGGGTAGTAACGGATTACATGTAATCTGGATTACGTAATCAGATTCCAAATCTCAAGTACTTGTAATTAGAGTAAACTACTTTTTAAAATACTCGTAATCAGACTACAGTTACTTTTTTATGGATTACATGATTACATATTATTTACACAATGGTAATAAGTTGTTCAAAATTAATTGATTCTCCTAAATTTCCTTTTTTAACGTTTATATTTTTTCCTAATAAACCTGCCGCTTATATACGTTCGTGATTCTTCAAGTTTTTCCGGCGGAGAGGGGGAGGGGTGTCAGAATCACGCTCAGAAGAAATCAGCAACAAGATAATGGAAAATAGCGGGTAAAGCAGCCTTTAATCACTGGATGCACGGACATCATTTAATTTTTAAAGAAAGACACGGGAAAATGTCACTGTTCAGTGTAAGATCTGCCTACCACAGATTAATTTGCTGTCCACGGAAATCTTTGTCCTAGCAAAGTTATTGCTGGGAATTTCATGTTCTTTAATATATTTTTTGTAATGTTGATTTTTCTTCATTGTTACTACCTTATGCACTTCAAGGCCCCGTCCACACGGAGACGCATTTCGCTGTATATGCATACATTTTGTATAGTACAGGTGTTTCGTCCACACGGATCTGGGGTTTTGGGAGAGTGAAACCGATATTTTTTAAACCGGGTCCCAGAGTGGATAAATTTGAAAATGCCGCCTTTGCATTTTCATGTGGACAGCAAATCCGTATATTTTCTGAAACGATGATGTCATCAGCCCACGTCTCGCCCCTAGTCAAAAACAATGCTACGTCACGTAAGAGCAACAAAAAACATGAACAAACACTGAACAATTGTTTTTTTATTAATTAACATTAACACAAATTAATTAATGTATTGTTCAATGTTCGTTTGTATACCGAGCGCAAGGTTTATGCGCATAGTCCATGTCTTCTCCGTTCTTAATGTGTCTCTATGGCAGAATTTCAGTGCCTTATGCTGGTCTGGCATGTGTACTACATCGTTTTGTGTCTTTTCCTCATTAGTACTATGCACTTAAAATGTTTTGAGATGGATAGAAATGTCATTGCTGTGTGAATTTGTCTTTTTCAGAATGTATGTTTGGAATGTAGCTATTGTTTGATGTTTTTCATTGATACAGTCATATACACTTCTAGTGTTTTTTTTTTTTTTTTTTAATTTAATATTTGACCTATCAGGGATATTGCTGTAAATTTCATGTTTTTCAATATTGTTTTTTGTAATGTAGCTGTTTTCTAAATTTACTTAATTCTAAGTTAATATGCTTTAAAATCATAAGATGTGATTTTGTTTTATTCAGTGTTACTAGCAAACACTTACAGCAAGGTACATTAGTGTTAGTATTTTTTTAAGTATTAACTTTCCATACATTGCACTTGAAAAAGAAGCTATTGTGGCTCTTGTTGGTGAATTATATATATTTTTTGGAATATATATATATATTTTTTTTATCTGTCAAAATAGCACAAGATTACGCTAAATCATTATATGTGATATCAAATAAGGGTTAGCACAAATGTAATCTAAATGTAATCCAAAAGTAATCAGATTACGTTACCCAAAAATGTGTAATCTAAGAGATTATATTACTGACTACAAATTTTGTCATGTAATCTGTAATCAGTAACTGATTACAATTCATAAGTAATCTACCCAGCTCTGTATATATATATATGAAGAATTTCAGTTAGGTTTATGGCCCCATCATAGCACAGAAGCTGCACTTGTTAAAATGAAAAATGACTTGCTTCTTGCGTCAGACCAAGGCTGCATGTCATTGATCTTAGTGCTGCATTTCACACTATAGATCATGACATACTCATAGATCGAACTATACGTGTATTCAAAGAGATTCACAGCAATGATTCCATGTAATAATTTCCATTGCACGTCTCCAGTAATTTTGGTCAATGGTGGTTTATACAATATTCTCCAATCAGCATTACAATTCTCTTTAACCCCAAAGTGTGATTTCCTAGCAATATCTGTACTACTCTTGAGCTTATCTTTGTTCAACACCTTAAAGTCCGCGTGAACCGGAAGTTGCTGCCGACTTTATCTCAGTGTAGTGAGGTATTTCCAGCTGAAACAGAATATTGAGGAGAGGGTGTTGTTTTATTTTTGCACTCCTCCTCTCTGTCTCTCACTTGTAGCAACCTAACGGTTGAAGGGGTGTGTTTAAGGATATTCTGCCCAAGACGTCATCAGAGAAGGAATCCCATTCCAGAGCGGAAGCAAATGTTCAGATTTTGATTAAGGATTACCAAAACAAACAATTGTTTTCAGCAGATTAACTTGCACGGATTAATTGTTCACATCAAGACTTGCAATGTGCACTAGTAAAGTAAATAAATTCCATTTTAATTTTATGCAGACTTTTTTTCCCCACACAACCGATTTCCAAACTCTTTGCTGTCATGTTATTAAGTAGTGGAGAGAGAGAGAGAGAGAGAGAGAGAGAGAGAGAGAGAGAGAGAGAGAAATGAATGTTTTCTGAAAATGTGGGGCTTTTGAATATAACTGAATATAAAACAGATATGATTCAACCACATTCCTTGATGTAAAAAAGAATGCATCCAATAGTTGCACAGTTTTCACAAAAATAATTTTTAAACTTTTCATTCTGTTATTTTATACCATTATGCAGCTGTTTATCGAACAGGTGGCCACCACATTGAGGCATAGATCAATTACTATACATTATGAAGGAAATTTTTACCATATCGATATTTAAAAAAAAAGAAATAATAGTAATAAAAAAACCCATTATTATTTTTGTTGGCCAAAATAATGGTGTTATATTTGTGCATGTCATATTTCCCTTTTTTGTTGTTTCATGATTCCTTTTTTGCTATTTTTTTTCTGAAATACCTACAATAAGCATTTATTTATTTATTTTATTTTTATTTTTATTTTTTGGTGTATTTGCTATTTGAGCTAACAGATGTGGTTACTCAGGACTGAAAAGAGCTGTGTTAAAATTGTACTTTTAATGTTCAACAGAGAAAATTTTAATTTTGGTATCAACTATCCCTTTAAAACCTACTGTAATCCACTTGATTTGTACATTAGGGGATCAAGTATTCAATTCAAGTAACTCATTCAGTTAAATGTTGACTTTGTCTCCAGTGATTGACTATCAAAGGCAGAAGGCAATGAAATGTTTGTGTAGTGGTCCTCTCTCCTGTGGTTTAATTATCCCAGGGTTAAGAGAGAGAAGCTTTGAACAGGGTTGTCTTACTGGAGTTGCTGACTGCTCTGGTGTCATGGTGATAGACGACCCTTTTGGACCATGTTAGGGGAGATGAGAGGTCTTAAAATTAGACATGTAAGATCAGACTATCTTAAGGGGGAGACCATATACAGAGACACACCGGTCTTGAATGACACAAGCAGGTACACCAAGTTCAAAACCATATTTTATGTAAGCGAACGTGGGCGTAAGGCTGAGATATTTTTGCTGTTCTGCTATCTTTCAAAACAGACAATTACATGCTGAATGAAGTGGAGTTGCTCTTATGCAGTAACCTTTTTATGTGCTTTCTTATACATCCACATACAGAGACTCATTGTTGAAAACTGAAAGGTCTGTCAAAATGCCTTTTCATGACTTTTATGATATGTGATCTAATAACTATTCTCCCTTAGCCTTTCAAACACTTTGAATACTTTCATGGCACCATTTTCTTTTGATGGCTTCAGAAATTTTGGCAGAAGGAAGTAGGATTTCTCAGCTCATGGTTTTCAAATGTAACAGACAAAATCCTGCTTCACCCAAGTCGTGTCTCTGAATCCTCAATAAGTTTAACCATTTCCTGTCTACTTGTTTGAAGTCACAGAGGTTTTGTCCTTCAGTATGTGGATTTTTTCGTCATGAAACTGGTATTTTATGTGTCTTAACATTGATTTAGTAGATGATGAAAAAATGTTTTTTTAAATCAAATTATTTATTTTTCATTTAAATTTGATGTGCCAAGTTCTTAGAAATGCCATTTTTGTTTTCATGCTGCTGTTGATTCAATGTTTAAAAAAGTCAAGTGGTTTACTTACAGTAAAAACTAAAAATGAAAGATTTTTGCACCTTGAGTCATAGGATGAATTCAACTGATCAAAATTACAATAAATTCCTTATAAATAGTTAAAAGTTATTTTAAACAAATGCTGCTATTTTAAACTTTAAAAAATTAAATATATATATTTTTTGCAAAAATGTTAAGTAGCACTGTTCTAACTGTTTTCAACAGTGATAATATGAAATGCTACTTGACTCCCAAATGTACAGTAGTGTGAAAAAGTTTTTGCCCCCTTCATGTTTTTTTTCTTTTTCTTTTAATTTTTTGCATATTTGTCACACTTTTTAGTTTAATTTTTAAATTTTAATGTTACAATAGGTAACCCGAGTAAATACAAAATGCAGTTTTGAAATAATAATTTCATTTATTAAGGGAAAAAAGCTGTCCAAACCCGCCTGGCACTATGTGAAAAAATAATTGCCCCCTAAATATAATAATTGTTTGTGCCACCCTTTGCAGCAACAACTGCATTTAAGCATTTGCAATAACTGGCACTGAGTCTTTCACATCGCTGTGGAGGAAATTTGGCCCACTCTACTTTGCAGAATTGTTTTAATTCAGCCACAATGGAGGGTTTTCGAGCATGACCCAAATTTCTAAATAGTGGATGTGTCTTAATTATTATCTAATAATTCTGAGTCGTTTATAATTTTTTTATAATTTGATCATCTAAACTAACTTTTATTACAATGATATGTAATGATTTCCTGCTTATACTTTCCGGTGCCACATTTTCTCTTCAGAAAATAAGTGCCACATCACTGATTTTAGCATATTAGTGTTTGATGCACATTTATTTTTGCAGCAACCTGAAACTTTTGTAGAACAAGGCTTCTCCTTATGAAAAAGTAGGACATTAAATTATAAGCCATATCAGTGAAAACTGGTAAGGTTCTCTATCTCCCCATCATCTTGTACCATTTTCTCATCTAAATATTGTCCCAGAAAACACAAACCCATGTATTCTGTGAGACTCTGATAGACACTCACAGACAGCATTATAACATAATCATGATTTTAATAGTTTTTTTCCTGCTTAGATGTCAACCACTCAGATATAGATTCTCAGCAGAGGAGAATATCATCTCTTCTCAATAGCTGTCACATTTCAAGTATGTCCTTTTCCCAGATCCCTCAGGGGTTTTAAGATTGTGTGACTCTGAGGTCTTTGGCGAGGCAGGGAACAGGGCTTGGGGTCTCTAGTCATTCTAAACCTGAAAACATATTAAAGAGTTCATGCCATTTGCTGAAATCTCTTGCCTGTTGGGCATTAAAAGGGTTATGCCATGGATTTTCTTTATTATTTTAATATGTTTCAAGAGGTTCACTTAAATACTTAAAAGTTTTTTTGCACACACACACACACACACACACACACACACACACACACACACCCACACACACACACCCACACACACACACACACACACACACACACACACACACACACACACAAGTCATATATTCACAATCATATGATAGTTTTCAGCACTCATTCTGAAACGTCCGAAATGATCTGTTTTAGGAGGCATCTCCCTTAAGGCTTGCAGCCACTGTTGTGATAATGCAATTAATGCAATTGCGTGGAAAAATGTATCAGTTTCCCCCAGTGTTGCATGGGAGTAAGTGTTTTGAAAACATTGTCCATATAAAATTGGCATTTACATTACGCATTATGAACTTGTTTACTTATGCTTTGTGATGTAACTGCTATCAGATCCAGTCCAGTTTGCTGCTTCATCGTTTAACAAAAGCTTCTTTGAGAAGTCTACATTACAGCCTCATTTACAAAACAACCTGCCATTAAATGCTGTAAACAAACATAATCCTCCATTGTGATCTGGGACCTCATTTAAAAATTAGAAAACATCGGCTTGGTCTTGACACTTGTGTCCATCTGAACCAGTACAGACTGTACTTTTCCATTTGTCCTTTTGTCGGGAATAACTCAATCACATGGAGTACATCAGAAATTGAACGGACATCTGTACTGTATCCAGTGTAGACTGTGTCAGCAATTATAATGGGTTCTATGACACAGTAGACACAGTAGTCTTTTGACACAGTAGTCATTGTAGACAGCTGTAAAGCAAATGAACACCAGTAGGCGGGGCCTATAGTGCAGTTATGTAAAACTATTTGTTAATGTCTTGCTCTGGAGACAGTCATATGCAAATGTATTTACCAGTGTGATGTCACAAAACCTACAACAATAAAGTTACCAGTTAAGTAATGATGTTGTGTTATTATGTAAAGCTGTTTGTTTTTGTCAATTAATACTTTATTGTGGTGCATCAGTCTAATCTAATCTTATCGTCAAATAGTCTTCTTTTAATGTTTTATTTACATTTATCACCAGCAGGACAAAACAGGCATTTCAGCTCAAGGGCTTCTTCAGTGCATTTTTGTGAGTGTGGATCATGATTTCATATACTAAGATGTTATGTTATGAAATTATATGATATGACATAGATTAATGTCATTATCACGTTTTGAATATGGATATTTTTCTTACAAAAACGCATCTATTCTCTACAGGAGCCCTTTGATCACCCCCCTGGAGCCGTGTGAGGCACTTTTTTATTATGGATGGATGCGCTTTATTTCACTTCCTTTGGACTGATGAACTGTAACACCCGCTGACTGCCATTAAACAGCTTGGAACATCAAAGTCAATTTTTAATATAACTCAGATTGGATTCATCTGAAAGAAGGAAGTCACATACGCCTAGGATTGCTTTAGGGTGAGTAAATAATGAGCTCATTTTAATTTTTGAGTGAACTATCCCTTTAAGAGTAATTGGGGCAGATGATTTGCCTTGATCTTTCTTGATTGATTTCTTGAGATTTCTTTCTAAGCTGGTACTTACAGTATCAAACAGGTAAAGATGTGTACAGGGTATCTAATAGAATTTATATCATAATTTGGAACAAATTCTTTAGGAATTTAATGGGATAATTTTTTATCCTTTTGCTGATTCTTAGAGAATTATTAAAGCACAGTTTTTAAAACAACTTAAGCAGAACTGTGTGGATAAAATGCAGTGTTTTATCCCTCAGAAGAATTGAAGCTCATTACATTAAACTGAAGCTACAGTGAACACAAGAGTTCAAATACATAAGAATTAGCTCTGATTGTTCTTTTCATTTGCTCCCCTGATGCTTATTCTTCCTCGCTTCCCCTCCCTTTTCACGAACACTCAGACAAATTGTATTTCAGCAGTTTTCTCTTATAAAGCTTTGAGAGATGTTCCCTCACTCAAAGTCTGTTTATCACCTCGACAGCCTGTAGTGTTACTTCCAACAATCGATACGGCAACACCTATAGCAGAGCATCTTTTTTTAAAAGATTTTTAGCCATTTCTTGCTTTGAAATTCAATTGTCTTGTGTTTTGTGAGAGATCGAATTGATTTAACTTGTTTTATAGTGCTTATATATTTGCTAAAAGGAGGTTAAATGGAGGTTATCGAGTGGGATGTAGCTGCTACTCTTAACAGTGAGATACCTCCGAGCCCATTACATGGAAACATTGGTGTAATGGGCTGGGAAGTACCTTCACTGCAGGTAATTCATCTGAAACTCATATTCCTGGGTTCGTTACCCTAAACGCGTGTGTCTGAGGGTAAATGGCACACTAAAGAGAGGACGACAAAGTAGCAGCCAAAACACTTGGACATTTGTATGCATCACTGGTTTTCTTTTACCGTACACCCATGCAAATGCACTCAAAATCTCACAAATACAGGCAACAGAAGCAGCTGCAATCCATCCCCTGCTGTTAGCCTTTGCACCACCCATGCAGAATAGCGTTCAGTCATAATCCCGTCAGAGCACTCAGTATTTTTAGGAGTTTGTGTATGTTTGCATGAAGTCTGTGGCAGGGAGTGTTTTGGAAGCAATATGCAGTGCATGAAAGCGAAAAAATATGTATCGACCACTCTTTTTTGCATTAGACGTGGCTCTCAGCAGTGGTTTACAGCTCTGTCAATGTCTTTTGCATTATTCATGATATGGTGTCTTGCAAAAGTGTGTTTGGTTTGTGTGTTTAGTGACCCTGAACTGGCCTATGTCTGTTGTCCAGATGTTTGTGCGCAGCAAATATGAACAGAGGATTTCAGTTTGCTTAACATTGGCAGGTCATCAAAAAAACAAAACAATAAAAAAAAAAACTTGGATAGAGATGGATGAGATAGCAGCAGCTTGCAGGCTTAATAGTTTTCAGATAAAAGATAAAAGCTTGACATTTGTAAATGTGTTTTGCATTCTAAGCTGCTGCTCTGGACACAGACCTTGCCAGCTGCACCACGTACAAACAGTGGATTATGTCTAACGGGAACATTTAGCCTGGAACATTGTTTTATTTTGATGATGTTAAGAGGGGGGTTGCTGATGAGTTGGCCAGCATAAAACACTTTAAAGGTAAAAAGGCCATAAACAGAAATGAAGATGTCACAGTGCAAATATGGCCATAAACTTTGAAGTACAGCAGGTGTCAATATTATCTCTTCCTCAGATTGATGATGAGAACTTTCTCAAAACCATAAGCTCCAATCTGAAGTGTTTGCCATGAAATTAGGGATGGACCAATATTAAAATTGTGTAACTGTGCAAGTGAGAAGTTTTCTCTTAGATTTGAGTAGCTTTTAGTTAAATCAGTACAGTAGTGAGCTGTTTCTTCATTAGATTTGCCACAGTGTTGTTATTCTGTTCCAGACTTTTCTGCACTTTCATTTTGACATTTGTTAGTTCCAATTCATGTTAATTGGAAGAAAAAGCCAAAATGTGTTGTCTAGTTTCTACATGCTTTTGTCTTTACATGACCTCTAGGGTTGTTCCACCAGCTGTATTCCCTGCTGTGAAAGATAAGTGATCCATCAAACCAAACATCCAGATTTATCTCTGAAAATGAGTGCCAATGACTCATGCAGGACATAGAAGATGAAATCATAGAGCCAAATAAAGAGCAGCAACCTGAGAAGAGATTTGTTATTTCTTTTAATCATTACATTAATCTGTTCATGATTGTTATTAGTTGGGCTTGTGTGCATACGAGCACAGAAGATGCTTTTCACACTTATATTTTTTATTTAGCAGACGCTTCTATCAAAAGCAACTCACCATAATTGAGGAATGATACAATAAAAGCTCCAAAACAAGCAGTGTCCCCACAAAGTTGAACACATATATCATTGATGCTTTATAATTGTAGAATCAAATAGACTAAATGTGTTTCATAATGCTGAATTGCTCATGTGTATTTTATCTCCAAGTTTACTCTCTGGCATCCTTTTTTAGTTATAGTCTGGTGCATTTTAATATGCACAACATTTATTGTCAGCAGTTCACATGAGAAAATTAAATAGAAGTGATGGTTGGGAAGAGACTGCATATTTAGCTGTTAAAAAAACAATTAAGCAGTGAAAGGAATTCAAATGAATTAGTTGAACAGCGATGAAAAAGTATGTATGTGCAAATTTAGCATATGTGCCAATATGTATGTATGCATGTTTTAGTAAGAACCTGTATGACTTTCTTCCATATAACTTAAAAGGAGATGTTTAGTTGGATGCCCAAGCTGCTATCTTCCATTCCGTGAAAATGGACGGTGACTAAAGTTTAATAAAAGTAGCCATACAACTTGTGCATGTATTTTATATCTTCTGAAGCCTTATGGCTGCTTTGTGAGAAAATCAGATGAAAATTATTCTTTGAAAATCGTGTTTTGACAGCTGTGGTCACTCACTTTCATTGTATACAAAAGACACTGAACATTGTGCCATAAATAACTCCGTTTGTGTTCCAGGAAAGAAAAAAAAGTCATTCAGGGTTCAAAAGAATGTAAGGCAATAGTGGCAGTTTTCCTTTCTGAGTAAAGTGTGGCTGAATGTTACCTATGATTGACATTCAGTTACTAATTATGTTTTTGTGAAGTCGACTAGGCCGTTGGGCATTGGACAGTCTCATTACCTTCACCAACCAAGCACACTAATCTCAATCATTTTGATCTTAGCAATGCCTTTAGCACTCCCAGAGCTGTCTATCTGTTGGATGAAGGCAATCCATTTGGGAGCTTTGATTATTTTTTTCTAGCTGCCTGGATACTAACACACTCTTTCTCAGCACCCGCACTTTCCCTTCATCTGCTTCATTACCAACTTTGCTTTCTCAGAAAGGCTGCTGCCACTCCGTTGGGGACTAAACGCAGAAAACTTCCCTGGTACTGATCTCAAAACTATTCATTTGTACAGTAAACTGATGTACACATCCAGTCCACAGGGATTGTAGAACTTTATTCTTGAGAGACATTGGCTAACTTTAAATTTTCTCCAACTTCCTAATTTCTTAAAGGTAATGTGTGTAAAAAAAAAAAAAAATCAATGTTAAAATACTTTAACGGACAACTATAAACCACATTCACACAATACCGGCATTTCTGATGTTTTATGTCACTATTCACTGGTTGATCGCAAGTAGAAACTTCTTATTCTGGTTTCCTGTACTGGTTATTGATGTAAACTATTTTCCATTTTGAGACCAAAACAGATTTATGCCACAAAACCTGTCCAAATCTGTTTGGAAACAATCATTTATAATTTGTAATTTCATTTCATCACAGCAGTATGGAAATCACACCCTGCTGTTATTTAATTATTTGTTTATTTTAAAGAAATTAATAATTATTTTAATTTAAATAAAAGTGACAGTAAATACATTTATAGTGTTACAAAAGATTTCTGTTTCAAATAAATGCTGTTCTTTTGAACATTCCATTGATCAAAGAATCCTCAAAAGAAAAAAAAATGTATCACAGTGTCCACAAAAACATTAAGCAGCACAACTTTAATGGTTATAATATGTTTTAAGCACCAAATCAGTGTATTAGATTGATTTCTGAAGGATCATGTGACACTGATTAATAATGCTGAATATACAGAGTTACATCACAGAAATAGATTATTTTATTTTAAAGCATGTTAAAAACAGAAAACAGTTGTTTTAAATAGTAATAATATTTTTTATAATAAAACAGTTTTTACATTATTTTTGATCAAATAAATGCAGCCCCAAACTTGTGAATATTCATTTTCACTCTTTTTGTAACTCTTCATGCAACTCAAAGAGGCAAGATCTTTTCTAAATTTACATTTCATTAAAAATTGTAATTTTGTCTGCCTGTTTATCTGTGCCTTATGCGCACCCATCCCACTCTCCTGTCACGCCAGCAAGTCTGTCTGTCATTTAGATTACACAAACATAACTGCCAATGCTTTGATATGAATCCACAAGAGGTCTAGAGTAATCACACACACTGTGGCATAAACACAGAGTGTCTCCCGACAGATAGATAATAGGAATGTCATTGCATGTAGCTCATTTCGTTAAAGTCATAACATCATTTTCTTTTGCCTTTCTTGATTCATCCCAGCACACTGCGTTCTGTTGGTTAGATTGACTGAAACTATTAGCTGTCAGACGCAACTGCCAAATAAATTACTGTTGCACTCTGAGACTTTGTCAAATTATTTTTGAATACATTGTCCAAAACGATGGGTTTATGAATGTATTAATTAGCAGTGCTTGCTTAGACAAGAATCACTATTATTTCTCATAGTTGTGGTTCGAGATTTTTAAAAACCCTTAATATGAACACTGTTTCCTAACCAGGCACAACTCAATAAAGTGACAAGCTATGTTATTACAATGATGTTCACAATTATGATAAACACAGCCCAGGCTTATTGGAAAAACAAGCCTGTGGTGACATCTCTGCGAAATTATATTATACAAATGAAAGTACTTTATTAGCTTCTATGGTTCCATGAAGAATCTTTAAGATGAAACCTTTCTAGAAAAAGTATAGTGGAAAAGGGTTTCTTTGATTTTTAAAGTGCTCCTCACAATAAAACAATTCACTGAAAGTTTCTTTGGGGAACCAAAAAACAGTTTTGAACCTAGGATAGGTTTTTTCAGATTTATTCATTCATTAATTTTAGTAATTTTATATTTAAGGGGAAAGACCAACAGCAAGAACTGACCAGAAAGTTGTTTAGTTGTTTACAAAGTGGATTCTCTCTGGATTAAAACTTTCTTTTGTTGCTTGGTGATTTAGTCTCATACAAACACGTTTATGTCATCCTTCCAATGTTACACACACACACACACACACACACATGTGTGTGCATGTGCGTCTGTGTTGCTAGTATAGGTCACATCAGATGTGTCAGTGCTCACACATGCCTGAACTCCACTAACCTGCGAACAAATAAACACACACACACATAGCCACGGTCATGTCAGAAGTGATTAAAATCAGTTTTCTAGTCAGCAGGGTTTGAATAGATGGAGTTGAAGGTGTTGTGAAGGTAAGGGTACTCGATAATGCTTTTTGCTCAGTTGACGTAAACACGGTCAAAGACCTTTTCCATTTTTATTTTCCACCATTATAGCTACAGCTGTTATGTGCGAAAAACTAAATGATAGTATATTAAATAATTGATTTCAGTTTCTTTGTGAGTCATATTTGGTCTGTTAATTAAAAGAAGAAAAACATGAGGATTTGTCACACGTATATCAAAAATGATCTCTCACTGTCATCATTCCCACCAAGTGAAATCTGTCACATAATTTAGCCAAACTGCCTTCCTTGAAGTTTTGCATTGTCCACAATTTTATCCCTTGGTCCAAAGTCCTTCTACTGCAGAAATCTTCATTATGCCCATCAGGATTTCATTACTCTGTGGAACTGAGTAATGCATCTTCTATATACCGTTATACATCACGATAGTGGACTTGCTGTGCCAGCACATCTAAATGTCAAATGACGGATAGCTTCGCAAATCTGCGAGTATAGAGGATATACAGTACATCCCTCCCAAATATAGTTGTATATTTATCTCGCGCTCCTTCTTCTGAACTTGCAACGGAGATAGAGAGAGGTGGGCTGGAAGTAACTGGGCTCCAGGCTTTTTTTCTGAACTCGTACAAAGGGCAAATGAGGAGAAACAGAGAGAGTGGGACTAACACACAGAGATCAGATAAAAGGTCAATCTATAAAAGCACCATAAAAGTGGTCTATATGACTTGTGTACTATATTACAGGTCTTCTGAAGTCAGATAACAGCTTTATGTGAGGAACATTTTGAAACTTTGTTATTATTCGCTGATTATCTTTAGCACTGCAGTTTTCAAATCAAATATGAATTCAGAAAATGGAATATAATGCACATATCAGACGAATATAATGGTCATATAGACTACTTTTATGGTGCCCCCCCCCCTTTTTTTGAGTTTGCCAAAAAAAATAGAAACAATGAAAAAAAAATATTTAAAGACTATTTTATGTATTCCACAGAAAATAGTAACATTGGTTTGTAACAAAACGAGGGTCAGTAAATGTTTGCATTATTTTAATATACTGTATGTTGTCAGCCAATCCACAACGTTCACGTTCACCTGAGTACTAATCACCCTCACCTGTTCATTATCAGCGATCTCATCAAGGCACTATAAAACACTCACCTCAAGCTCAGTTTACTGTCAAGCCTCCAACAGGAACAGACCTCATGGTTCTGTCCCCAGCCTGCCTCACATCTGAAGAGCTCCACGACGTAACGTATACGTACTTTTGAAAACTAACCTCTGTGTCATTGTGCCACTGTCTCCAGGATTCCAGATAAATCCTAGTTACCTGATTCCCCTTCGATCTCTGGTGTCTTGTGTGTGCCGGGCAAGCTCGCTTGACAGATCTTCTCCTATACCGAAGGAAAAGGACAAGCATTAGTTACCCGGGATTGTGTGGCATTGACCTTTCATCTCTGGACGTACTCACCTGAACCCCACCTCTCACCGAGTGATCTTCACAGAATCCGCACCTGAAATCACCTGCTATTCACCTTGCACTAGTCTTGTGAAAAATAAACTTGGTGTATTCACTTACCTCTGCTTCCAGTGCCTATCCTGACATATGTACTATATGTATGAGTTTTACTGATTGAACAAATATCACTAAACTAAAAAACTAGCAGTGGTATTGTTATATTAGGCAAAGTAATAAAGGCGTTTTAAATGAGGTGGACCTGAACAGTTGACTTAAAATGATAATTGTGACAACTTAACATAATTGTGACAGACAATTTTGCATAAATTAACATCTAATACGTGTTTACATCTACATGCACAGAAGAGAAGGCTGGTGGAGCTTGTATTTTCTGTGAACTCTTTTATATAATTTATAGAAAATCTGAATTTATATATCATTAATAATTAAAATACAAGATATATATATATACAGTCAAACTAAAATTTATTCAAACACCTTTAACATTTTTCACATCATCAGTTTATTCGCTATAGCTTAGAAAATGGTAATAAAATATGACACGAACTCAGAGTGTAAGAACAAATTCATCTTGATAATTTCAGATAACTTTGATAGAAAGGTATAATGAATTAGGTTGAATAGCTGTCAGCTGTTAAATTTAAGTACACAGTTAGATAATACCAATTTGGGTCAACCAATTACCAAGAAATGCTTAGTTTTGTTCAGTCTGTGGTGTAAAAAGGTTGCATTGGCAATTAAAGAAAAAACACTTAAGCAAAACATGGTCAAGTCAAAGTGTCCTCAAATTTTTGATCCCAAATTTGTATCAGTTTTACACTATGAATACTTTAGGTTTAATATGTTCCAGTTTACTTTATTTTGCTTTTCTCACTTACATAAATAAACTATAGTGTCCTGCACCCACTAGTAAAAAAAATAAAATAAAATCAACAATTATATCTGGTGTCTAAATAATTTTTAGTTTGACTATATATATATATATATCTATATATATATATATATATATATATATATATATATATATATATATATAGTGTTATAACTTTGACATCAGCATAAACACCAAAGCTTTAGGCAGAAATGCATAAGTATGAAGGTCATTTTAGGCCAAACACAAAGGCTAAAAGCTTATTTTGAAAGGACTGCAACTACTAGCAATTTTAAGATGAACAGAACAGCATTTTCAATTTCTCTACTTTTCTTTATCACACGTCTGATGGTGTAGCGATAAGAAGAATTGGAGAGCAGCTCAGTGTTGTGAAAGGCTGTGCAAAAGGCCGGTCTAATCTCCATCATTAACCCCACATAATATATCACAGCCAAACTCTCATAGACAGCTTTTACCCTGCTGCTCGGTTAATATATTAAAAACACACATTTTCTTAGACTAAAGCACAGAAACATGGCAAAACACACACACACACACACTCTATACATGCCAATATATATCACGCAGCCCTCGGCCAACTGTGACCCTTTTGCTGCGTAAGAATATTAAAATACAAACTCACGCAACCATGCATGAAGCACACACTTTCTTGAGGCACAGACACACACACACACACACACACACACACACACACACACACACACACACACACACACACACACATAATAAGGTATGATGTGAAATGAAACAAAACCTGTATTTTAAAAAATAATTTAATGTATAATCTGCCTGTTTATTTCTAGGATATAATATTAGAGGAGTATATATGATTTATTTGCATGAAAGCAGTTTACAAAAATACATTTGGACAGAAAATTAATGTGATTTCTCACGACAAGATAGTTCAGCATGCATCAATAGTTAGTGGGATTCAGCACAAACACAGTGTTATGGACAGAATTTATTAGCTGTAACCACGCCATTAGAGTCACTGTTTCTGACTTGAGGGCTTCATCTGTTAGTTACAACAAACAAGAGAGGCTCAGTCACAAAAGTGAAAGCGCGCATTTTATTGACTCTCGCACAGTGTTGTGTTTGTCCACTTATGAAACAACTGTGTGCATAAATAGGTATATATTTGAATATGCTAAATTATTTATGCAAATACCATTGTATGCTGCTTGAACAAAGGGAGATTTACAAAATGTGTCACACTGACTGGGTTATAAGAATAGTTATTCCAAAAAACTCTAAAAATAACAAATTTATCAAATCATTGTTTTGACCAGGAAATAAATACAACGAATAATTGATGTAAAATTGCAGCATAGCCTAAAATATATTGTTTTAATGTTGTTTTAATTTGCCCAACAGATATGACGATTTTTGAATGGTGCATGCATAAGTTACGCACGCTTGATGGTTTTTGTTTTATTAAACCTAAACTGAACCTAGCCATCGTGATTCATGTCTCTCCCTCTCTTCCCTATCGAGAACTCTGAACTTGTGGGTTTGGCTTGTGTGGATGGATGCAATTCAGTCGCGAGCGTCAGAGACGGTTGAGCTCCACAGCCCACCTCACCTGAACATCAACCTTTCCTTCAGGAAAACATATTGATTGAAAAAGGAAACAGAAGAACATGTACTTGTTTATTGTATGGCAATTTATAAATGTAGCTACATAACATTTCTAAAGATTTCTGTTTAACTGATGGTGATGTATCCTGAGGCGCACGACGTTTTATTGGAGACGGCGAGGTGAAAACGCTCCCTGTGAATCGGTAAGTCATTCTAATATTGTTCATTTTAAGTCCAAACCCGCATTTCCATCATTACTCTGAAACGGGCATTAACAATACAGGCTACGATATTTTATACACCTCTCAGTTTCTTCGTTTAATTGGTGCGCCTCGTGCGTTTCTTCACGGACCATCGCGCCGTCAGTGTCCATGAACTTGGAAGTGCCATTAAGTTTCCACGGACTCCAGTGTGTGCTTATGTCTCCTAGTGATAATGCTTTCGCCATGTACCTATTCGTCTCTCAGAAAAAGACGATGGAGTGTGCTCGAGCGCAGGCAAGTCATGCGTAATGAGCTTTTAACGCGCACAGTATATTTTACCTTAATGAAAGTGACCTGACAAGTTACCTCAGAAGTCGATACGCCTTCTTTCGCTGGTGGAAATAAAACAATATCGTCTCGCCAAGATGTTCTCTGACAGACTCTCTCTGAAAAGATGTGGACAATGGAGAGCATATATTATCCGATAGTCACTTGTAAGATATGCATGTGAATTTGAAATAGACTAATATTTAATGTGTTTGTATTAATATATAGTGAGGTTAGAAATTATTTACTATTTTTAAACAAGCTTTACTTGTAATTATATAAGGAAATATTTCCACAAACACCGATTAGTTCTTTAAGTCTGATAATAAACAGTGTCATCAGCTTCGTGACATACAGTCCAAATAGTTCCCTCTGTGTAATGCATGTCCATTGCTTACTTTTATGAATTTTGTTGTTGTCATACAATGTTTTCTTTATCTATTTATCTATCTATCTATCTATCTATCTATCTATCTATCTAAGTTTATATATTGATCAGATTGATTAATGTCAAATCAAACCTGTGTTTTCAGGTTGTCAAACCTAAGGGCAGCTCTGTCTTTCTCTAAAATCTGACATGGCCATGTGTTAAATGGATTCCCTCAGTTTAATCAATGGCTCCTCTGGGAGCAAAGAGCTGGCCATCGGGGAGGATTCATCTGACGTGACTCTGAATCATCCGCTGTTAGAGCTGGGAGACAGCACCAAGCTTCTTGGGGTGCAGGTGATCCTGATCTTGGCATACTCTACCATCATCCTTTTGGGCGTTGTGGGGAACTCCCTGGTGATTTATGTGGTTTACAAATTTAAGACACTCCGTACCGTCACCAACTTCTTCATTGCAAACCTAGCCGTAGCTGATCTGCTCGTCAACACGTTGTGTCTCCCGTTCACGCTGGCTTACACTCTCCTCAAGGAATGGAAGTTTGGACAAGTGCTTTGTTTCACTCTGCCATACGCTCAAGGTCTCGCCGTCCATGTCTCTACTATTACATTAAATGTAATTGCATTGGATCGGCATAGATGCATTGTTTATCACCTAGACACTCGAATGTCAAAGGACACCTGCTTTCTGGTCATTGCCATCACCTGGGTGGTAAGTGCCGTTCTGGCAAGCCCACTGGCCATATTCAGGGAGTATGGAATCGTAGATCTTTCTCCAGATAACTCCATTGAGGTTTGTGGAGAGAAGTGGCCTGACAGTAGTACAGACAGCACTCTATACTCGTGAGTACCAGACATGCATATTTTAATTAACTGCAATATTACAGTTTCCTCAGGCCCTCAAGGAGCCACAAATGTATGCTGTGTTCATTTATCAAATGTCACTGTCTTCCAATTGCACCGAAAGCACAAATATCTGCATATTTTATAGATAAATATACAAATTTATGAAGATTAAATGTTGCTTTTTATGTAAACAGATATCATCTAGATTTTGACAAACTTCTGAAACAGAGATTGATTACTGTGAATTATTTAGATTTAGATTCATGATTATTATTATAATCTATTTTCATCTTTGAAATCTGTTTGTTCTGTAACATAAATTACAGCAAAAATGTGTCATAGCTTATTTAATTTTGGAGCAAGATTACATGTTTTATGAAAGCTTCTTTAACAATGACATAATGACACTCTTCAGCTGTACTTATGCCGATGATGGCTGTTTTCTTTCTTCAGAATCTCCACGCTGCTGCTGCAATATGTGTTGCCTCTGGCCATCATCTCTTTTGCCTATATCCGTATCTGGAGTAAACTCCGCAATCACGTCAGCCCAGTTGGTCGCAATGACAGGCATCAGCGCCGCCGCAATACCACCAAGATGTTGGTTAACATGGTGTGTTCAGTTCCCAGCTTTTCTGGGCAAATATTATATCATTGTGTTCCTGTATCTACATATTATTATAGGTGTTCACAGACAGCAAAAAGCCTGTTAATGAAAATGTAGACTAACATCAAGTGGATGACCAAAATGGGTGCCAGTAAAAACAATAATATTGTGAATTGTTATTATAATTTAAAATAACCATTTTCTGTTTTAATATATTTTAGAATGTAATTTATTCCTGTGATGCAAAGCTGAATTTTCTGCAGCCATGACTCCTTCAGTAATCATTTTAATATGCTGATTTGGTGCTCAAGAAAAATGTATTTCTATTATCGGCGTTGAAAACAATAGTGCTGCTTAATATCATAGCATTTGTTTCTGGATTCTTTGATTAATAGATCATTCAAAGAGCATTCAAAAGTGTTTACTGTCACTTTTTATCAATTTAATGCATCCTTTAATAAAAGTGTTAAAATAACTTCCTGAAAATAGCTTACTGAACTTTTGGAAGGTGTATACACATATACACACAATAGATAGATAGATAGATAGTACTGACCAGTACTGATGCAGCATGTGTGCAGATGTAACATCTCATCCTGTCTGTTGCAGGTCGTGGTGTTTGCGGTCAGCTGGTTGCCTTTCCACGCCTTCCAGCTCGCCATTGACATTGACCACAGCGTGTTGGACATGAAGGACTTCAGGCTTCTTTACACTGTTTTCCATATTGTGGCCATGTGCTCAACGTTTGCCAACCCACTGCTGTATGGTTGGATGAACCGGAACTACCGCAGCGCCTTTGTTGCAGTCTTCAGTTGCAAGGAACGGCTTGATTCATTGCACGTCGAGGGCCAGGCTGCCACAGCGGTTCGCAGCAAACCCAAAAAGGCTTTAGAAGCCCAAGATATAGTGACGACACATCTCAATGCAACAGATGTCTGAGGTTATCTGTCTGTCTGTCTTTCAAACCCTCTCACTATCTATCTATCTATCTATCTATCTATCTATCTATCTATCTATCTATCTATCTGTCTGTCTGTCAAACTCTCTCTCACACTATCTATCTATCTATCTATCTGTCTGTCTGTCTGTCTGTCTGTCTGTCTGTCTGTCAAACTCTCTCTCACTCTATCTATCTGTCGATCTGTCTGTCTGTCTGTCAAACTCTCTGTCACTCTGTCTGTCTGTCTGTCTGTCTGTCTGTCTGTCAAACTCTCTCACTCTATCTATCTATCTGTCTGTCTGTCTGTCTGTCAAACTCTCTCTCACTCTATCTATCTGTCTGTCTGTCTGTCTGTCTGTCAAACTCTCTCTCACTCTATCTATCTATCTGTCTGTCTGTCTGTCAAACTCTCTCACTCTATCTATCTATCTGTCTGTCTGTCTGTCTGTCAAACTCTCTCTCAAAACTATCTATCTATCGGGAATGTCTGTCTGTCTGTCTGTCAAACTCTCTCTCACTCTATCTATCTGTCTGTCTGTCTGTCAAACTCTCTCTCACTCTATCTATCTGTCTATCTGTCTGTTTGTCTGTCTGTCAAAATCTCAGTTGCCCCTCTCTTGGTTTTTATGGTTTAGGTGAGGATACTGAAAGGATTCCTAATTCCAGTTCAAAACTATGGAGGATTGGTTTTTTTTGTTTGGGTGAGGATACTGAAATTGTAGGTATTTTTGTGGTTGGAACATCGTAAATTTAAGAGATTTGTTTGGTTTCTTAGTCACTTATTTATTCATTTCATATCTTTCCCTTTTTTTTCTTTGTGTCACTTTGCTTTTGAGCTTTTCTTTTAGCGTCAATGTCTTCGTTTTATCTTACTGCAGGTTGTACACTCAAATTTCTGTATAAAGTGTTAACGAAGACAGGGAGGTGTTTCTACCCCCGCGGTATAAATGTTTCAACACAAAGATCTGTATTATCTCCTCCATTAAACCTTGCGGGATGTTCTGTCAGTCCAATACTTAGAAAATATTATGAATGTATTTCATCTAAAATACATAACAAAGAATTATCATTGACAGGATTTGATGGATCAAAGTGAATTGTTCAGTTGCTGGTTCACTTTTTAGGTTGGCATTTGCAAATATGACAACATAGATGTGTACGTGAAAAAAAAAAAAAAACAGTAATGGAAATGTGCTTTCTACTGTATATTGTTGTCTTCTGTAAAGCTGTCACATTTGCAATCACCATGCCAGATGAATGTAATTTCAAGAAAAATCAATATTCTTCTATGAAAAAGAAAAATACCTGACACATATTATGTATATATATCACACAGAGTAATTCATCTGCCTTTGAAAATGTCACTTGTAGAGTTACAGCCAACACATTAGAGGTGTATGATGTCATATCAACATGAAAACATACTCTTATTCCCACATGTTCTCCAATTTCCTGAAGGAAAATCGAACACAAAGCTGCTTTAAAAAGCGATGACTCACACAAGTTATGAGTTTGCTGATGTATTTCTATTGACATGGAAGGTATATGCCTGTCCACTGTAGAACTAAATGACTCATTTTAACCTAACTTGTCTGCAGGAAATAAGATTGCCACATTTAATTATTACTATGGTCTTCTGTGTGGATCCTGTTTGAATTTAGGATGAGAATTGGGAATTATTTGTAAAATATAACCGCATTCAACTGCGATAGTGTTGTTTTTGTTAAAGGAATATTCTGGATTCAATACATGTTCTCTCTTGCAATAGAAAATCATTTTAGCCAGTTTTTCATAGTATAAAAACAAACAATAATGCATTAATGATGGAAGTCTAAAAGGCATTACATGGCATAAATGCTGAAAAGCACTGTGTATATTCTTATGAAAATCGTGTAAGGCCATTAACATGATATGTACCAGAAAGGGACTGTTTATATGAAGAGTAACTCATAGGAGTTACATCTGTAATGCATAACCAGAAATTCATCCGCCGAGAAAAATAGTCCCATTGCTAGGACACAAATTTTAATAACATTAAACATGCATTTCCATTTTAAACCCCTTTGAAATTACATTAAAGTGCATTTGTTTATTGCAACAAGCAATTTGTCCACTACACAGAATGCAAGATCGCAGCTAGAACATATCTGAGCAAGATTTTTGACCAATAAGAGTTCACGGTGGGCGGGGCTGACAACATGACACCAGCATGACTGTATTATTTATTTAGAAATTATTGTCTGTGGCAACAGCCTGCAGATACTGAAACTTGTTTTGAAAGCAGAACTTTTCTTAACAAGGGAAAGATGAGTGAGTCAGAATGCCAAATAGTCAAGTGGTTCCTAATTATTTAGTTGACTTTTTCTTTTATTTTCCACATGAAGCACAAACACACAGACAACAAAATCAACAGTCCAGTTTTTCTTCAGGGATCTCAGTTCACACATCAAAATCTATTTGTCTGTGTGAGGGTGTTACAAAAACAGCCACTAGTGTTGATCAGCCAGCCCTCTTTATAGGTTTTAATCATTATATTTACATAAGCATGAATGCTTTTACCCAGTACATTTTGAGAAAAGACTAAAAACAGACTTTCACTCAGCAAACCATTTACAATGTAACATATAGTACTTATGAACATATATATTTGTGGATCTGTTTTTGTGAAATGTTATACTTGTTTGTATTAAAAGATGTGTTTACATTTAAAAACATTATGAACCAAAACTTTGGTTGATACCAACCAAATTGTGCTGTGATGCATTAAAATAATTTTTTAATGTTGTATAATTCACAATTTATTTATATATATTTGCGATGAAAGCAAATGAAAGATGAAGAATGGCTCAAAGGTTCTTTGTAAATAAACTTATTTGAATTGAATCTCACAATAAAATTGAAGCTGGCTGTTTAATTAATGCTGATTGTCCTGATCTCAGGATTTTGTTTTCACATGTGCTTTAGATAACAGTTCATGCCGTTTTGATATACACAGACATCAAGCAATCCCTCTCTAAGCTCCTCTTCCAGCGATTTGCATGGAACAACGGCCTTGCAAAAATTAAACAATTTGATTCAGTCAAACGATAAATCTTAGCTGTCGCTCTGAGACGCATAGGTTGACACACACCTACCCACATTTTCTTGCTGTCTCTATCCTTATTTGCTTTTGCACTTGTATTTCATCTGGTTATTGTACCTTGACTGACCAAAAAAACCAAAGCAAAAATGTATTTTCAAATAAACTATGGGTCATCCATCATATCTGTTTATGTCACACACAATATGAGGATGACAGGCCTTTTTCTTTCACACTCATGGTCTTTTCATGGTTTTTTTTTTTGATTGCTTGATCCAAACCCAAATTCAATCATACTCCCTCCCTTTTGGATCCGAGTTCACAGTATGATTATTCCTCAACGTGAGCATCTCAGTAGCAGATGTTTCCTACTGTAACTAGATAATGACAGGAGGAGCAGGGGATGTTCTAGCTGTTTTAAATTAAGTATTTGTCCCTTCTGATTTATCACTTGAACTTTATACACACAGAACATCCCTTGTTTCTGTCCACTGTATTTCAATGTTTTGCAAAATTTCAAACAATGTGAGCCCCTCTCCAAATGCAGTTTAGTCAGAGACAAGCGGCTATGCCTGGAAACATATTAAAAGGATAGTTCACCCAAAAATGAAAATATGCTGTTAATTTACTCGCCATCAGGCCATTACAAGATATAGCTGACTTTTTTTTTCTTCATTTGAAAAGCATGTAGAGAACACGAAATTAATACCTGTGGCTCCTGCCGATATATTATGGTCTTATGAAGTGAAATGATCAGTCTGTGCAAGAAACTGAAAATTATTTAAAATATTATTAACTGTAATCCATAGCCTCAGGCAGAGTGAACAGTCCAGAGGTATATCCGGTTCACGGATGAATTGTTCTTGAGGCAGCATAGATCTACAAGTTACTCAGTGAAAGCTCACTTCTGGACAAGCGCAACAGTCACTCTGACTCAAAATGAGCCAGAATATTGGCGTTTATGATCCTATGATGGTGGTTTTTGCCAGCTCATTTAGCACTCTAGTTATTTCAGCAGAATACTAAACTGAGAAAACAGCTCAGAGTCAGACTGAAGTTATCAAGGCCGATTGAACAGGGTACTCAAATGCAGAGGATGAGGGAACAACGTTTATTAAACTTAGGCAGAGTTCACCCCCGAAGTGCGAAAAACAAACACAAAGGATGTGTGAGGGAGCTCCAGAGCTGCCCAGATGAGCTCAGTGGACAGCTCTGCCTGAAGAGATCCCCAGACACCGTGTCCACGCAGGATGAGAAACAAGACAAGATCCGAGAGAGACACTGAAGACAACGGAAAGCTGTCACTCCTCGTCTAAGCATCAAAAAGAGGTAAGCCACAAAAAAAAAACAGAACACAGCATAAAGCAGAAATTGTATTAATAATTGTTCTAATTCTATGATGCAGATTAACAAAACATGAAGGTGGTGCAATCAAAATTCAGAATTATTATTATTTTTTTCCATCTGATGAATGATAAAAACATTGACAGCCAGTCAGAATCCACCCAAGCATTTAAAGCAGCAATCAACAAACCTGTAGTGCACACTTTTGATAAATAGACTGTTATCATCCGTTGGTGTTGACGCTTACATAGTTAGTCATCTTCATAGTTATTGGATAAAATCGAAGTATACTGGGGGGAATTCACTTTTAATAAAACTTGGCTGTCTAGGCAGTAAAAACACTGGAGAAGTCCACTGGGTGCCACAAAATGACGTATTTTGCATTATCTGGAAATATATGGGTGCAGGTAACAAAGAGAAAAAGTACACATTGTTTATTCACTACTAACAATGTAACGATACAAAGCTGGTTGGAAATCTGCAAGCTTATCCTTTAAGTTCCAGGCTGTGTTTTCATATCAGTCTTGGAACTGCAAATAATGACAAAAGTCTCATTTTTGAATGAGCTGTTCTATTATTATTGTTATGGAACTAGAGGAATAGCTGAATGTTGAAGGATGCATTTCTGTTACTCTTTGCTGTTGTATGGGAGAGAGCAGTGTGAACTTTCTTTAGACTTTCTAATTTTGTCTTTCTCAGAAGGGCTTGGAATGACAAATTGCAAAAGCAGATGCTTTACGAGTACCCAGTTTTTGAAGACCTTGTAACAGGGAGAAATAGTTTTGTTCCCTTCTCTGCTGGAAGTAGTTCTAATATAGAGTGATCACTCTCACAGCATTTGCGGCTCAGGTGATTGGCTCAAAAAATTGTCCCCAGAATGGACAATGTCTCTGAGAGGCAATGAATCAAAGATAACAGCGTCCAAGTCGTGACCTCCTTGAACCAAGTTTGCTCTCTCTTTATCTCTGTCATTTCACATAGAAACATCTCTCAAGATCTCCACAGAATGTTAGTTGCTATTCAGATTTCATCAAATCAATATTGCTAAAGAATAGCCATTATTACATGGCTTGAATATGATGTGCAAGATGAAACTATCTTTGCTATGTATTCAGCTGTTAACTTGTTTACAGAATACATTTGCACTTGCTTAAAATATAAAATCAATGCAGATGCTACAAAATAACTGGGAAAACCATAAATTAAAACTGGGCTTGTCTTCAGTTGATAAACACAGACTGAGGTGACTGTATATACACAAGCACTGAAAATAATCTAGCAGACTTTCAGCAGAATTTAATCAGACATAACAGCTAACTTTGATTTGGAATGAATCAGTTATTGATTGTCAGCAAAATGATAAAAGACTGCTGTTAGATTTTTGTTAATCTTAATGAATGTTTTCAGCATCTGTGTTGTTCTGTTATAATTGCTATTACATTGTGAGACTTGAATTTATAATGCCAATTTATCAGTTTAATTGGTTAATTCTTTCATTTTAAATACACGAGAATTAGACATAATCAAATTAACTTGGCTTCGCCTTTCTCTGTTGGCTCTCTGAAACTGGAAAGTGAAAGTTTTTTTATGAACAGAGATTTAATAAAGTCTGATGGATGGATGTATTTAATCACGACTAAAGAATGATGAAATGCACATTGACTGATGAATGAATTTAATTACTAAAGATTAATTTCGTAGCTCTACCCAATTCATATCTCAAACAATAGTGGTAATATGAGCTTAGTTCAATTTTAAGATGTTTAAAGAACCTCAGGCAAACCAGAAGCAAGAAAAAAACAGCAGAAAATATCTAGTATTGACTGCATTTGAAAGTATAATTTCCATGTTTACCATGATGACATGTTCCTGGATCAACATCCTTGTTGTGGCTTGAACAGCGATCTTATCAACAGATTATTTCCTCCTGATTTATAGGGCTGAAATATTGTTTCAGGACCAACAGAAGATGTTAGAAGATCCTGACTCATTTGTTTCTGCCCAGTAAGACGCCTTTTAAGGAAGCACACATTCTTTCATCTCTAAACAGCTGAATCACAAACTTCAAACAATTGTACAGTGAACACATGGTCTCCTTCACCATGAAATATGACGATTTCCCTCAGTTCTGTGGCGAGAACAAGAATCTGCCTGCACAACCTCCAAAACAAAACCATTTTTCCAAAACAGAGGTTTTATTTATATGCACAAAGGACATGGTGTGCCTCATTGTTTACAGCTGAAGATTCATCACCAGTAGCAGATAAATCAGAAATTCTGGCCCCACCAGACATTGATAGGCTGGAGGTCAGACAATCCACAAGCTATTACGCACAGTTTTGTGTAATATATCCAGGGAGGTGGGGGTGATCTACAACCACTGCAGAAGGTTGCAGGGGTTCGTAAATCAGCCTGCTTATAAAAATGACTACATAAACTGAAGCCATGAATTCGCTTAGTGTTAAATGTTATTTATTCAAGTTGGACATTTTCCTGGATCAACATCCTTGTTGGTTGTGAAACAGCATTTCCATCAACCAACTGGATTTTAAAATCAGGTATACGGTTAGGTCTAATTTTAAGTCTAGGTTATAGTTAGGGTTAAGATACATATTGCACACAAAACTGCCTACATCAAAATCTATTCAGATACTCTCTGAATACATTTGAAGATGTAATCACTTAACAACTATTAAAAAGTACATAATGTGTGCATTATGAACATAATCCAGGCACATTTGTTATTGTCATGTGATCTACCAGATTCAATTGCATCTTTTCACTGCCATTCACAAATTATCTCCCATAGACTATAAGTGCTAAGTATAAATAAAGACGACAAGTAAGTAAAGTGTCCTTTAGATACACTTTAGTGTCATCCAGGTGCTTTTCGCCTGTTGTTTTATGAACACTATGAGTTCAGACATACGGTACTACTGAGGAGAGGCAATGAATGAGGAGAGGCAATGTTCAATTCAAAGTCTATAATAAATCCAAAGGAAACAGGAAAATACACGTAGCACTGTAGACACAAACAATTCCAGACAAGGTAGAACAGAATGGGCTAGAACTAAATAGGGCAGATACTAATGAGACATACCTGGGAACAATACAAACTAATTAATCAAACACAACCAGAGAAGAATTCACATGACGAGGACAGGAACAGGAAAAACCAAATAAGGAGAATGGGAACATACATGTGACAGATCGTCCCCCTTCCCGGACGGTGCATCCCGCGCTGTAACATCACCTTCGGGCTGGGGGGGTTACCCAAGACAAGGAGAGCCTCCAGGGCTGATCAGGGAGCCATGGCAGAGCGACCAGTTCAGGGAGCCTTGGCGGAGCAGGGGACCCGGGAGGCCATGGCAGATACTCCGTGGCCTTAGCCAGCTCAGCCACCATGCATGTGCCCCCCCACCCAAAAAAAATTATTGGGGAAAACTAGGTATCTTGATGAGCGCTCCAGAGGAGCTAGCTCTGGCGAGTGCTCTGGAGGAGCGGGCACTTGAGGGCGCTCTGGGGCTGGGGCCGACATTGGAACTTGATTTGGGCTTTGGGGCTGGAGTGGAGTGTGGTGTGGGGTTTGGGTCTGCAGAGCCGACACTGGGTTAAACTCAAGGACAGGAGCCCTCCCTGGGCATACTTGAGGATCTGGAGCCCTTCCTGTGCAAGACTGGGGATCAGGAGCCCTCCCTGGACTAAACGAGGAATCAGGAGCCCTCCCTGGGCTTAAATGGGGGTCAGGATCCCTCCCTGGGCTAAACAGCGAATCAGGAGCCCTCCCTGGGCTTAACAGGGAATCAGGAGCCCTCCCTGGGCTTAACGAGGAATCGGGAGCCCTCCCTGGGCTAGACTCGGGATCAGGAGCCCTTCCTGGGCTTTACTGGGGATCTGGAGCCCTTCCTGGGCTTTACTGGGGATCTGGAGCCCTTCCTGGGCTTTGCTCTGGGCCTGGGCCGACACTCTTCTCCTCACCCCTAGTTTCCTCTTCTGGATCAGGGGGGAAAAGGTGTGGTCTGGGCTAACACTGGAGCAAACTCTGGGGCCTGAGCCGACACTGGAGCGAACTCTGGAAGGCGCTTACGAGGAGCGGGCACTGGAGGGTGCTCTGGAAGGCACTTTCGAGGAGCGGGCACTGGAGTGAGCTTTGGGGTTGCCAGGCTTGCCACATTAACGTCCTTTGGGCTTGCCACATTAACATCCTTTGGGCTTGCCGCGGATGGCAGGCTTGACTTGGGAAGTCGACTTTGGACCAGCCAGCTGAAAACAATCGGGTCGGGGCTCGTTTGAGCCAAGGCGAGGAACCTCACTCGTTCCTCCATTACAGCAGGGAGAAACAAACAGGAAAAACAAAACACTTTTTTGAAGAAAACGGGAAACAAACGGGGAGAAACAGCGCCACTTACTTTTGTCTTTTGGTCTGGAATTCTGTCACGGGGTGTTACTGTGAGGAGCATGGAGCGAGGATCGAGGAGAGGCAATGTCACAATTCAAAGTCTTTAATAAATCCAAAGGGGACAGGAAAACACACGCAGCACTGTAGACATAAACAATTCCAGACTAGGCAGAACAGAACAAGCTAGAACTAAACAGGGCAGATACTAAAGGGACACACCTGGGAACAATACAAACTAATTAAATACAACCGGAGAATAATTCACATGATGAGGACAGGAACAGGAAAAACCAAATATGGAGAATGGGAACATGCATATAACAACAGTAGGGAAGTAGCCTATGTGATTTCAGATGCAGCCATTGAGTCTTTAAATGTTGGGGAGTGGAATATGTGATTTCAGATGCAGCCATTGAGTCTTTAACTTAACCGTTTCGTTCAAACACACTCATTCATTCACAAGTTTTTCGTTCAAACACACTCATTCATTCACAAGTTAATGAATGCCAGAGAATAATCTAAATTAATCTGAAGGCCCTAAACACTCTCAAATAAGGTATTTAAATGTTATTTATGTTAAACGTGCTTTTAAAGAGTGGATTTATTACCATCTGAAGATATTCGTGAACTGAGCATGTCACATTAATCACATGATAACGCTAATGCTGAAATTTTCAATACAGAGGGTATTAGATGTTTATTTCTCAGCCAGCATTTTTTCTCAGGCTAGTTTGGTTAGTTGGGATACATTAGATCACATTTTGATGAGCATATCCTTCAGAAATAAAAGGATTTTGCAGGATGCTGTCAGCATAACTAAAGCCCAGAATCTGTGGCTATTTGCCATCAAGATATAATTCACAATTTGAAATGACATAAGAAGAACAAAGATGACACACTCAAGAATCAGATTTTTCTATCTGTCTGTGCTGTAAAAGAAATCCATCTGTTCTTAGCACTAATGTGATTAATTTAAAGTGGAGCCATGCCAACTTCCTGCTACTAATATAATGCCCTGTGCTGGTGTTGTTACATTTCCCATAGAGAGAGAGAGAAGCAGCGAGAGAGGGAACCTTATCACAAAAATAAAAGGCTTAAGGGTCAATAAAGCTATGGTCAGTTTATATAGAAAAAATTCTAATATATCATTGAAATGAAAGTGTTTTCTAAAGCTGTTTTTTATTATTATTATTATTATTATTATTATTATTATTATTTTGACTGCCACCAGGTCACTTTGAGCTGTCTCACCCGAAGAATCGCACTTCCCTGAAAATGTAAATGCAAACCTTGATTCCATCAGAGGGGGTGAAAATTACTTCTACCACTAGAAATATGGCAATTTTTTGATTGGTTTTTCATGAGCGATGAACCCTGTAAATGTTATAGATGACTGTGCACTATAATCTTTGCCAAGCAGCCCCAGGCAAGCCGAACTCTGCTGCAGTCACCATTGCTACACTTCTTTCTGCAAAATAATTGTCTGTGATAACAGGAAAAATGGTGACAGTTAGCCACCATGGACCTTACTGGACCAAAATAAATACATATGATGTTTATATATATACTGTGTGTATATATATATATATATATATATATATATATATATATATATAGATAGATAGATAGATAGGTAGATAGACAGATAAAATTAGGATCAGGTGAGAGAAAAGAAAAGTAGACATTTACGTTTTCAGAAGAGAATGAGCTGCACAACCTGATGTCTATCTACAGTTCCACCAAATCCCAAACGTGCTACTGGATTGAAATATGGTGACTGTGGAGGCCTTTAGATTATTGTGGACTCACTGTGATGTTTAAGAAACCAGTTTGAGCTTTGTGGTATGGCACGTTATCCTGCTGGAAGAAGCCATCACGAGGTAGAGTGTGGTTCTGAAGGGATAGATGTGGTCAGCAACAATACTCAGGTAGGTTTTGGCATTTAATCGATGCTCAATTTTTTTACTAAAGGGCCCAAGGTGCAGGATGGATCCATGCTTTCGTATTGTTTATGCCAATTTCTGACACTACCATCCAGATATTGATGCAGAAATCAAGATTCATCAGACCAGGCAAACTTTTTCCAATCTTATATTATCCAGTTTTGGTGAATCTGTGCAAATTGTAACCTTACTTTTCTGTCCTTAGCTGGCAGGACTGGCATCCGGTGTGGTGTTCTACTGCTGCAGATGGGATCTGCTTCAACGTTCAATGTTGCTGTGTGTTGCTGTGTGCATACTTCGGTTGTACCAAGTGGATGTTTCAGTTATTGTTGCCTTTCTAAAGGGCATTTTCACCCACAGAGCTGCTTCTCATTTTATATTTGATCTTTTTCAGAGTATTTTCTGTAAATGCTAGAGACATGACATGACGTGACATACAGCCAAGTATGGTGACCCATACTCAGAATTCGTGCTCTGCATTTAACCCATCCAAAGTGCACACACACAGCAGTGAACACACACACACACCGTGAACACACACCCGGAGCAGTGGGCAGTCATTTATGCTGCGGCAGCCGGGGAGCAGTTGGGGGTTCGGTGCCTTGCTCAAGGGCATCGTGGTGTTACCGACCCGAGGTTGGGAGTCATGTATTTTGGGTTGGGAGTGGAGCTGTTTGTGAACTAGGCCACGATTATCCTTGAATAGGATAATCTTATATCATATTGATATAAAAAATACAAGGAGTAAGAAAATATATTCAATTTGTTGTTATTAACAACATGGGGTGTATTTTACTTTTCATTTAATCATTGTTTTACATAATGGTTTTCATAAATGGGGTTCATAAATCTTGTGAGGGTAATGAAAAGCAAATAATTAATGAAATAATAAAAAATTTAAATTAAAATGAATCATTTTAAGATTAAAATCAATCTAAATAAAACACTTAATAAAAAATGAAATATTTTATTTGTTGTGGTTCATGTCATGTGACCATTAACCAAAGTCAGAGAACCATGAACATGCAAATTTGATAATTAATTTTTCAAATACTTATTTTAAAATGAAAGTGGTACTTAAAGTATTAGGTGAAAGAGATTCAGATGACAAACAAGTCTGGAAATGCCTGCATTACATGTAAATAATACATTTGTGCATTAAAGACACAAGACTGAGTGATAATTCAAATAAAAATGTATGTGTTCATAAGTAGATGATGCAATGTCGAAACAAATGTTGAAGTGATTTTTGTGAATCCAGTAGTCAAATGCTGTGTCGCCACCTGACTAATGGATGTTTTTTTGTGTGTGTCAATGTAAACAAAACAAATACTTTCTGAGTGTAAGCAGTAGGTTATGTTAGAAAGGAACAAGATGAAAAATATGAATTAAGGAGAATCAATAAATTGCGAATAAATATTTATATTGTGTGAATATAATATGTCAACCTAATCAATAAAAAATATTGTAATCTGATTACGAGTATTTTAAAATTGAATCTAATTACAAGTACTGAATTTATAGAATCTGATTACAAAAATCAGATTACATGTAATCAGTTACCGAGCTCTCTCTCTCTCTCTGTATATATATATATATATATATATATATATATATATATGTGTATAATATATAGTGTGTGTGTGTGTGTGTGTGTGTGTGTGTGTGTGTGTGTGTGTGTGTGTATACACACAGTGCCTTGCAAAAGTATTTTTTTCACATTTTTTTTATGTTCCAGCCTTATGTTAAACTGCTTTAAATTACTTTTTTTTTCCACATCAATCTACACTCTGTATACCATGACAAAGCAAACAACAGGTTTTGTACATCTTTGCAAATGTATTAAAGATAAAAAACTTAAATTATTCCATTGCATAAGTATTCATACCCTTATCTGGGACAGTTGAAATTTAGGTCAGAAACATTCATTTTTCTTGAGAATGTTACCACACTTTGAGTGAAGTTAACCTGTGGCAAATTCAATTGAATGGGTATGATTTGGAAAGGTGCACATGCGGTGATATAACGTCTAACAGCTGAAATGCATATTAGAGCAAAAAAAACCTGCCTGTAGAGTTAACAGACAGGATTGCATCAAACAACAAATCTGGGGAAGAGTTCAGAAAAAAATCTGCTGCACTGAAGGTTCACAGAAGCATGTAGCCTCCATTAACCATAATGGAAGATGTTTGGAACAACCAGGACTCTTCCTAGAGCTGGCCTCCTGGCCAAATTGAGCAAGTTATGGAGAATGGTTTTGGTTAGTGTGATGACCAAGAAGCCGATGATCACTCTAGTTGAGGTCTATGATCATATGTGGAGATAGGAGAACCCTACAGAAGGACAAACATCACTGCAACACTCCACCAATCTGTGCTTTATGCCGGTATGGCCAAACTCAATCCTCTCCTCAGTGAAGACACATGAAAATACACTTGGAATTTGCAAAAAAAGCACTTAAAGGGCATTCAGACTGTGAGAAACAAGATCCTCTGGTCTGATGAACCGCAATTCAAAACATCATGTTTGAAAGAAACCAGGCACTGTTCATCATCTGCAGAGTACCATCCCAAAAGTAAAGTGTGCTGGTAGCAGCCTCATGCTGTGGGGCTGTTTTTCAGCGGCAGGGACTGAGGGACTCGTCAGAGTAGAAGAAAAGTTCAATGCATCAAAATATTGAGATAGCCTTAATGAAAACTCAGTCCAGACCATTCAGAACCTGGGCAGAAGTTAATCTTCCAGCAGGACAATGAACCTAAGCACACAGCAAGAGTGGCTTATAAACAACTCTGAGAATGTCCTTGAGTGGCCCAGCGACAGCCTGAGCTTAAACCCAATCAAATATTTCTGGAGAAACCTGAAAATGTGTGTCTGCCACCATCCAACCTGACAGAGCATGAGAGGTAAACAGGTGAGGTAAAGAATCGCAGATAATTGCCAAATGCTGATGTGCAAAGCTTGTTGCATCATACCCAAAAAATACCTGAGGCTGTAAAAAGGTGCTTCAGGCTAGGTACTGAGTTAAGGGTTTGATTATTCACTTATTCAAAGTACTTATTTCAGTTTTATTATATATATATATATATATATATATATATATATATATATATAATATATATATATATATATATATATATATATATATATATATATATATATATATATATATATATATATATATATATATATAGATATATATATATATATATATATATATATATATAGATATAGATTTACAGAGTTGTGTCAGTTCTGTTTTTGCTTTGCCATTATGGTGTATGTAATGTAGACTGATGTGGAAAAATAAAACAAAAATAAAGCATGCTTAACATAATGCTGCAACATAACAAAATGTGAAAAATGAAGGGGTTTTAATAATTTCGCAAGGCACTGTATGTTTATAATTTCCAGCAAAAAAATAATTGTCAAGAAATAAAAATATTCATACTATGTTGTAAGATTTTGATCATACCTAATTTGATCACAAATTCTGTGATATTCGGTGACATTCTTGAAATAAGATAGGTCTCAGATTCCTCCTCCTGTGTAAATCTATGGCTTTTTTGTCTTTTTTTTTATCTGGCAAAAGAAAATTGCAAGTCTGATTGCTCAGAAAAAAATAATAGCACACTTCTATTCAACAAGCTGCATGATTAGATCATCATTCTTGTCCTCTAAAAATAGTGTGAGAATTATGCACCAAAGTTTAATACTTAGGGTTAGGGGCTTGTTCAATTTCCTAACCTTAGTATGAGCAACAGTTATAGTGCTGTTTGCCTATGCAAAGACAATGATAGACAAGCAATCTGCACAGCCATTATTTTGAACTGAAGCAACACAGATCATTAGATAACAACGATACATCATTCTAATTAGGAGTGGATGCATTGGGTGGGGGGAACTGTAATACATGCATAAATGGAAATAAACACATCCCAATGGAAGGTTTGATAAGGGAGCATCAAAACAAACAGAACTGCACAGATCATTAGCTGCCAGTATCGTCAAACCTGCGTCCATCACATCTTTATTTTTATCCTGTTTTGTCACTAGATCTTTTCTTTTAATTCTCAAATGTCCTGACGTTTCCTGAGGATATAAGTGTGTTTTATGCCACTTTCACAATGTTGAAAATTGCCCTACAGAGGCCAATCTTGATCAGGTGGCAACAAAGACTCATTCCCCAATCAGAAAAACGCCTTAGAGATTAATTAATTCTGTATTTTAGGCTTCAAGTCAATTTGCCTTTCATCTAACTTGACACTCCCAGCAGAGCACAGTTTCCTCCATTTGATTGTGTATCATATGTTATGATGATCTCAGCAGGCCCTTTCTCTTAAAGGAGAGAAATTATACAAACCCACCGCCACGCTCCCTCAGTGTGTCGATTTAAAAAGCTTTCCCTCACCCACACTTACACACACTATATATTTAAGGACAAACCAATGACTGAAGTGGTCTTCAGTTAAGCCACAATAGAATTCAATACCTCTTCCTGATAGAAATCATCTGCCGAGAAGTTGTGGGTGGTTGGCTGCCCTGGTCTCATATATGTGACCAGCTCCATTATTTTAAATCGTTTTGACCCAGAAACACATTTTGAAATTCATTTACAAAATGAAAAAAACATTTATTTTGTTGTGAACCATAATGTGTGCTCTTAATGTACAATATTATTGCAAATTATATTATTAAAATAACATTAAAATGTAATTTATTCCTGTGACGGCAAAGCTGAATTTTCAACAGGGTTTTTAGTTAACTAAAATTAAAACTAAAACCATAAAAAACTTTGTTTTTGTTTCCTGAAATTAAATTAAATAACTTTAACTGAAATAAAAACTGAAACTTATTTTGTTTCAGCAAGATGCAATGTAAATATTTTTAAAATATATGCTGTATGTGTGTGTATTTATATATACATAATAAATATAATCAGTACACACACACATACATTATGTAAACAAAAACTTTTGATTTGGATGTGATTAATCGCGATTAATCGTTTGACAGCACTAATATATATATGCTGAAAATTCAGCTTTGCCATCACAGGAATAAATTACATTTGAAATACACTCAAATTGAAAACAGTTATTTTAAATTACAATAACATCTCGCAATATTGCTTTTTATTTTGATAATCCTTGGTGAGCTTAAGAGACTTTTTTCCAAAAAATTTGAAGGTCTTACTGCCCATCAAACTTTTGAATGTAGTGTATTTATAATTTATATTTCATAAACAGCACATGCAAGTCAAGTTTACTTGAACTAGTGATTTTTCCAAATCTTCAATGAGCAATTGATAGTTTATTCAATGTATTATGCATTGTAATGCACTTTGAGCCCAAAGTTAATATGTAATGAGGTGCAAGAGATTTGTTCGGCAGGTGTTGGGTTGACAGTAGAGAGGGGGTTGTGTGTGCAGACATGGTTTGTCAGTGATGGGTCAGTGAACGAGCACGACTGCAGCAGCCTGAAGGCAAAGCACCCTTAGTCACCCTGCCAGACACACACACAATCACTCTTTCGCAAACATGCTTGTGCATACACAGATTTGGATTTACAAATGTGCAAACATGCACACATGTATGTGTACACACACAGTGCTCTCACCTGGCTGACATTCTATTCAGATAAAAAATACATAATTTCCTGCCGACAGAGAGTTAAGAGGTGAAGAGATACATCACGACTCGTGCTCAGTTCATCAGTGCATGCTCTCTGCTTCAAACACAAAAGATATAGTAGGCTAGAATAGAATAGAATAGAATAGAATAGAATAGAATAGAATAGAATAGAATAGAATAGAATTTTTGCATAATTTGCAGCGCTAAACCTGGCATGCAATTAAACCATGCTATGTTGTGGTGTTTTTTAATGACATTATGTGGGAAATTAAATACATCTTTGAATTTACAAGTTAGTACTGTTTGTTCTGTTTCTCTGTCTTTAAGAACTTTATTTCTTTCTTTTTGCCCTGTCTCCAAAATCCTAAAGCACCCAACAAATGGTTGAAAATTATAATTTAACAGTGTCTTTTCATTGTTTTGCTTTGGTTTTGTGTCCATTTTCGCACTTCAAAGACATGCAAATTATGTCTAGTAATGTTTTGTTCTCTCTATGACAACAAAGTCAACAAAACTACAAATAATGGCTGAATATTTAAGCCCTTTCCCAAAGGTCTGTACTGTGTCCAACATGAAACCACAGTAAACTTCCTCCATAAGGGAGCAACTTAAACTCAGTATTGAATAAATATATATATTGTAATCTTAATTTTGGTTTATATATTTTTATGTGTTTATGTATAGTTATATTAATATGAATATTACTTGTGATAATATTAATATGAATATTATTTATTTCAATATTAATTGTAAAAAAATAAATAAAAAAAAAATGTTTTTTTTTTAAATAATTCCCCGTTGCTTCCCAATGCTGCATTTATTTAAATAAGAACAAAACAGTAAATAGCAATAATGTGAAATTATATTAAAATTCTTTATATAAAAACATTTTTCTTTTTTAATATATATTTAAAATGAAATTTGTTCAGTCTTCAGTGTCACATTATCATTTTGAAATCATTCTGATATGCTGAATTGGTGCTGGTGTTGAAAACATTTGTGCTGCTTAATATTAATAAAACCGATATACATTTTACTTTCTTTGATGAATAAAACAGCTCAAAAGACCAGTATTTATTTTATATAATGTTAAAGTCTTACAGTCATTTTTTCTCTCAGTTTATTGTGTCCTTGCTGGATAATTATTTTATTTTTTATTTTTTTTCCCGAAAAAGAATAAAAATCTTACTAACCCTAAACCAACCCTAAAGCAAATTCGAATACGTTATGGATTCCTGTGGACTGTGCTAACAGCGTCATGTTCATAGATGTGGAAAACAATATACTCAACTATAAAAACATTAGAATAAAGAGCCACTTTTCTTAATGTTTAATTATTTACCTTCAAACTATTTCAGGATTGAGCTACCATGGTTGTTTATGAAATGCAATGCAATACATAAAACAAAATTACCCATTGCATTTTGCATTGTGTAAATAAAAAATTCAGTCAAATCCTCTTTATGCGCAATACAATCACCTTTAGTGGACACCAACCCATTTGGCACTGCTTTTTGGCATCCACCATAATGATAAGACTCATTCTTTAGCACATAACTCCCCCACTGTCTGCTGGGAATAGCATGTTGCTAATTAACCTAATTCATTGCAGCAGGCAGTAATGGTTTACCTGTATCCTTATGAAGGTCATCACCAGCAGGCAGGATGTTGAGTCATAAAGACATCCCTATAGGATCCAGCATGGGGGCAACATGACAGTCGTAAGCATCTCAGGCACTCCAATGTCTTCCAGTCATTATGAGGAAACACCTACGTTTCCTTGTCATCTGGCGTTAACTAGCAGATGGTGAATCACTGTTACATCTCTATGTCACACTGATTGTGAAAGTTTAGTTAGTCTTTCATCAACATTCACTACTGAATAAAAGTTTGGGGTTGGTGAGATTGTTCTCTTGCTCACCAAGGCTGCATTTATTTGATCAAAACTGTAGTAAAAACATTATTACAATTTAAATTTGAATGTATTTTAAAAAAGTAGTTTCTTCCTGTGACGGCAAAGCTAAATTTTTAACATTTCCAGTCTCCAGTCTTCAGTTAATATGCTGATTTGATGCTCAAGAAACACTCTTATTGTTATTCATTTCTGAAAACAGTCGTGTTGCTTAAATGTTTTGTGATGATACGTTTTCTTCAAGAATCTTTGATTAATAAAAAGTTCAAAAGAACATAATTTATTTAAAATATGTTTTTTTATAAAAAAATTTGTAACAATGTAAAATTCTTTTAAAAACATAATATATAATAATGTATCTGTGTGACTTCAGCTTTCATTGCATTTTTTATTTGTACCCACAGCACTTTATACTAACCCACCTTATGTGTACACCTGCTCTAGTCTATTCAACAGAGGGTGACCGCAGTGGACTGAAGTGTGCCATCTGTCCTCTGGACAGATGGAGTAAATGCCTCCAGAGGCACTATTGTACAATCCGCATTGCTGGGTAGGGCAGCAAAGCGAAGCTTTTCTCGGAAGCATGTACAACAGATTCTCGCGGGCAATGCTACAGGATGGCAGATGGCAAGAAAACTGACTGAAGTGAAACTTTGGGAGGTTGTGTAGTTTCTCCTTCATTAAATCTGAATTTGTTTGCAGATGAACAGACTGGAGATTCCAAGATGAAATTGACAAAGTGAAAAGAAAAAAAAGTGCATCCCTCTTAAACAGTTCACTTTTATTGGAAAGAAAAATTAAACTATTGGGGGATAAGCTCAAAAAATGACAGAGTTCAACTTGCCCTGGAGCATAAGCATTTATCACTAAACTACAGATTCAACTGAAATATTGAATTTCTGACATGAATCATCACTTAAACATGTTTTTAATCTCAACCTTGCTGGAAACTCTATGAACACTGATAAATTAAGCAGTTATGTGGACCCACAAAAATGAAACCTTGTGCTCTGTGATCTCTGTGACTCAAACACGTCTTAAGGATCATTGTCCTTTTCCTACATTCATAAAGACCAAAGGATTTTTAAGGGCAATGACACGACACATGTTCCTATACATTTCTATATTTAACGATTTGATCATGTCCTAGCAAGGTTCACTCAAAGAAATAAGCATTGGTATATAAGTTAAGAACAAACATAAGTTATCTGTTCTTTAATAACATTCCATACTATTTAAAAAACAATAACATATTAGTTGGACATTGGTTAACTTTTTTAAACATTAATACTTAAAATACTTGCAAAATGATTAAATGGAACATTCATATAACCAAGAATTTTTTTTTTTTAATAGCTGGATGTTTTGCATGTTAAGAGAACATTCAGGACTAATGTTTTCATAACTTAACGAGAATGTTAGAAAAACATGTTCTTACAACATTTTTTTCTTTTTCTTTCTATTTTATCCGGGACTGCCCTACAACAACATATTCAGATGATTTGAGGTTCGAGGTTCCTGCTATCCTAATATGTTAATGGCAGACCAGTAATGATTAAAAAAAAAAACACATCTAGTCTACAACAACAACAAAATCTACCTGCTCAAATATTCACATCTGTCATGACTCAGGTAAAGCTAAAGATAAGCATTCTGCTAATGAAGCAGTGGAGCATGATGAGAACATTGGCTTAAAACAAGATAACAGTAAAACGGTCTGATATGGATTTTGACCAGCTGGACTTCTTATTATTCCATTGGATGCTGGTCTCTGCAAAACACATCTTTGCATAATTTACTATGATATTTTCCCTAGACACTTGGTGGATGTATCAGTAGGTGGTCTGCGATGGCCTTATTATTATACTAATCAAAAGCTGCAAGCATTCCCTGCTAAGTAAATTAGACTGTGCGACCACATTCGCTCACTCATCAGAGTTGTCCTTGAGAGCAGGGGAAATTTTTAAGTGGCTATGCATCCTTCAATAGTTCTCTTATGGAGAAAATGTACATTTGTTGTGGCCTGAGAGGGAGACGGCAATTTGTTCCATAGAATCAATGTGCCAATAAGAGCTAAGGCACTGATCTAAAGCATGAATGAGACACTCAGTGCCATTAAAAATACATTAGGGACCAATCTGTGAACCAGCAGGGATTTGCTGGACTGTCTCTAGGCTGCCAATAAGAGCCTGTATAGTAGATGTATAGCTGGGCACTTAGTGCATGAAACTGAAAATCAATTATTGGTTCTGACGTGAGTGACAATGACTATTCTTATCAGTTTTTTTTGGCTTGGTGATCAACAGATTGCCCTTTTCAGACTTATAGCGGTTATAGTGATAACAGTGCAATGCGTTTATAAAGTGATGTTTATTGCGTGCATCAAAAATGTTCCAAAGTGTTTTCTGCAGCGTAACCGTGACAACATGGGGCGTACTTCCTGTAAGCTTTGCTGATCACAACAAGTTTAAATTTGTTTAAAGTTGGCGGGTGTCATAAGGTTATAATCACCAACACAAAAGCAGCAGTCCATATTTTGCATTCACACTCGTATGAAAAATTATTTAGGATTTCCTTTGAAACAGTTTTCATTCAGAAACATGAGGGAGAGTATAATGATAGAATCACTTTAAGTTACCAAATACACATCTGCAATATCTTTGACTTTTGAAAGTTTGATCAGTTTTACTTTCAAAATCACAGTGTGGAGGTGGATGTCTGTTTGGTGTCAATGGCCCTTTATTGGCTATACATTTTGTCCACCCTAGACTGTGATGTTTGACACACACTTAACTTTCAACACACGTTTGCCACTATTATGAGTCTCAGACATTAAGAGGATGACTCAGCTAAATGAGAAAAAGAGGCGACAGTATGCAGTGAAGCACATTAATAGACAGCAACACTGTTTTGTGTGAAAAGAGGTGTGAAGTGTGTATGCGCTATATGGAGTTTCTTGTTTTTCATTTATATTGCGCTGGTAACATATTTTTCAAAAGTAATACTTTTATTTCTGTGTAAAACTTTACTAATTAGGAAAACTACTGTAATGTGAAAATAAATAATTGGAAAAAGACTATATTTTTAACAAAGTATTGATCTATATACTGCATGCATGAAGAGATACAACAAAACATTCTAAAATATATTGCATATTTTTAACAAAATTAGTAAAGAGATTTATGCAATGAACTGTTAAAAGAATAACAATATAGCCTATAGCCTAATAAACGTTTCCAAGATAATAAATTGAGTTAAAAGTTTGCACTAGCCGAGAGATGATGATGGAGTTTCTGCTACTTAAAAAAAGTTTTTAAAACCTTTTGGAAATGAGCTGAGCTGTGATGTGTGAAATCTGGAGATGGATAATTGGATCAGCAGTCATCAGACTGACATAACTCTGCATGATTTATCAGATCCCACAAGAACTCGTATCTTCTGAGATCTGATATGACCCAAAGTAGCTGAAACTGTAGAATAACAGGCAGCTGACAATGCAAGCTGACACACTGTTAAATGCAGGATAGAGTCTGTGCCACATCTAAGGTTTTAATGTCTATTTGAGAGAAACAAATGAGTTAAGGACTGTAGTTTGAAACAGTGACTATAAAGTAAAAAGATCAATAATTATGAGGCATTTCAGCCCTTAAAAATGAAAATATTAACCCTTAAGGAACATAAATATGGTCAATGTCCTGTGTCCTTTGTAAACAGTAGCCCTAATTACAAAGTTAATACCATTTATAGAGTGCGGTGGTTTTAAGGAGCATCAACTGGCATTGTAAAACTACTGGAATAAATTGTTCTGAGGTTTATGCATTTTTGATGGGCACAGAAGTTTAATTTCTGTTCTATTATTTAAAATGGCATGTTTAATGAGATACTTGGAACTGAATCATTTTACTAATAAACCTATGGACACTTACAGCTATAAATAAAAAATAATGCATGCTAAAAAATAATTGCCAAAATTCTCCAGATTCAGGTCAGTCGAGCAATAAAAATGTTTTCAACCACCATACAAAATCACTTCTTATTTGAATTTAGGGCTAAAATCTTAAAATAAGACTAAATATTTAAATGATATGCAATATGATGATGCCCCTAGGTGACGTCAGCCAATAGTGAGCTAAACTAACCATGAAATGAACCAATGTGACTGGCAGGTATTAACCAACGGCCTAGCAAGCTAGATTTTAAGTTTTTACAATATGCACTTTTCTGTATGAGTGATTTGACACTGCTTTGGGGAATGAACATTAATTTCATTGCATTGGCATTTGACTGCCCAGAGGCAGCAAAATTTGCATAGCTTCACATTTAAAGCTGCTGTAAGCCATTTCTGCCCCAATAATCGCAAAAAAGGAATTTGAATAAAATAATGAGTGTTTACAAACAGGTTGCCCATACAAAAATTCAAAACAACTCCTTAAATTCTTGGGCCTAGAGTCCCGCCCAAAACTTACGCAATTGGCAGAGCCTCCTCTAAGATTTCTGATTGGCTAATACGTGTGGCTGCAGTCACATAGATGAGGGTCCTGTTTCAAAAAGGAGGTTCAACCAGCTCTGAGTCAAAAAATGAACTCTGAGCTGACTTTCCCTGAGATGGGAAACTCTGGGTTTTTGGTTTAAGAACAGCTGACTTGAGTTAGTTCATTCAACTCTGCTGATAATAAAAAAATCATGATCAATGGAGCTCCTAAATTCACCACATATTTCAGAGATAACACGTAAGTTTAATTTGTAAACACTGTTATTATTAGAGAAACTGCCAGAATGGCAAGTTATTGAACTAATAATCATTTGCATGGTATCACACACACACACACACACACACACACACACACAAAAGGAATGTGGCAGCAGCTAAAAATGAAGTATAAAAATGTAATTCAGTCAGGTAAAGCTTTAAACATAAAAGGTTCATGGATATAGGCTACATGAGTGACTTTACAAACATTTGACATTAAATAAATCTAATTTCATTTTCAGTGTGCAGCAGTTTTTTTCTTCATAGTATAACGCTCTGCACGCAATTAAGCGTTCTCTAGTCTAATCCAACCTGTTGCATTTCTTAATAAGGGTAATGAAATTAACATTTGACTTCTACTGTTTCGAATTCCTCAAAATAATGAACTTTCGCCACCTGCTGGGCATGTTGTACAGTCAAACATCAACCACCACCTCACTGATAGACTATCTGAATGGAAATACCTTTTAAACTGAATGGGCTGTGAAGAATTCTAAAGAGACACTCACCTCTATCAGACTAATTTAATCTAAACATGTATGTAGTTTGTAGTCAAATATTACATAAATACTTTGGCAACTGACGTTGTTTTTATATATTTAAAATTTTTTCACCAACACTTTTTGTCTTCCTTTTGCCTTAAAGTGAATTCGTTGCTGAATTCAATGTACAATTTTCTTAGTTGCCTCTTTTGCAGTGATAACAGCACTTATGTTGACTTGAATTGAGCAAGTTTATGCTAAACCACATGATCCATGTTCCAGTGAGCATCTTGTGCTTCACTGCAGTCAAGGACATTTGAAGTCATTTTTGATTTGTGACCTAGAAATAGAGGAAATGTTTTTCAAATTTAAGAACTTTCTGTTAATTCGAGAAATACATGTTGCCAATGTGGCCTCAACCGGTTTTTGTCAGCCACCTACATCCGCTGGGGGGCAGCAGCACGAATCCCATGGAGACCTGCGCTCTCTCTCTTCTTCTCTGTTTATCATCATCCTTCACTTCCTCTACGAAATCATGGCGGTCCACGGCCCGGTCGTGAAAATCCATCCGGTGGTTTTGGCATCGATTGTGGACTCATACGAGCGCAGGAATGAGGGAGCGACTCGCGTGATCGGAACATTACTAGGTGAGTCCTTTATTTTGTCTGAGTGAAGTCCGAGACAGTCGCGTTTAATAAAGACAACAGAAGCGTGGTTGTGTCTGACGAAGCATGTGTTGTAGTCGAGCATAATGGCTGAAGAGGATGACAAAGCGCATCTGCACTAAATTTAAACAGCACCACTTAACTGGTTTAACTTGTGTGTCACACAGGAACAACAGACAAGCATTCAGTTGAAGTCACCAACTGCTTCTCTGTTCCTCACAATGAGTCTGAAGATGAGGTGAGACAAACAGCACCATTTCATCTTCCCGTTAAAATACTGTGATGTATTCGTGGTATACCATGGTATCTGTGGTATATGCCGTTTACCTGAATGATTACTTTACACTTACTAAACATTTCTAGAAATTACCATGGGGCCACCATATTTTTGGATATGTACTATCAAATTATTGGGTGTACTTTGGAGTTCCACCTTGTAAATATCACGGTACAAAAATGTCAAAAACATGATCCTTCAAAGACAAAGTGAACAACACACAAAAGTGACCTCATCCTTGTTTACAATGTCTATATCATAGGTGGCTGTTGACATGGAGTTCGCCAAGAACATGTACGAGCTCCATAAGAAGGTTTCGCCAAGTGAAGTCATCATTGGATGGTATGTGGCCACTCATGCTAAGGAATTCAAACAATTTAGTTTGTCTCAGATTAATTTCACAGCATAGATAATATAGTGAATTAAAACCATAAAATGCATTGTTACTTGAAATAAAATAAACATTAACTGAAATAAAAATTATTTCAGACAGTTTTCAAGTGAATGTTTTCATTTTTTTTTCATAGAACTTGATGCACTAACATAACACAGACTGAAATCTGAATTAGTTATAAGAATATAGACATAAATAACTAATAGAACTGAAACTAGCTAAAACTTAAACTAAAATGGCAATAAAAACTAATTCAAAATATTTAGCAGAACTGCAATAATGTCTCAATGATACTAAATAAAATTTTTAACAGTAGGAAGTCTTTAAGTATTTTGCCAGTCATTATGGTGATACAGTTGTCTTAAAGGAGTAGTCCCCCCCCCCCCCACCAAATCTAAAATATACTTAACCTCAGGCCATCCAAGATGTAGTTGAATTTGTTTTTTTCATTAGATTATATAATATCAGTTGCTCACAAAGGATCCTCTGCAGTGAATGGGTGCTGTCAGAATGAGAGTCCAAACAGTTGATAAAACATCACAGTAAACCACTGCGGTCCATCAGGTAACATCTTGTGAAGTGAAAAGCTTTGTGTAAGTAATAAATCCATCATGATGGCATTTTAGCTTCAAATTGTAGCCTCCAACTTATATAAAGAGTCCTCTCACTGTAATACTGTTTTCGCTGGTAAAAAGAGAAATATGCAAAACAGTTCTAAACCAATGTGTTGATGTATTTTGTTTCTTACAAAGCAGCAGCTTTCTACTTCACAAGTTAAGTGATAGACTGGAGTCATGTGGATTACATGTGGCTTATTTGGATGTTAATATCTGCTGTTTAGACTCTCATTCTGAGGGCACCCATTCACTGCAGAAAGTGTTTTAATGCTAAATCTTCACCAAATCTGTGTTTCTTTCAATGAAGAAACAAACTTATCTACATATTGGATAGTCTGAGAGTGAATACATTTTCACTTTTGGTGGAAAAATGCTTTTAGAATGCAAACATAATGAGCACAATCTTTTGTTTTGCAGGTATGCCACAGGATATGACATCACAGAGCACTCTGTTCTGATCCACGAGTACTACAGCCGAGAGGCTCCGAACCCCATTCACCTGACTGTGGACACAGCACTGCAGAGCAACAAAATGAACATCCGTGCCTATGTCAGGTAAGATCATCTAGACAAAGGTAGATTATTTCTTGCTGCTGACCTGCTCTCCTCTGCCGCACTAGCAGTGTTTGTTTGTTGTTTGTGGTGTTAGTTCCCAGATGGGCGTTCCGGGCAAGACGGTTGGTGTTATGTTCACCCCACTGACAGTCAAGTACGTTTACTACGACACCGAGCGCATTGGAGGTCAGACTTTTTCCCACTTATAAACATTTTTGTGGATTATTCATTCTTAATTGAATGGCACTACTGGTTTACACAAAATAATTTGGATTGGAATGTTGTTACAGTTGCATATTTTAGGAATTGCGTTTTTTTGAGCACATTCTTATAATGGGTTGATCACCTCTTTCTATAGTTGAGCTTCTACAGAGGACTCGTGCATCTCCCAGTCGTACCAATGGACTGACCACAGACCTGGCCCAGGTGGCCAGTGCAGCAGGACGCGTACAAGAAATGCTGACCACAGTGCTCTCATATATAGAAGATATACTGGTGAGTGTCTCTTTGGGACATAATGTTAATTTTTTTTTTGGTGACCTATTTGGTTTCAGAGGTAATTTATCCAAATTTCTATCCAAAAAGTTGTTTTTTTATTCTTTATTAATTGCTTTATCGATTCCTCACTGAAATACATTCATGTAAACCCCCAATTCAATATTTAGAATTTTCCTCCAATATTCTGCGCATCAGTGAGTTTGCTCTGCATTCTACAGTATTTTCTCCTCTTCACGTTCGTCTTCAGCATCTCAGGCCTCTGCTAACTGTCCATTTACACTTTTCTTAATATTTCCACATAAAATATTAAGAAAAAAAAAAGAATTAAGAAAAAAACCTTTTTAAAAATTAAGAAATCGGTTGAAATAAAAACATCCAGTCAGCCGGTAGGTGCGTCTATACACTGTGTAAATTAAATATCGATGAATAATTGTTAAAACTACAAAGTTACTCGCCAAGACTGGTATTTTGACATACTATTGTATGTATTTTTCTGTTCAAGCGCACGAATGCTCACTGTACACACAGAACACTGCGCGAGTATTGAATGTTGTCATCTTTAGCGACTTGCATGAATGCTTTAAAATCATTTTGAATTTTTAAATTGGCAAGGCTTAAAAACACGTGGAAATTATAAACTTAGTGATGCTGCAGCAGTGGCCCGATTGGGCAAATTTGTCAACTGTCCTGAGCATCTTTCACGCCGGCCCTGGGCCATTGGCCAATCCTTTTTGTCGAGCCCTGATATATATGTGTGCATATTAGTATTTGTTCTTTATAATATGCAGTTATATTAAATAAGGTATTATGGAAAATGCAAGAGTCCCTAAGAGTTATCAACACTCGTCTTGTAGGATGATCTCACAAAATTAATTTTTGTTTAAAAACTGAAATATAATTTTTTTTTTTAGTCTGGTAAAGTGATGGCAGATAACAGTGTTGGTCGCTTCCTGATGGATCTTGTGAACAAAGTGCCCAAGATCACAGCAGAAGACTTTGAGAGCATGCTGAACTCCAACATTAATGTAAGTGACATTCTGTACATTTTGATGTACTGCATATTTTACATGCTTTCAGGGCTCCCACAGTCATGAAAAACATGAAAATATCACAGCATGTCTGGAACATCATGAAAGTGTTTTTATTTTATAAATATAAAACAGTAGAAACCCTGTAATGTCTCTCAGACTGAATCGTATCTGTGTTCTGGTGTTTATGGAGTGCTCATACTCGTCTTTTTCTTTGCAGGATCTGTTGATGGTGACCTACCTGGCAAATCTCACTCAAGCTCAGATCGCGCTTAATGAGAAGCTAGTTGTTCTGTGATCAGAAATTAAAATAAATAAAAACATGTTTGTCCTTCCAATAATCTGTGTGATTTATTTGATTTTAAACAATTAGCAGATATCTGAGATTGTGAGGACATTCCTTTAAACAAAAAATAAAAGGTATTCGAAAGTTTGTGCTAGATTTTTAACTATATCATGTTTGACAAGAAGTACCAGACAAACACACAAACGTTCACAGGTGGTCAGGACTGATGAACGCGGGCGACGGACACGACGAGATACGTAACGCTCGTCCTTTTATGACGTCATCAGGAAGCCCGCAGATGGGAAGATGGCTGTGTTTCGTTGTCGGCGAGACCCGTGCGGGTTTATTTGTCTCATCTTAACTTATTTCAGCGTCTTTTACGCCGACTACGTTGTGATTCAGTATGTCCTGATCCCCGCGTATTCTGGAAGGTGAGTACCGTGTGAACGAAGCTTTAAAGAGCCAGCGTTTGGTTCACGTAACAGCGCCCATGAGATCGTCGCTTTATAGTGGTTCCTTTTTAGAATCACCCATAGCAACAGCAGTTCAAAAGCAGACTGCGTGCTCAATGTTATCAGCGTTCTGATGTGTTTTCCCGCGTATTGTGTTTGCAATGCGTTTAAACAGTTTGCAACTAGTACCATCATCGCTGTCACTCTGCGGTAGAACAGCGTTCAGCGTGTGTTTACTACACTTCAGTCTGTTGCACTATGTGGTCTAAGGTTGCAGGGTATCTCACGTGAAATTAACAAGTTATCATGCTTTATACTGTAATATATTATTATATACCGCGCTCTCTCTCTTTATATATATATATATGTATGTATACATGTATGTATATATGTGTACATTTTATATATATATATATATATATATATATATATATATTTATATTTGGACGTGTACTGTGGTATTGTTTGAAGTACTTGGAAGTAAAATAAGTAGTTTATATCATTCCGTTCTACATTAACATGTCTCACAACTTTATTTGGACATTAGCTTTTAATAGCAACCTCTTATATATTTATCAGGCTATCTCTAGGAAGAGTTTTATAAAAAAAAAAAAGTAAATAAAATTAAATTCATCTAAGTTTCAGCCATTTCCGAATTGTAGTGTGTGTTTTTTATTTATTTATTTTGCTTGTTCTTTTGCTTTTATATTTTATCTGTTATTATAACCAGTATGGTAACGCTATCACACATAATGTAAAGAAATTGTTTGTGGTTTATTGGTCATTTTCCTCGATTTAAGTCCTGTCAAGTAGCTGGAAACAAAATTACTACTGCATTGAATACATATGTGATGTGCAAAATATAATGTTTATCTATTTTTTTTTTTGTGTTTAGTGTATGGTGCACTCTCCATGGATCTGTGTTTAATATTATTTTATTACTGTTGCTGGCGTGCCATTCAAAAGCAGTGTTCTCTGATCCTGGTGAGTGCTCTTATTTCATGGATCAATCTCCTGTTCTCTGGGTTACTGTAGACTGATTGTGTTTTAACCCTATGAAGTCTAATGTATCATATTTGATACATGAATTTTCAAATCCTCTAAATTCAGCATAATCAAAACTTGGCTAAAAAAAATTATTGTACACAATCTACTACATGCCTTCTGTCCTCTGCTTGATAGTTTATACTTTTTTGGAAGTAAAAGGCTTTTTAGTATTATTGTCCACCTTCACACGTCTTTTTGTTGCAAAGTACTTAATGATTTTTATGAGGTAAAAGTAAGAATACTTTTACATTGTAAGTATTTTAAGATGAAATCAAGTATTAAATATCATACAACAGGCTTTTGAGGAATGTTGTATTGCTTTGTTTGCATTATATGTTTTGTCCCCCACAATAAAAGCTACAGAGCTTTGGTCATAAAACAAAACATTTAAATTTCATCATACTAAGATTATTGGGGGATATAAAGTGACAACTCATAATTATATGCATTTTTATGTCATTTGGACTGTTATGAAGTTCTAATTGATTTAAGGTATCATAATTTCATCTGACTTTTTGGCTATAAATAACATCTGAACCCTGTTGCATATTTTTGCTCAGTTCAGGCCTTTAAATGAAAGGTGTTTTGTTTGTTTGTTTGTTTTTTTCTCAAGAATGAGCTCTATACTCTCACTATGTCATATGATATGGACCATAATTTCCTGTTACTAAATGGATACTCCACCCCAAAATGAAAATTATGTCATTAATCACTTACCCCCATGTCGTTCCAAACCCGTTAAAGCTTCCTTCGTCTTCGGAACACAGTTTAAGATATTTTGGATGAAAACCGTGAGGCCTGTGACTGTCCCATAGACTGTCAAGTAAATAACAGTGTCAAGGTCCATAAAAGGTATGAAAGTCGTCGTCAGAATACTCCATCTGCCATCAGACGTGCAATCACCGTATGCTGCGTATGTCATCTGCGCCACAAGGATGCACTGTTTCTACGTGTATTTAGCTTTGATTAGAAAGAAAACAGCGCATCCTTGTGGCGTGGATGACACAGAAGAGCATACACAGCATACGGTGATATGGAGAGACACAGAGGAGAACGTTGACAAAGGTAAGCACTTTTTGTAAGCGAAGAAAACAAAAATAACGACTTTATTCAACAATTCCTTTGTCAACGTTCTCCTCTGTGTCGCTCCATATCACCATATGCTGTGTATGCTGAGACAAAGTAAGCACTTTTTGTAAGCGAAGAAAACAAAAATAACGACTTTATTCAACAATTCCTTTGTCAACGTTCTCCTCTGTGTCTCTCCATATCACTGTATGCTGTGTATGCTCTTCTGTGTCATCCACGCCACAAGGATGCGCTGTTTTCTTTCTAATCAAAGCTAAATACACGTAGAAACAGTGCATCCTTGTGGCGCAGATGACATACGCAGCATACGGTGATTGCACGTCTGATGGCAGATGGAGTATTCTGACAACGACTTTCATACCTTTTATGGACTTTGACACTGTTATTTACTTGGCAGTCTATGGGACAGTCACAGGCCTCCCGGTTTTCATCCAAAATATCTTAAATTGTGTTCTGAAGACAAACAAAGCTTTTACGGGTTTGGAACGACATGGGGGTAAGTGATTAATGACAAAATTTTCATTTTGGGGTGGAGTATCCCTTTAAATATGATACAAAACATAACACACATACAAACTTTTATATATTATGTTAGAATTTGTCTTGTTTAATGCACTGACTCAAAAAATCATTTCATATGTCAGGCTTTACAGGGTCAAAAAGGCTATCAATGTAAATGTGTGCCATTTTTTATTATTATTACAGGTATGGTTCCTCTACCTGAGACAGCCATTGACTTCTCAGACTTGAGGTCCCAGTCCAGCCGTCTGAATGACAGAGTGAGTGTTGCTGGTCTGTGTACTCATTATGTTGTTTTAATATAGTGGTTCACAAAGTGTGTATATTCTTTTTACTGGCTTTGGATCTTATTTTACAGTGCATTTGCTCTCTGGCATATCTTTAATCTTTGTTGCTGTCATCAGGGCTGTGAGGGCTGGACAGTGTGCAGTCGCTGTGAGACGTATCGGCCTCCTCGAGCCCATCACTGCAGAGTTTGTCAGCGCTGCATTAGGAGAATGGACCATCACTGCCCATGGTGAATCTCTAATCATTTTCCATTAGCCAATGTTGTCAAATTGAATATATTTCCATGTAACCGGGTGTATTTAAAGTAGAATAAGAGTTTGCAATATAAATATTTTGTTTTTGCAGTCTGTCTGATAAAAGTGTTTGCTCTTTTATAGGATCAATAACTGTGTTGGAGAACTCAATCAGAAATACTTCATTCAGTTCCTCTTTTACACAGGTAGGTTTTAAAAGGATAGTTCATCCAAAAGCCACTCCAAACCTGTATACCTTTTTTTTTCTTCTGTGGAACACAAGAGATTATATTTTGAAGAATATTAGTAACCAAATAGTATCAGGATTCCCTTTAACTTCCATTGTATTTTTATCCTTACTATGGAAGTCAGTGGGACCCAAAACTGTTTGGAACAGTATGAAATGATGATAGAATTTTCATTTTTGGGTTAACATTCCCGTAAAGAAATTCAGCATTGGATTCTGTGTTTTCCATTTCTCTCTTCTAATGCAATATTGTTTCTGTATGACGTTGTAGGCATGGCCAGCTTATATTCCATGGCACTGGTGGTGTCAGCATGGGTGTGGAGAATAAGGAGCGAAAGAGAGGGAGATGGAGATAAAGGAGAAGAAGAAGCTCCCAGCAAACATCTCATTGTGTAAGTCACCAATATAGGTCCTGTATATGTTCGTATAAATTATATAACGGTTATCAATATTGTTTAAGATTAATGTTCTTTTGTTAGCTTTTCACTTCTCTCACACTGTTCTTGTTCACTTGTTCTACAGGGCACATTATATCATTTTGCTGGTGGAGTCAATACTTTTTGGAGTTTTTGTCTTGGTGATATTTTATGACCAGGTATGCTTCAACATTATATAGTTCCTAATTTTGGACTATATTTTAACATCATAATAAACAGCAATGCCATTATTGTAATATTTCATATTGTAATTTAGCATTTATCTGAATCATTTAATTAATTTAAACATTTTTACATTGCTGATGATGTGTTGTGTGTTGATCCTCGTTCACAGCTGATAGAATGAATACCGTAATTAGTGCAAAGTGTTTCTTTTTAAACTAAAGTCTAAAGTTAATCATGCAACTTCAACACTAGTCTTTTTTGGCTTTCTAAACAATAGTGTTTTCTTCTTATTTATGTAATTAATTGTTGAAATTTAAATGTTTTTTTTTTTTTTTTTTTGCATGTGTTGATGTCATCTCTTGTCTCTCTGTTGTTTTTGTCCCAAGCTGGTGTCCATTATAACAGATGAGACACCCATTGAACAGATGAGGAACAGACTAATGAAAGATAAACCCAACAACACCCACCCAACACACATTACACACACAAGAAAGCCCAAAATTGCATTGCTGAGAGAGGTTTTCGGACGTGGTGAGTTTAATGCCGTTTATTTACAGCGTCTGTTTTGATCCTGCAAGCCTGTTGTTAGAATTGCATCACTGGTACTGTTAAAAAATCCAAAGCATTGAGAAATAATATGTTTTACATAATTCAAAACAAAAAAAAAAAGTGTATTTTTGTAAATGATTTTCAAAGTCTCTTATATTCACCAAGGCTTCATTTATTTGAGGACAAAAATACATTAAAAGCAGTAATTTTGTGAAATATTACTATCATTTAAAATAACTGTGTTGTATTTTAAGATTTGAATCTGAATTTTTAGCATCATTACTCCGGTCTTCTGTCACATCCATCAGAAATCATTCTAATATGCTGATTTGCTGCTCAAGAAACAATTCTCATAAATATCAATGTTGAACACACATCTCCTGCTTAATATTATTGTGGAAAATATATATATATATTTTTCATGATTCTTTGGTGAATAGAAAGTTCAAAATAACAAATGTATTTGAAATAGAAACCGTTAGTAACATTATACATGTCTTTACTGTCACTTTTGATAAATTTAATGCATCCTTACTGAATAAAATGAATTCTTTCAAAAAAAAAAAAAAAAAAAAAGTGACCCCCACACTTTTGAATGGCTGTGTACAGAATAATTGTTTTTCCACTTTATATTTACAGGTTCTATAATATGTTGGTTGTTCCCACTCCATTCCTCCCCACCTTCTGTTGGTGGCATCAGTTATTCAGCACTTCCTGATTACGATGTGTAACACTAACCAGTTTTCCATCGGTTCCTTTGAACATTTCATCAGTATTGCATCATTCGTAGGACACTGTGAATATTATGTTACTGAAGTGCAAATTTCAGCTATGATGAAGGAAGAGTGCTGCTGTGTGAGTGTGACTTCAGCTTGCTGCTTCTCACACACACACATACAAATACAAGGTACTTCTACAAACCTGGATCTTTTTCCTCTGTTCATCTAAATGATTTCTCTTCATATAACCCAGGACATTTATTGTTTTTTCATTTTTTAATATCATATTAATTATGATGATTAGTCAGTTTTCTCTCGTTAGCACCTTGACTGAAGTTACTAAAGCAGTATCTTAACCTGTAACCAGTATATATTTTGTTACATAACCCTTGATTGGCTTAAAGGGACATGAGGACAAACTCGGAAGGTCAGCTGTGTTGACTTTATTTCAGGTAAATGCGATAGGATGCACCATCATTCATTTTGATATTATTGTATGTGTTTGAGTACATGGACTGTACTTCATTTTTCATAAGGACTGTAAATAAAGATGTATTTTATAACTTTAATTTCTGACAGAAGTGTTGCTGCATTTTCAGGGTACTGGGCTACTTTTGTTGAAGTGATGGGTTTTGTTTTGTTTGAAATGTTAATGTTTTTGCTGTTTTATGGACAGCTTGAGGGACGTGTGTACCTAACAGATGAACATGTATATTGATAATGTTTACATTGATATTTATTGTAATTTATTTGTGGATTGTTTGTGTCTAAATGCTGCTCTGACTTATGTTAAGTAAAAGACATCTTTTCATATTCTGGCTTTTTTTTTTTATCTATCTGCTTACCTACCTACACACACACATACAGTATATATGTGTGTGTGTGTGTGTGTGTGTGTGTAAGAACGCACGCGCACCAAATTTGTTTAATGTTTATTTGTTTTTAATGTTATTATTTGTATTTGCTATTATAGATTATTATTTCTATGTGTATATGTGAGTATAATACGTTATTATGTGTTATTATAGTGTAATTAACGTGTCTAATAAAATAGGATTTAATTTTGCGCAAAATGTATAACATTCTTTAATAAGTTAATTAACTCTAATTTTATAAAGGCGTGTATGTGGAGTGGTGAACATTAATATTTCACTGGATGCACAGCAAACCTAAATAAGTAAGAGCTAATTAAAAAGGGATCATATTAATTTTTCAATCCTTCTGAGCTCGTCGCTTACTGGCCCAATCCCTGATCACGTGTTTGTGTTGTTATTTTTGTTGGCGACTTCCTGGTAGCAAAAAAAAAAAAAGATCATGTGACGCTTCCTGGAGCATTACTTTCAATCATCACTTTTGCTCTTCGTAACAACACTATCCAGCAGCAAACCCTAAAGTCCACCGCGGGATTTTGCGCTCGTTTTCGGCATTGCTGACGGTGAGCGATCGCCTCTGCTGTCGGACAGTCGTTATGGAATGAACGGGCTGTCACCGGGAGATGAGACCTACCGACCTCCGAGCAAACCACAGAGTGAGTCAAACCCGAGCCGTATTGACAGAACGCTTTTGGAGCTGTCTACCTCCAAAGCATTTTTGGGCATCGTAGGCGAATTCGAACGTACAACTGGATTCGATTCAGTTCGATTTGAGCGTTCGAACGCGCCTGTGATGCCCACGCTCACATGCTGACTAGCTAACGTTAGGCATTTATTATTTATTACTTTTATTTTGATTTATTCAGAGCACAGTGAATGCATATTTTGACCATGTGATTTAACTTGCCGTGATCTGTGATCTGCAGACCCTGAGAACACTCCAAATAGATTAGTGGCAGTGCACCTCAATCACATGATTTAAGAAATCAGGATTTTTGCCCTCACTCTACTCAGTTTATCAGTTTGAGTACTATTGACTCTGGCTCAGACTGAGCAATAATACAAGTTAAAATCGTTGACCATTTTTAAAAATGTTGAGTATGTAACTATCTACACAATATTGCTCTGGGTAACAAATCCATTCTTGTTTTGCTCAAACAGTGCATATAAATGGCAATAAAATTAATTAAAAAGTTAACATGGTTAGTAATGAGGGGATAATGTCAGGTTAGGGTTTTTTTATGTTGAATATTATATAGTTATTATTTTGATGTATTTATTTACATAATATTTTTTATGTTTATTTAGATAATAATATTTTTGTATGATCAATTGCAAAAATATCTTACTTTCTTAGTATTGTACTTATGTATATTTATAATTTATATAAACATAATTTATAATTTAAGTAAAGAGTTTGGAGGCCATATCTGTTAGTGTAAATCTATTAGCGTAAGTGTATTCATTAATATTGTGTAAAAAAAAAAAAAATTAAATAAATGGTTTTAAGCATTGTTCTTACCCGTTTGTATGGAAGGTTGATTATGCCATTAAATAAAAAGTAAAATAGGCAAAATAAATTTTTTTTCTTACAACATTTTTTTTTTTTTTTTTACCATTCAGAATTGCAAGATAAAGACTGACTTTTCGTAGTTTGCATTAGTTTCAATGCAAATATTTTAATTAAAAATGAATTTATTTTATTCATTAATTAGTTTTAGTTTCTTTTCATTGTCACAGGCAACCTACAAATATTTATTTAAATAATATTATTAGTAATGAGTTCCATTTGATGCAAAAATGTTAGTCTTAACCTTAAATTAATTTTTTAAATATTGCATGCCATTAAGGGATAATTACATTGATAAAAGGAAACCTTCTCCAGTTCTTTATATTTCATTTGCATGTCAGTTGTTAAATGTAGTACAATCACCCTTTTCTTTTTCCTCTCTTTCTCTCTCTGCCGTCTCCTTACATCATCTCTCCTGCTCTCTCTCCATCCCAGATTTCCCAGCGTTCCCTTCAGCTCCTCCCGCGTCGATGCTGGGAGAGGATCCTCCACCATACTCCCCGCTGGGCTCTCCGGAGAGCGGCAGTGCTCCTGTAATCAGCTGCAGAGTGTGTCAGTCGTTTATTAGTGTGGAGGGTAAAATCCACCAGCATGTGGTCAAATGTGGTGTCTGCAATGAGGCTACAGTGAGTTAACAAGCTCATTCATTTAGGATTCCAGTCATCAGACATGCCTAATATTTGTTTTAAACACTGTACTAGATTTAAATGAAAGTTCAGACTGTGATATCACTTCCTGTTTTATCTAGCCCATAAAGAATGCTCCAGCAGGAAAGAAGTATGTGAGGTGTCCGTGTAATTGTCTTCTCATCTGCAAAGTCACCTCGCAGAGGATTGCCTGCCCTCGACCTTACTGGTGAGAGGCATTACCATCCTTCATAAGCCTTCCAACAAAGTATTAGGTTAGGAACACACCATGGAACACACACGCACACAAACACACACACACACACACACACACACACACATATATATATACTTTTAAACTTTTTCTTCATCAAAGTATCCTGAAAAATGCATAGGTTTCTACTAAATATATCAATGATTCATTCATAATAATAAGACTTGAGCACCAAATCAGCATATTACCAGTTATATAAACCAGTTATAAACAGTTGTTTTGAATAGTAATAATGGTTGCAGTGCAGCTTTGCTATCACATAAATGAATGAAAATATTTTTATGAAAATAGATTGTTGATGTTTTTGCTTTATTTGTGATTAAATAAATGCAGCCTTGGTGGGAACAAGATACTTCTTTCAAAAATGTTTCACCACAGAAGTTTTGAACAGTAGTGTATATTCAAAAACATGTTTTTTGTTTTTTGTTTTTTTTAATTATTGGAATTTAGTAGATAAGTTGGGAGATTATTAAGATTTTTAAGATATTTAAAGATTTTAATGACATTAAAGTTTTTTTTTAAAACAAGGTAATTAGATATGATTGGATGCCAAGAGTTTGTTGTGCATTGATGTTGATAGTGTTTTTCTTATTAGTTTTAATTACGAGTTTTTCAGAAAATCTGTTATTTCATATTTTTGTGTGTGTATGTGTGTCTTTTTTTTGATGGGGATCAGTAAGCGAATTATCAATTTAGGTCCAGTTCATCCTGGTGCTGGTAGTCCGAATCCTCAGCCTAGTGGTGCCAGAGTTTCCTGTGGCCACTGTGGAAACACTTTTCTGGTAAGAACTTTTCATATTCATGCACGGTTGGAATATTTTAAAGCTCTTTATCATTTCATTTGCCCTTATAATAGCCTTAATATAGCTGTGACTCGATGTCTCTCTGTTGTTGATTTAGTGGACAGAATTTACAGATCGGACATTGGCTCGCTGTCCACACTGCAGAAAAGTGTATGCTAATTATTATCCATAGTCCTTCCTCTATTTAGTAACCAGCAGTAACATTCACTGGCTGCAAGTCAAATAATAACATGTAAATCCATTCTTTTCATCCATACAGCTCATCGATTGGCCAGAGGTACCCTAGAAAGCGGAGTTTGATATGTTTCCTGGTGTGCTTGATCTTCATTATAACGACTGCAGGATTGATCGTAAGAATAAAAGCATTTTTAGAGTTCATTACTTCAAAACGCACCATCATTGCAGAATACCAGAATACTCTTTTCTGTGTTCTGTTTCTCTTTTTAGGCTGGCACGTGGTGGAAGGCACTGGAATATAAGGGGATTTACGCCTCCTGGGTATTTTTCATTCTCCTGGTGCTGATCACTTTGGTCAGAGCTTTACATTGGGCCTGCATGAAAATCAGTGAACCGCTGCACAGCTATTCATCATATGAGTGATGGTTGTGGAGGAGGAAGAGGTAGAAATGAAGCGTAAGAGACAAGAACAAAGAGAAAACAGAGCAAAAAGATGTTAATAAAGTGATACTCTGTCAGGAAAATATCAAAGTCATATTTCACCCCAAAATCAATGCAAAAAAAATTCAAATAAGTATTATTTTGGATAATAATAATAATAATAATAATATAATTTTGATTTGGGGGTGAAATGTGACCACTTTTCACCCAAATAGCTGCTTTTGAACCCTGCTCTTCTCTGAACTGATTTCAAATCCAATTTGCCCACATTCCTAATGGGAATCTGCTTCCTAACCACTACAGAATTAGAAAAAGCATAGAAAAACAAATATTTCAGCTTTGTCAGTAGGAAAATAACTTTGTTTAGTTGCACAATCAGTAACTACTGAAACAGGCTATTTTTGCTCCATGAATTGACATCACTGTGGCATCACACAAATATATGGAAACGTTACAGTTAGAATGAGAGATTGTGGCTGAATTGTTGACACAAAGTGTAAGTGCCTCATGTGCACTGTTGTTAAAACTTGTACTGCAGGAACTGCAACTTTTAGCTTTATTGAAAATTGTACCCTGACCTGGCACATCAAATCAAGGGTATGAGCAAGAAAAAGGAAATGAAAGCACGCTGAAACATTTGGAAGGTTTAGAAAACTTTTTTTTTTAGACCTTCCCTTTCTTCCTCATACAGCATTCGGCATGTCTTACTGTTTATCTCCACCCTCAAATTCTGCTTAAGCAACAAATTATGCTTTGCTTACTAGCTAATAATGTTCAAATATCCAACACAATGGAATATTACAGATAATTTTGAGATTTCTAATGATCCTTGTGTTGATGCTGTTTTTAAATCAGGCATCGCTGCTCATAATTTGTACCTGTCTGTGGTTATATAGGTATATAACTGCATTAAAATCTTCACTTTTATATGCTACGAAGACTTTCAACATTACCTAGTAAAGTAGTATGGGAAGAGAATTTTTTTAAATTACAATTTTGACTTAAAAAAAAAAGTATTTTTTCTTTTCTCTCTTTGGCACAATCTGCACATAAAACTGTTAAATGCTAGTGACTGTAAATACTCATCAAAGAAAATTGCTGTGATTAATATCTACACAGTCTGAAAAAAAGTGTGCAAAAATTGTACAATAGTTTGTCACTGGGACAACTTTATACCTTATCTAGCTGTAAAAAAACAAACAATAGTACTTTAGAGTAATAATAGGCCTAGAACCCTTTGGGGGTAAATAAGGTACAAAGTTGTACCAGTGACAAACTGTTGTCATTTTTTGCACATTATTTCGGAAAGTGTAATCAGATGTAAATGTGCCGGTTGACCAATCATGTAGGCTTGTTTCCAGCTGAAATGAACCTCTTGCACTGCACACTTAATGAAGATACAGTTAGTAATAGACATACTACTTGTACCTATTCTGTGACATTCAGAAGTGACCAGTATTTTTTTTTTCCGCAGAGTTTGATTTGTTTACATGAGTGTGCAGTTGTAGTACTGTGCATTGATTCTTTATTTTTTTGTTGAAAATGTTAGATATATATTGTTGCACTACATTTTAGCGATTTCGCTAACAGATTCTACCCTTGTTGATTTTGTTGTTGATCATTTTTGTATTTTCCTTTGTGACTAAAATGTTTTAATCACTTGAGTATTTGTGTGTGTGTGTTGGGGGTTCTGACTGTTTGCACACTTATTTTAACAGACAAGCATAATGAAATACTATAGTGAGGATAAAAACCTCACGTTTGGTAAGTTCAAGTCAAATGTTAATGTTACAGGGATAGTTTCCACCACAATTGAAAATGGTCATTGTTGTTTTACACCTGTATAAATTTTTTACTCCTGCTAACAGAACAGAATGTGGGTAACCAAACTGTTGACGGGAGACATTGACTTCCAAAAAATACTGTGGGAGTAATTGATGACAGAATTTTCATTTTTGGTTGAACTATCCCTTTAATTAGATAAACACGATTGCTCTATTTGGCTGAATTAATTTATGTATTTTATCCAAAGTGACTTGTGGTGCATTCAAGGTACACCTATACATTTTATCAGTTCATGTGCTTCTGTTTGAGCTACAGGAATGATACTGAAAAAAAATGTCATTGTGAAATCTGTGATGTGATTTTTGGCATAAAAAGTGCACAAGTGATTATCTTAGCAGCCATAGAGAAGTTGCTTATTAAGGTTACAATATGCAAACATTCAATTGAACATTGTAGTTGTATATGAGCATGACTTTTTAATAAATGACACCTAATTTATTGACAAAATTTAATACATATCTTTAATCATAATACTTATTTTAATACATATCACTACGGTAGCACAGTTATAAAAGAAATAATTGCTAATGTTTCCAGCCACACAGACATATGAAAATCTGTTTTAATTGTCAGCTGAGTTATTATTAGTTAAACTATTATGGACTTGGCGTAACTTTTCCTGAAAATGAAGATTTATGTTGTATCACCACAGAATGATTATTTATTCAGTACATATTTAGTACATTTTATAGAATAATAATTAAATAAAAGTATAGTTTAACAAAAAAAAGAAAAGAAAAAAAAAAGAAATGACATTACACAACCGCATCTTTTCAAATTCTGTGGGACTCAGATTGAAGGAATATACTATCCACTCCTATCATGGCTGATTCATGTGTTGAGTCTTTTTATTTGGTCCATCCAGTTCACAAATGATGCATTCATGCATCTGATTGATCCAGTTCTGGAGTTCATCCTTTTCTTTTTGTATTCCACAGCAGAAAGAAATTCATACAGGTTTGCAACTACATGGGGGTGAGTAAATCATATCAGAATTTTCATTTTTGGGTAATCTATCCCTTTACATAACTTCAAAGTAGCTTACGACAAAATATAACTTTAGATCAAAGATGCAAATCGAGTTGAAATATTTCTCTTTTTTCTTATTTACAGTAATAGACACCTGATTAATAAGGTGCCCCTTCTGTTTTTGTTACTACCCCAAAAACATGGTATAAAACTTGTCACTGTTGCCGCACCCTTTCAAAAGGTACTAATATGTATAATTTAGGTCAGTCAGAGGTGTCCAGTCCTGCTCCTGGGGGGCCACTTTCCTGTGGAGTTTAGCTCCAACACCTTTCCTGCCTGGAAGCTTCTAGTGATCCCATTAGCATCTATGGTTCCACAAAGAACCTTTAATATCCATGGAACCCTTCCATTGTACAAATGGTTCTTTACAGTTGAAAAATATTCTTTAGATGATTAAAATATTTTTCACACTTAGAAAAAATTGTTATTTTAAGAACGGTTCACTGAAAGGTTCTTTGGGGAACCAAATTATTATTATTATTATTTTTTTTTTTTTTTGTGTGGCATCACTGCAAAACCCCCTTTTGGAACATTTATTTTTAAGAGTGCAGGATCAGGAGTGGCACCTTTAATGTACCTAATATGAATCCTTTAGGATTAAATGAGGTACAAAGGTGTACATTTGTAAAGTGTATGCTTTTTCTACAATTTCTTCTAAGGTCCCAACTGTTTATATTATTTGTTGAGCCCCATTAGTCATGATTCTGCCCATGGCTACAACTTCAGCACCTTAACAGTTGTGAGAGTTGTGTTCTCCTCATCATTCGGGCAGTCCAAGTCCTCTTCCTCTCCATCCTCTTCATCAAGTTGGAGGCTTCCAGAAGAAAAGCGCATGCGTGCCAGCGGACCAGAACGCACCACTTTACCCAGTGCAGGAAAGTAGGGGTAGAAAGTGTCTGAATCTGAATCACTATAACTACCTGTGCCGAGTACACATAAAGAAGTGGGTCTTTCCGGTAGTGGGGCGGGACTTAGAGGAAGGTAGGTGGGCCTGGTAGGAACCTGGTGTCGAGAAAGGTGTGGATAATATCCTAGAGGGCGATACTCGGAGGCATAGGCAGCGGCGTTGGAGGCTAGTGTAAGTCGCTGGAATTCGAAGTCTGGTTGGCTTGAGGCTCGACGCGGCAAGCCAGTCTGAAAGGTGGAGTCGTCGCTGTAATGGCCTGCTTCCACTCCACTCAAGTCCAATTTCCTATTCAACCCAACCCTTAGTCCTAGTCCTCCTCTGGGGTACAATCTCGATTCTCCCTGGCCGGCGGGACGGAACTTTTCCTGCTGCTTTTGTAGTTGTGGTGACAAGCAAGAGGACGGTAATGACGAATGGGCAATTTGTCTGGGCAAGTATTGCAGAGGCACATGGTTGTGATGGGTTTGAGGGAGTCGGTCTAGGGATGAGGACGTGTGGTCTTGCAGCAGGTACGGATGATTGGCGAGTGGGAAGGTTGGCAGCACTGGGTGGTACTGTAGATGGGGCGTGTTAGGATAGAGGAGCACAAGATGCTGGGTGCTAGGAGACAATCTTCTCTTTGCCTTTTGTCTCTGAGCTCCTCTACTACGATGTTCTGCTCCTGATGTGGAAAGGGAACGGAGCTTGGGCGAGGCAGAGTTGCTTGAGAAGGCAGGATTTTGTGACAAGGGCCTGGATCGTTCCAGCTCATTAGCGAACATAACTTCCACAGCGGATAGGCTGCGTTTTGCTACGCCTGTCTGTTCACTGTGTTGCCCAGCAACGGTTGGGTCGGGAGGTAGATGCTCGTACAGCTATGTGAGGAAGAAACAAATGTGAGAAACATGATCCAAAAACACATCCGAAATGCAAGTAACTAGTACAATACCTGCTTGGAGACGTCAGTCAGTATGTCAGGAGAGGATCTGCACTGTCGAGTGTCATATTCAGACTTGCAGTAACTTCTGAAAAAAAAAAGTGCAAAACAGGCTGTAGATGCAGTGAAAAACAAACCCCTACAGCACTGTCCAATTCCCTAAAGACTCTGTTCTTGCAACTAAAATGTTAAAACACATTGCAGTTTAATGTTCAAAGACAACTTTAAACCATTTGTAGGTTGATAAAAAAAAGGTACAAAAGCTGTCACTGGGACAGCACCCTTTCAAAAGGTCATCACTTGTCCGTTCATGACACTGTAGGGTGTCCTTTTTGACGTTTTATGTTTCAGATGTGTGCTCATGAGGGCCTTTGTTTGAGTGGCTCAACACAGTAATGTTGACTCAACCATTGGTGTTAGTTCAGGGCTAGCTAATTGTCTAAGCCAACAGAAGACAATTGTATAATTTTTGCCATTCCGATTATTCCCATTAGTGGCTTAGAAACTACATGTACAATTTATGCACAAATGTATTCCCATAACACACAATACCCAGCGTAACATCTTACCTTTCAAAAGGCAAATGTTTCTTGTCACCAGAGCCTACACACTCAAGAAGTTGCTTCTGTGTCCTGCCACTACAATAACACAATCGCAAGAATAAAAAGAGACAACTGTTACTGATCAAAAATATATATAATCAAGCCTTGTTCACACTGACAGTGATTTTATAGAATAAAATTATTTGTGGGCTGCATAACTGGCCAGAGCTTTTGAAAATTTGATTACATATGGGTTGGTATTTGGGTTCATTTGAAAGAAGTCTTTTATGCTAGCAAAGGCTGCATTTATTTGATCAAATACAGTAAAAGAAGCAATATTGTGAATCATTATTGCAATTTAAAATAACCTTTCTATTTTTATCTATTTATGTCATTAAGCTGGATTTTCAGCATTGCCGTCGCCGATCCTTGAACGCAAAGGGGTTATAATAAATCCTGTTCTTTTTAACTTTCTATTCATCAAAGGATCCTGAAAAAAAATGTCTTTTGTTTCCTCAAAAAAAAAAAAATAAGAAGCACTGTTGTCAACATTAAAAATTGTGTTTCTTAAGCAAATAATCAGCTTATTAGAATGATATTTGAATGATCATGTGACATTGAAGACTGGTTTAAATAGTTTTTTGAACAATGTAAATGTCCTTACTGTTATTTTGTGATCAATTTGAGGCATTCTTGTTGAACAGAAGTATGAAACTTTCAAACTGCAGTGTATATTTCTGTAAATACAAGATGCTATTCTATTTTGACAATCAGTTTTTGTGCAGTTAAAAATGAATATTCTCATTTGTATATAAAATACATCTGTGCATGATGATTGTCAATACATGAATCAAGCTCACTCAGAATGCTGCCCGTTTCTGACATGGTTTCCACATATTATTTTTATTATATTGTTGTATGTGGGCATAGATCTATTATACAGAAGACTGAAATCACTCACAGTGACATTAACTTCTGCATCAAGCCTACACTCAACTATAGTATCTGATCATATTGCCACATCGGTGTTCATTCGCATCAAGTAAAACTTTTCTCAACTTTGTCATAAGCACTTTCACACATATAAACAAATGATTAAAGTCTCTTGTGTGTTTAGCTAAGAAGATTAGAACTACTCTGTTTAATATCCTCATTACGATCTATCATAGGGTTTATGGAAGATGATTAGGAAGGATCATAGAATAAAGTATTAGACAAATTGGGCTTCTCATTGCATTTCACAAAATCTAAAGTCTGCCTGTCACATACCTGTATCTGAAACTGGATCCTTTGCTGGACAGAATGGACCTTTGATGTGACTTGGGCTCTTCGGCTAGTCTGAAGAAAGCATGATACTCCACACACAACTTCCAGAATGCCTTACACACATCTCTGCTGGCCATGGAAAATTCAACAGTGTCTCTCCTTGAAGGCTAACACAATAAGAGTTGAGTGAATGACAGATGAGGATATTACTAAACATTCCATGCAGTTTTCATTTTGTTGAACGTTAAAGCATTTTCAGCCTCAAATTAAATGCTTTCATCCATATTAGAAATACACTCCCATTTTTATGGAAATTGTCTTTATAAAATATCTGAAATTTTACCACTTGATTGGTGTGGATTATTTAGCATGATAAACAAAAGTTGTGCATATGCCTTCTTGCATTTTCTGTTGTTAATCTTTCATATATTTTTTATCATACTGTTGTCTCTCATGATAAATTGCTTGTGCTGTTCCTCATTTGTAAGTCTGCCAGATTTGTATAAAAGTGTGTGCTAAATGACTAAATGTAAATCCAGAAGTCAGCACAGGCACTGCAGATATACTATATAATGAAAAAGATTATTTTAAATGTTGCTGAGTAACTATTGTATTCTTTTACCCACAGATTCCAATGTAAAAACAGCTGTTGCTATGGAGGGTTCATTTGTGTCTCACCCCACTCTCAGTGTGGAGTTTGATGAGGAAATGTTTCCTCTTGAAGCTCAGCTTTCGGATCTTGGCCCAGCTGAAGGTATTGATCTTTGTGTTTCCCTGATAATGGCATAACAACGTAAGAGAGTTAAAATTTCTAAGCTGCATTTAAGGTTGCTGTGTATATTTGTTTTTATGTGTTTTTTCAATCAGAAGGCTAAAGTGTAAGCATATATTATTGTATTTTACCTGAAAGACGAGTACTCCCATATGTGTGACAGCGAGATTGATCCTCATGCCTTCTCCATCATGGGCAGGGTGAGGGCGGATCCCGTACATGTCCATTTTCCGGGCAACCTCCAGCAAATGCACATCTGATTCAGCAGGAGTGTGACCTCTGACCCCATAAACAAAATTATTGCCAAATGTACAAATTTCGATGTCCTCATTTGGGTTTTGATTTGGTGACGAAGACCTCGTTTACACTGCAGGTCTTGATGCCCAATTCTGATTTGTTGCCTATATCTGATTTTTTTGACCGTCCGTTTACACATTCTTTCAATTGTGACACTAATGCGATTCATGTGGTTACACTTTCCATACCATCTAAAACAATGTGCATGCTTAAAGAATAATATGACATCATTAAACCATGGAGAAGTACTAAATTGTTGCAGTTTTAATGATGTACAGAATGCAATGCCTCAGAACATCCGATCTGCCTGTTTACATGACAGTCACACTGGCACATACAGCGGGTGAAATAAGTATTGAACACGTCACCATTTTTCTCAGTAAATAATATATTTCTAAAGGTGCTGTTGACTTGAAATTTTCACCAGATGTTGGTAACAACCCACATAATCCATAAATACAGAGAAAACAAAACAAATAAGTTCAGAAATTAACTTATGTGTAATAAAATGGAATGACACAGGGAAAAAGTATATTATTACATTATAATAATATACTGTCAGTCGGAATATTATCATTTTGTTATACTTTCATGGTGTGTAGCTGTATCTTACCTGTGCTTTTTGTGAAAGCGAATGATTTTGTGGTCCAAGTATTCTTGGTTTGGCACATATTGCTTATTTTCAAGATGATGAGCATCCAACTCATCTTCATAATCCCCGATTTCAGCTACAAATGGGTACAGAGAGGGAAAAGTATAATGTGCAAATGATAATCAAAGGCAGGATTTGAAAGTGTTGTATTTTGATGTTATGTAAACATTCAATGAGGTAAGAGGAGCTACCTTGCAGTATATGAGAGACCAGCAGGGCGGCGCTGTTATCGTTACAGGTAAGGCTACCATTTGACAGATCCTGTTTGATCTGAAGGGCAAACAGATACCTGTATAAAAGAGGCAGCAGTCAGACTGAACGCTTGTGACCTATCACCATCTATTTATCTGCTTATATATCAGACTACCATGTGCATGTGGTTTACCTTGTTAAGCCTCTCTGCAATTGTCCTGGGTCAGGAGGGAAAAACTTCACTATAAAATGGAAAGCCACATCACTGATATCTATGGGTGAGAAGCACACTATCTTATTAGACCCACAAAACTAGCATTAAGCCTACTTTATTAATAAGCTTAACATTCACTAAAGGCTAAGGATACAGTGGATGGTTGTGGTCTAATGGTTAAGCATCTGTGATGGTAAATTAAAGGTTCAATCCAGAAAAGAACTAAATCAATAATTGGTGAATACTGACTTCTGAGATTACATATTCTACAGTAAGCATCTAGGGTAGGGGTAAGATGTGCCAGGGGATATGTTCTCAAGATACAGTATTTTTAAAAGTATGTTCATTTGCAAAAAATGCTGCTGACTTGCAAAAAAGCATGTCAGCAGCATTTCTAGCTGTTGATGTAGTTTTCTACATGGCCAGTATAATGAGTGTTATGTCAAAGAGTTTGGGGGCAAGTTGGATCACTAAATTATTGAATCACTTTTTATGGAAAACCTATTTTAATCCTTCCATCTTAAACCTTTCTCCTTGCCAATAGTAAAACTTAAGCAAAACTAATGCATCACTTCCCATTCACCACTAGCATAACAAGCATTTGCTAAACAAATAATAACACAAAATTTTTTAACTCTTTAGGTTAGGGACCAATTCTCTCTATTAACTAGTTGCTTATTAGCATGCATATTACTAGTATATTGGCTGTTTATTAGTACTTATAAAGCACATATTAATGCCTTATTCTGCATGAAAATAATTTTATCCTACCCTATAACCTAAATTTAACAATTACCTTACTAACTATTAATAAGCAGCAAATTAGGAGTTTAATAGGCAAAAGTCGTAATTAATAATTAATAGTGAGAAGGTCCCCAAACTAAAATGTGACCTAAAAAATTAACCAAGTAGACCTTGTCACAACAAAACAAAAATGACACAACAAAACTCACTTTTGATTTGCTTAGCCACTGGTTTCAGGAGTTCAAGCCAAACCTGTAGAAGAAACAGTATCTTATATTTTCTATGGGTGCAGCAAACAACTATCTATTTGACAAGTGTTGACATAGCAACTATTTCAAGGGACAGTTTACCAAAAAATTAAAACTCTGTCATTTATTGTTCAACTGTTCCAAACCATATTTTCTCACATTAAGTCATTATTCATTCATAATCTTGCCATGCAATGAGCTATTAACCCAAGAACCACTGCGACAAGATCAGTGACTCAGTGAACTGATCAAATCAGTACAAACTGTGAACAAATCATTCAGATCAGTTCTTGAAATGGATGAACTGACTAAAAAAAAATCTCACTCAAAAGACCATCACTACTCTTGAGAAGTCGTTGCAAAGAGTGTGATGGATGCCAGTGACTGTAAATTCGAACTGGAACATCACACAAGTCAAATGGACCATTCAATGACACCTTTATGGTGCTTTTGCAAATTTTTTAAGGCTTAAAAGTTCTAGACTCCATTAATAATAATTGCATGTAAAAGAGCGACAATCTATATAGACAATTTCTTCTTTTGTGTTCCACAAAAGAAAGAACGTCAGGTTTGAAGCAACACGAGGATGAGTAAATGATGACAAAATGTTAATTTTGGTGGGGTGAAATATTCCCTGAAGGGCTAGACTCTGCTGTTATGATCAAACTCTGTTATTGACAGGTCAAAGGTTTTGACTCACATAGCTGCCAGTATGGTGACGGAACTCCAGGCCAAAGTACTCTTTCTCCAGCAGCTTTAGATGACCACACACCTTATTGAAGAAATCAGAGCCCAGAATCTTTCTCTGTGGGAAGATGAAGAAGAATAAATCACAATACAGAGATGGAAATGCTTTATACATCTTACATATCATTTCAGAATTGATACTCGTCTCAGTGCTGCTTGTATCAATGTTAATTTTGAGTGATGTGACTGCAGTGTCACTGTGAAATTACTCCTCAGATTTGCTTCTTTCTTCCATATCCATTACTTGATGCGGGTGGTAATGAGATGGTGATGCGATTTGAGCAGAATGTGACTCTTAGAGCAACTTTCTCTGGTAATTGAATCTGCAGCAACTGAACTCCTCAAACAGAATTATGGGAAAGTCAGATGCTCACTGAGTCAGCCTGAAAATACAGGGTTGCTATCTGATGAGTGTGTTTGTGGGCACATATGTGTGTGAGGATGTGTTCTTGAACCCTGTATTTACTGTGACAGCGGGGCATAGAACCTCCCCATTATCTTGTCAAAGAAAAGGAACATGAGAAGAAGATAGAGGGATAAAGTCTGGAACAAGCATGAGATAGAGAGGTTGAAACACATACCACAGTACAAAGATAGATCTGTGACTCTCATGGCAGGGTAAATTTATGCCAAAATATACAGACTTTGACCTGTAAATACTTGTGAGGACATAATGGATGCTTTCTTATACTGTTTATTCGGAACAAATAGGATATTGAATAGTGAATCATCACTGATCATGCTTTTTAATTCAATGCTAGCTTTACTGTGAGTCTAGGGAACACAATCTACATCAAAATACTCAACAATTTTTACAGAAAATGTGAGTGGTGCTTGTCTTTGCAAAAGCTGACACTATGTTGCCAGGTAGCAGCGTTATTTTATTATTACTTATATACCATTTTAGTATTTACTAATAGTTTGAATGAGCTTTTATTGTTATGTATATTTTTTAATTTACATTTTAGTCATTTTCTTATGTGTTTTTGGCATTTTTATTAGTTTGAATTGACTAAATATGCCTTAGTGTATTTGTATTTATTTGTTTTAGGAATTTTAATACTTTGACTTACTGTGATTTATTGCAAGGCAACATTTCAAATTTTCTGATTAAGTTTTTTATGTATAAGTTTTATCTTCTCACATTCACATTTGTTTCTTTCTAGTGAAAACTAGATATTTTTCTCTTTTAATGTAAATTAATTACATTTTCTACCTGTTTTTAAGTTAAACCCTGCGGGTGAGGGAAAAAAAAAAAGAAGAAGTAGAAACTAAAACTAGCCTGTGCTGGTTGGCTGGTCTTGGTTTAAGATGGTCAATGGTGTTCAGTTGGTTTAACTTAATTGGTCAGCTGGTCTAGCTAAGCCCCCTCTGAAACCAGCCTGATCTGGCTGGAAGACCATCTAAAACCAGTCAACCAGCTTAGGCTGGTTTCCATTGGTTCTTCCAGCAGGTATTGCTTAGACTTAAATAAGTAATAATACTACTCTCCTCCACAAACCACACAATCTGAGGTGTCATTAATTTCGATATATACTACTTAGGTGTAGGCATTAAAAAAAAAAAAAAAAACTAACCTAACCTTAAAAATAATACTAGCAAATACCACTAAATATGCTGAAATTACATTTTCTTGACCAAGTATCGATTGAAAAAAACAGATAATCTCTCTACAACCTCTTTCTCTCTGATTTGTATTTTCCACTGCTTCTTTACTAATTGCCTGTTTTGCCTGAGGATGTAGGGGAATGCAGGCGTGCTCTCTGGAATGAGGCCATGCAGGACAAGCTTCTGTTCAGTGCTGGCCATGATATTTACCCCTATTCAGACACACACATGCCTCACGGCTACTAACTAACTCACTCACTCTCTGTCTTTTTTTTTTGTCTATCTCCCCACCCCCCTGATTTTATATCTCACCTGATTTTCTGACTGGTAGGGCAAGGTTGTGCTGTGTAAAAGCAGTGAAAACCCCCAGGCATGTGCGCACAGATACACACATAGCATCCCTCGTGAAGCAGAAGCAGCACGCGGATAATGGGACATGAAATGATGCTTCTTTAAAAGCAAAACACAGCTGGACCAAAAGCTCCTTTACAAGCAAAACACAGCTGGACCAAATGTGAGAGAACAAAAAAACACACTAGAAAAAAAACACACACACAAAAACACACACACACACACATATACACTTTGAATTTTATATATATATATATAATTATTTCTTAAATTCTTAAATGAGGAAACTTTGATTTAATGTAAATATGTGATTAAACGTCACAATTATGTATTGCCCTTGTTATCAGCTACACCATACATTTTAAAGAAACTCTTATTTTTAAGTGGTTATTACAAAATGGGGTAGGGTAGACTTGTTGTCACACTTTTTACTTCACTGAATATTTCACAGGGTAGGGTTATTTTTGAACATCTGCACCAAAAAAAAAGAAAAAAAAAAAAAGAAAAAAAAAAAAAAGAAAACAGTTCACTGAACATATTCTGCCCTTTTGTGGCCACATGCCTTAATAGAGGGCCATATTGGCACACTATATGGGCTAACTGTAAAAAACTATTTTTGAACAGTCAATCATACACAAGTGAAAAAGGTGAAAAGATAAATAATATGTATGTGACAACTTGCATCAACCTGGCATTTTGTAAACCACTGCTATAAAACAAGCATTTATGAACATTGTAGTTACCCATAGCCCCATATGACAACTTGCCCCGGCCTATATATATATATGTATGTATGTGTATATATATATATATATATATATATATATATATATATATATATATATATATATATGTGTGTATATATATATATATATATATATATATGTGTGTATATATATATATATATATATATATATATATATATATATATATATATATGATTTCTCACCTCCACCTCGAAAACTCTCTCGCTGTCGTCTAAAAAAATGACGCGTAATCGCAGTTTCTCATTCTTGCTTTTCTTCCGCAAAGCTGTGCTATTGACAGGTGTCTTCAGCAGCTCGAACTTATCTCCCATCTTCTGTGCGTCTGTTTAGGGTTTAAGCGCCACACTTTTCTTTTAAATAAAGGACAGAGGGTCCATAATGTTTGATACTGTCCGTTTGATGCTGTAGTGAGGGAGTTGCGCGCGGCGGTCTCGTGACGAGTGTTCACACATCCTGTTCTTAAACTGAGCAGCATCAGCATCAGCATCAGCAGCACTACTGGACCTGATCTCAGCCCCGAGCATCACGCTACACAATAAATACCGCTCTCTAACTCAACGCGCAGAATCAACGGTTTTTATGTTTTAACAAAATTTCTGGCGTAAAATACTTAGTTTTGTCAATGTTACAGACGCTGAATAAAGTCTTAGAAAAAATATATTTGTATATGGGTCAAAAATGTATATATATATATATATATATATATATATAGATATATATATATATATATATATATATGCTATTTTTGGGCATTTTTAATTACGATATTTGTTGCCTAAATTCTGTTACGGTTTGCATTAATTGTTTTGGAGTTACATTTTACCTAATAGCGTGGCATGTTGTTGTAGTGGGGTGGGAAAAAATGTATGTGTATAAAATGCATTTATGTATTTGAAAAAAAAAAGTTATATGGTATATGTGTAACATTAATTTTTCTGTTGGTTAAATTTATTATCTTCTGCATGTTGGATTCATCAATTCATCATCTTCCTTGTGAGGAAAAGGATGTAGTGTTGTTGTGTTTAGCCGCCTGTGGAGGGCGCTTGGCGCTGTCAGTTCAAGGTAATGCACTGAATCAATTAAACACTGACAAAGACTGCAGCCAGTACTCGTGTCTCATAATCATCTATTTTTATTATTCTACAGTGCTAGCAAGTGTTGGACATACAACTTATCCACTAAAGCGTCCCAGACTTGAGGCGGTAACATTGTCACAAGAAGTCAACATTTATTTTTTTATCTTAGTTTATTTATTTTTTTTTTGTAGTGGAGTAAATTGTGCTAGCCTAGTCGTCTTTGCATTATATAAGGGCTTTATTATTTGTAGCATGAAAACATTACAGGACCCGTTTACTGTACAACAGTGATCTCTAATGGTGAAGGTAGGAAATTCTAGTTCAGAGAAATCACGTCAGCTGCAACTCCCAATCCATGCCAGGAGGAGGCAGTATTTCCTAGTGTATTCCAAACCAACAACTCTGGTAAAACAAATACTGTAACTCTGCAATTAGCGTATACAACTGTGCAATGAGAGATTAAACAATACGTTATAACATGACAGCCTCTCAAAAAGCGTCACACATCAGACGTGTTTCTCTCGTCCTCACCTATTGTTTTCTGTATTCCTGGGCAGGTGAATGTAATCTTTTGTTTTGATACGGCGGAGCGGAACCTGTGAGGGGAGCTGAAGCCGGAGCTCTGCTGACCAGCTGCTACTGTTCCATCACACATCATCATCATCATCACCAGCGGCCCTGTTTGATTTTCCGAGCACCTGTCAGTCTGTGTGTTTTTCACCGTGTTTTCAGGCTCATGTAATCTGTCTCTACTACCACCTTAACCTGTATGCTACAACATCTGAAGAAATGCTGATTTCTGCTATGATTTTAAAACATATTTTTGATCATAACACAGACATTTTGTCACGGAAGTGCAGCCTAAAACAATGAGTTTAAAAATATATAAAGTTCTAGCGTAAGTTATAGCTTTACAAGTGAATAAAAAGTAATAACCCATAAAGCTAAAATTTAGAACAGCTAAACCAAACAGTAGGCCACAAGGAACGTTCTGGTGGGGTTCTCTCAACGTTCTGAAAAAGTTACTTGGTCTATAATAATGTTCTAAAAATATTTGCACAAAAACATTTTTATACATTATTTCTGGAACAGTTTTCTGAAATATTTTAGTTGGATGTTGTTCTTATTATTATGTGTTTTTTTTTTTTTTTTATGTATTAGTTTTAGATGTCTAAGAGAAATTTCAAAAGTAATATTCCCATAATGTTTGCAAAATTCTAAAATAGAACATTCCCATACTGTTTTCTGTAATGTTCACATAAGTAAGAAAAAAAATAATAATCATAATAAATAAATAAAACAAACATTTAAAAAAAAGGTGTTTGAAATGTTCAGATAGCGATCAGCAGTAACATTTTCCTAACTCAATGGGAACCTTAGCAAAACAAATTTTTGTTAGCTGGGACCCGATAGGTTGACTCATATGTCAACTATATATACATATATATATATATATATATATATATATATTTTAACACACACACACACACATATATATATGTATATATATATATATATATACACACACACACACACACACATATATATATATATATATATATATATGTATATATATATGTGAATGCTTTTTAAATTTAGCCATTTTGTACATTAGTTTCAAACACCTATTTCACATATCCTGTCTTCGAAGCATGCTGTCACAAAAATTCTGTAGATTTTTTATTTTTATTTTTTTCCTTGGGCAGAAATGGTGGAAATGTTCTGTGTGAATGTCAAGATTTTAAAGGGGTAGCCTGTTTACACTTGATGACTTGAGATTATTTTGATCAGATTGCTGACAAGTGCAAATGCCCTCCAAGACTCATGCAACATGTGAATAATGTCTGTAATAGAAGTGCATTACATAGGGTTTTAAAAAATAACCCTATCCTAAAAATGTTCACCAAAGTAAAAAGTGAGTGCTTCACCTATAGCTATCTTTGATGTGTGTAAATGGCAAATTGTCTCATCCATTTGTTTCTCCCACCATAAACTTTTTATTTTAGATTAGATTAGATTAGATTCAACTTTATTGTCATTGCACATGTAAGTTAACAATTTCTTGTTATTACTAATTTTCCACTTGAAGGATATAACTGCACAAATGCCCAGAAAGAGTTACTACAAAATGTCAAGGGTGTCATTTGGAAAATGTCAAACACCGCCTGGCATGAGAAGGGTGATATATTTTTAAAGCTCTTCTGTTAATTTAGTAAGCAGTCAGTGGTCCTCTGGTTCATCTCACCCTGAGGGTCTGAGAAAAAATAGACACTGGAAAAGGTCTAAACCATTCCAGCCACTTTGCCCCTGATGATTCATTCACCTACACACTCAAATCCATGTATTTAGCCAAACATCTGCCTTAAACTGTCTTCCCATTAGCTAATCCCCTATGGTTGCTTTTCCCCCTGTTTGCACAGATGTCGTTTAAAGTTTAAGACCTGCATTTTCTTTTTCTTCTGGTGGTTTAATTTGTGTGGTTTATCATTCTTCCTCTCAAATTCGCACTGGATATTTGACATCTACTGGACAATATTAAAGTCAACAGCTACCCTTTGCTTGTAGGTAATGTTGTACAGTATGCATAAAAGCATCTTTTTCCATTTATAGCCTCTCAAAAGTACCTGTATTTTAATGATATTTATTTTTCTTACAAGAAACATTCACTACCATTCTAAAGTTTGGGATTCATAAACTGGGGTTAATAAATTTATACTTTTATTCAGCATGGATGCTATTGATTTAAAAATGATATTTAAAAACATTTATAATGTTAAAGAGGAAAAGATTACTACTTTCAAATAAAAGCTGTTCTTTTGAACTTTCTGTTCAAAAAAATGTATCTCAGTTTCTCGGTATCTTGGTGAACTATCCCTTTAAATAAATGATTTATGAGTGAATCATGTTACATATCTCTTAATGTCCTTCCCCGAAGAAAGAAACCTCATGTATGAATAAGTTCACAAAATGTCTAACTAATGTATATGCAGCCCTCAGGTATGGCACATCTAACAACAACAAAAAGGATATGAAAGTGTCTTTGAGCTCTTAATAACTTGTTCACTTGTCTCACGAGACAATCCCAATCCTTTTCCAACCCACTCACCCCTCTGGGGTCCATGTCTCATGAGAAGTCTTCCTGTGTCTTCACTCTCCAGCTGATGTCATGACCAAGGACAATGTCACAGCCTATTAAAATCGTCCACACTGCTGGATCAGACTCTGTCTTTGCTTCATAAAAGAAGTAGGTGGAGAGAGAGCGATAGGGAGAGCAATCCCTTTATCCACACTGAAATGAAATTTAAACCCCTACTGTTTTATACCGTGGAACGAACGTTAATGTGGATTCATTCTCTTTTGATTTTTAAATCTCCTTCTTCTCTTGTGTTTTAAATGAGATTACATGTCACAGCTTAAACGACTTGACAGAGGAATTTAAATGGAGAAACAGAATCTGTTCGTTGGACACTTTGTATGTTAATTGGGATGTTTCATTGCAATGGTTTGTTTTCGCAAAACTCAGCAGAACTTGGTGACTTTTAAGAAAATGTTTTGTCATCAACAACACATTCTTTTGCAGTATCAATACTACAGAAGAACAGGGTTCTTGCTTAAAACTCTGGAAACAACGTACTCATGTAAACATTGCAGACAACATACACTACCATTCAAATGCTTGGGGTCAGAAAGATTTTGTTTTTAAAAAGAAATGTTTACTTTTATTCAGCAAGGATCCAATAAACTGATCAATAATGGCAGTAAAGACATTTATAATTGCAAATATTGCATTTTCTATTGATCAAAGAATCCTGAAAACAAAATGTCTCACAGTTTCCACAAAAATATTAACCATCATAACTGTTTTCAACATTGATGATAATTAGAAATGTCATTGAGAAAATCAGCATATTAGAATTCTGACAAATCATGTGACACTGAAGACTGAAGACTTTGCGTCACAGGAAAAAAGATACATTTTAAAACTTAGAAAACAGTTCCATTTCCATTTATGCCAAGAGGAAACAAGAGAGTCTAGTACTTGCTGACAGCTAAACTTGTGGCAGGATACTCCTGAGATGATTAATGGCTTTGCTTATGATTTAATTAATCTATTAATACCACTGATAAGTTTCCTGCTGCAGAGAGAGAAGGTCAGTGTCAGAATAAATCTGGACATTCATTAACCCCTCAAACCAAACTTCTGATCTTCAGAAAGGTCTGCAAAGAGGCAAGAGAAATGGCATCTAGAATGCTTTTAAAGAAATAGTCTGATCTTCTCAATGAATAGTTGATCCAGTTCACAAAAGCCAGTGTGAAAAAAAAATTATATATATATATATATATATATATATATATATATATATAATTTTTTTTTTTTTCATTCTTTCATCGATAGACAGTAAAAAAAAAAAAAAAAAAAGTGATTTTAAACAGATATCTTGTTATCTGCAACATTATGGATTTCTTTACTGTCAGTTTGGTCAATTTGTGCATGTTACCGAATAAAAGTATCCTACTGACCCTAAACTTTTGAATGGTGGTGTATTTAAAAAAACTAAAAGTATTATCACAGGTCAATGACAGCACCCTCACAATTGATTGATTGTGCTACCGTTGGATCAAGCAAAAAATAACTGCTTTCATAAGGTACCCATAAATCCAGGTATATACTTGATAGACACTCTAGATTAAAACAAGACAAGACAAGGTTTTTTTAGATCTGTCCTATGATTGATCTTTTGGGGAATTTGAGGTTGAATACAGATGAAAGAGGCTGAAACTGTAGGTGTTTTCTCCATTATCTCATGGATCAACTTTTTCCTTCAAGTTGACTTTTTCATTTCTTCACCTTATCTGGGTGGATTTCAGCATTTTTGGCCTTGTGCCTGCACTATGCTGAAAATAGATGCTTGTATGCATCACACATTTATTTAGCTCAAAAATTTCTTCATACTGCATTAGAGTTTCATTTGGATTTAGTTTGATGCAGGGGTAACTAATATTTATAGTCACAGTTAAAACCTCTAGCACTTTTTTGCTCCTTTTTAATTAAGGGGATAGCACTGATGGCATTGGTCTGTCGAAGACTGTAACTAAAAAGGTTTTTAGTGTTTAATCAATGCTTAAATGTGTGAGATTTTATATCAGCAGGTTTCCTTCACACATACTAATGCTATCCTTAGACTGAATGACACTTGAAAGCAAATTCAATTAACCTTTTACACAGTTTTGCCAACATGAAAAAATAAGTAAACACTTTACACCAGTGAAGACAGAGGATGGTTTAACACTTTTCCTTTAATGTTTGTAACTTTTTATTTATTTATTTTATAATTTTTCCCATATCTGCTAGAAAGCATTTTAATTAAAAAAGTAACAAGTGGAATCATATATTTCTAAAATGGCAAACAAACTGAAAAATAATTAAATATGTAAAACATGGCCAGACAATAAAAAAGGAAAGAAAATTAAAAGGCTTGTTTAGTTCATTGTGTTTATTTTTATTTATTTGGCACTATGTTTTTCTAATTTCGATAAAAAATAAATAAATTATTGGAGTGAATACTATTTCAGTTTTTGATCACATTTGCAGTGAATATTTATCAGCTACAAAGTGTTTTAAGTATTTAATTTAAATGTAAAGCTAATATTCTAAAACTGCAAACAAATTGGGGAAAAAAAAGTATTAAAATATATTGATTGAAATGAAAAATGCTAAACATTGTTTGCAGTGCACAACAACTTAATATTAAGATTTGAAACAGACTTTTAGCAGGCCTTTACAACACAATAAATCACAAAACTTGATCATGCTTATGAAGTACATGTAGTAAGAACATGCCACAACTTGGTCAAATAACCAGCTATACATATACTCAGCATACCACAATGGTTAACATGTTTGTCTCTGATGAGACTGTATGGGGTTGTATCAGTTTCTCCAGCTCCAGATCTCAATGTTTTTCTCATCTTTTATCAAGGCAGTGATATCTACAACTTGGTGGAAAAAAACCTGGCCAGGCATTTTTCCCTCGGAAAGTGAACGGAAAGTTGTAAAACCTGGTGCCAGCTCTTACCTGGACTTCCAAACCCTGACATGAACTTGAAGCAGAAAGATGAGTCAAAAGCGATACATCGATGATTTAGAGCCTTGCTGTGGCCAGTTTTCAGGGAGCCCGGAGGAAACTCCTCTCCTTCGCCAGGAAAAGTGATGGGACGAGAGGAATCAGTGAAGGAATGATATGTTCTGTCAGATGAAGTCTAACAATAACTGAGAGAATCTCTTCTGCACCAGGGAGATATAAAAGAGAGTGGAGGGGTGGAAATATTATGGTGAAAGTAAACAAGGGCCAACATGTGGAGAAGAAGAAAGAATACGTGTCAGAAACAAGGTAAGACGAGAGGAAAGGTCATTTTTAAAATAGGTTACCCAAAAATAAAACTTTGCTAAAAATTTCTTCTTCTATTTCTTGCATCACTTACTCATCAATGTAACTTCTGCAGTGAATGGGTGCCATCAGAATATATATATATATATATATATATATATATATATATATATATATATATATATATATATATATATATATATATATATATATATATATATCATACTGTCATACTGATATTTTTTTTGAAAGTCCAGAGAGCTTTGTTAAATAATTAGCACTAAACTCTGCCTAACCAATGTCTGAAGTCAGTTCAGGCGTATAATAATAGCAGTAAATTTGAGCTAGAGGAGACTTCACTTTTCATCAGTGTCACGTCAGGCTGCTGTCACCTCAGACTCATTTAATCAAGAAGAAAATTCATGTAAGTGTTTTTAGCATCTGGCAGATAAGCAGCGCATCTGTTCTCATTTGCACACAGTGACAAAGAGCTGCCGAAAATAAAAGGAGCGTGTGTCTAAGACTGAGCTGTTTTTTCAAACATGTGCCAGTCATTTCTTTCTGAACGTGACAGCTTTTGATTCGCTTAACGTTGGCAAATCATTCTTTGAACAGATGCACATCCAGTTCTAAATGGCAGATAATTAACATGTGTATGTGTACTGTATACATCAGATTTATCAAGCTTATTCGTCCACAAGGTTGTCATAGTCCATCCTGCAGGGTTCATTCTAGAGCATCTGGATTTGCTTTTCCATTTACTGAAGACATTTGGTCACTTTGTACATATGTGTGTGTAATCAAATCCCTCAAACAATGATGATGTATCCATGTATTAAGAGATTGAATCAAAGTATCATTTTTTTCCTATTTTAATGAGTTTAATTTGCATTTTTAATGTTTTATTTATTTTGTTAGTTGTACTGTATTTTTAAGTCCATTTTGATGGTTATACTTCAAAATCTTTGATATACATTTAAAATAAAAAAAATTTGTTTGTTTTTTTCAGAGATATTTAGCTTTGATCATATGAGCAAGATGATTTATTTTCAGTGATATACAAACAAAGGTAAGATGTCATGGAGCAATTCTGTCATAACTATTTTTGTTTTCTTAAAGGAATAGTTCACTCAGAAATGAAAATTTGCTAATCATGTAGCCTCAGGCCATCCAATATATGAGTTTGTTTGTTTATCAGAACAGATTTAGAGAAATTTGGATGTGAACTGATGGACTGAGATGTGTGGATTACTTGTGGATTATTGTGATGTTTTTATCAGCTGTTTGAATTCTCATTCTGACGGCACCCATTCACTGCAGAGCATCCACTGGTGACCAAGTGATGTAATGCTAAATTTCTCCAAATCTCTTCTGATGAAGGAACAAACTCATATACATCTTAGATGGCCATTTTTTGGTAATGGGGAATTCATTTGCATTCAAATGCATTATGGTTAACTTCCCCTTTAGAATTAAAAAAAAGTACATGTCTATTACATGAATTAAGCATAATCACAATGGATAAAAAATATATTTTACTATATTAAATAAATCGAACACATTTGTTTGTGTAATTAAATACGGTACAAAGATAAGATGAAAAATAATGATAAAATAAAAGACCAGCTTATGGAAGATAAGCTAATATAACCTTTGGATATTACAAATCCCCTTTAATATAGAAAAACTATATGAAAACCATACACGTTATTAAAGACACCTTAATGCCAATGTCAAAGCAAAAAATCACTTTGTGATGTCACATATGCATTTTAAAGTCAAATGAACAACAAGAAAACTGTTTATTTCATTGTAATGTCATAAACTCAAAATAAAAGTTTTAGACAGCAGTAATGTAGCACATTATTTAAAATTCATAATACTTTTTTTGGTTCATATTTATGCCCTTATTTTATACCTCACTTTTCAAATCAGTCCTTCGCCTCTAAACTGACTGATCCTACACTGAGTGTTCAGTGTGTTTCTACAGCTCTCGCACCATTAATTTACTGTCCATTAACCATTTAAAGAGAAGCATGTCAGTCTAAGACTAGTTATACACTCTCTCCTTTAAATTGGATTTGAATGGATTAACTCCAGCCTTGTTTCCCAGAAAGCCTCATTCCTACTGTTCATAATTACATTTTACACTGAAATGCAAATTTAGGTCAAAGAGTCATTAAGGTCATCCGCATCTTTCTGACACTTAGTCTCTTTATTGACTTTGGTCTGCGATGCTTGAAGTTTATACTGTGAAATTGTGCTTCTCGATACCCAAAATGAGTTTTCATGTGTTCATAATGTTGATAAATTGTTAGTAGAACATGCAACTAAATCTGTATTATGTCAGCATTCTGTTTTGTAGTGGTTTCATGACTCACTCTACTTCAAACAAACCTCTTCCTACTCTTCACCTGTGCAGTCGGAGTCATTTAGTATTAGATATCAAAAAGTAGATATCAAAAGCTCATGAGTTAAGTCAGTTGTACCAGACTTTCAAATCTCTAAACTACTAAACAAACTGAAAATGAATAGCAAGAAAGCTCTTTAGCTAAACTGCATCTACAGTCTGAGGCAACTTGTAGAAGTTCTGTTTTTCGAATTTAATAGTGTGTTTGTGTCCTATTAACATACAATTAAATCTGCTAAAGATTCTACAACAGTAAAGCTATCTCTTATAATGATGCCCAGGAAAATAGATTTAGAGGATAGTTCGTCTAAAATTAATATTCTGCAATTATTTACTCACTCTCATGTCATTCCAAACAGTCCAAACAACATTGACTTTCATTGTATGGATAAAAAACTTTCACAGATGCAAGTCAAGTCAAGTTTGAAAAAACATGAGGGTGAGTAAATTATGACAGAATTTTCATTTTTGGATGAACTATACCATTACGGAATACCTAAGATATACAGTACTTTACAAAACTGCTTTATAATAAAGAGATGGCATGCCTGATGGGAACACAAATGTGGTTAAAGGGACATGTGGGATATTTTTATGGCATTTTTCTCAAAGGATTCCTCATGAGTCCCAGGAGAGGGGTGCACAGAAGTCTTTCCACAGACACATCCAGATGTGTGAGCATGTTTTCCCAGTGATGCTGAACAGATGGCATTCAAATGCTTGAGTACCTGACTTATCCTGACCTATAAAAGACAAAGCTGATTCTTCTGCTGCCTAAAGATCATGCTTCTTATTTCACGCTTTATTTTCTTGACATAGAACTATTGCACACAATTTAGTGTGCATGAACAATTTAGAGTGTACAGTATTACGCAGTGTGATACATGTGTGAATGGAAATTTTTGTGAAGATTGTATTTTTAAATAAACACTGCTTATTAATAATTATGCATGTGCGGTGGGGGAACAAAAACAAACATTAAAAATGTTCAGAATAATTTTGCGATTGACGGATGGATGGTCAGATAGATCTGGGATATAACATAACAGCTTGAGAGAAGCTGGACACGCTCAATAGAGGAGGAGGGCTGTAATTTCTCAACCTCCAGTGAAGTCTTTACCCATAAATTGGAGCACATGTGGTTGGCAAAATGAAGCATCATTCTTCCAGCGAGAGGCGGAGTTAACCGGACAGAGAAGCGCTCCGCTGATCTGAATTTTCACACGGTTAAAGAGAGGCGCTCGGCTCGACTTGGCGCTGCCAGGTTTGCTCTGTGGACGCAGTTCTAAAGAGGGAAGCATAAAAAGGAGAGTGATTAGAAAGTAGAAGACCTATTTTTTTTTAAAAAAAAACATAAAAAAAAAATAATAATCGTGATGACCACTATGGCCGTTCCTGCGACTCTTCCGGTTCACTCTGGGACTTCTGCGGTGTCCGGTAAACTCTTCAGAACCGACCCATTCTTCTCGAGTCCCGCGGACTCTCCGCGACTGATCAACTCACTGAACGCGACGCTTCCGAGCGGCGCAGCGACGAACGAATGCAAAATCGTGGAAGTGCACGGAGTGAAAGTCGCTTCTTTCAGCGTTGATGGACAGGAGCTTATTTGTCTCCCGCAAGTCTTCGACCTTTTCTTGAAGCACCTTGTCGGCGGACTGCACACCGTGTACACGAAACTCAAGCGTTTGGATATAAACCCCGTGGTGTGCACCGTGGAGCAGGTGCGCGTGTTGCGCGGACTCGGTGCCATCCAACCCGGAGTGAACCGCTGCAAACTCATTTCCAGAAAGGATTTCGAAGCGTTGTACAACGACTGTACCAACGCAAGGTTCGTTTGGTCAATAACTTATTTTTCGGTTTATAGTTTAAATAACTGGTGATTGTGCATTAGCTTTTGAATTGCATATAGATTCCGAAATAAATATTTTTAGTACTTTTGTAATTTCTTATCCCTAAACAACAATTTTTAGTACTTTAGTCATTTCTTATTCCTAAACAACACGCACGCAGTGAAGCAGATGTAGACCGAGGAAGACTGTATTTTACACTAGCGCAGGGTGGAGGAACATAGTGTCCCGTTATGCTGCTTATAAGTAATTTCAAATGGCAGTCAGCAGAAAGCAACAAGTGGAGCCCCAGTTTGATTCGATGGCATATGTCCCAGACGATAAAAAAATAAATCTTTTTAAAATCTAGTTGAAAACTCAAGCTCAAAGATAGTTCTTAGCAGTGGAAATTTTGTGTTCATGCTCGTTTCATACAAGAATATTTAATTTCTGCAAAAATGTCAAAAGGCATAACCTAGTATGAATTAAATATCCTTAGTTAAAACTACCCATACATTGAATACAAGTTTATACAGCCTAAAACCTTTGATTCACTGTCATTTTCTTTTAGTTTTTGTTTAATAGTTTTCTTGGGGCTTTGTGCATGTCGGTTACGCCACACTGACATTGATTTGGCAGCCAAAATTTTTCAAATATTAAAGTAAATTGCAAACAAACAAATTAATTAATTAATTACAAAAGTAAACCTTTTAATGTGACTCACTTTAAACCGCACAAAAGGTATTAAATGGCTTTAACCCAGAAATTGAAAACACGAAGTGAGATTTTTTTTTTTTTAGTTATTTTAGAATTTTTTTAGTAACTTAAAGGATCCAGACCAAAAATGCAGCACCAATGCAAAGTCCTGCAACTGCTAATATAAAAAGGGTGTTTTCTTGGTTAAACATTTAGTGAAAATCTGCTAGCGTTAATACATCACAATGTGCTTATGTTCTCCATGGACACCGTGAAGTACTCTCAGGGACCCCCAGGGGTCCACAGACCCTGAATAAAAACCCTGGCTTTAATTAGATGGAATAGTTCCGTCAGGAACCATTAGTTCTGTGAATACACGTTATGCGTCAGCTCGTGGATTTTTTGTGGCCAAAGTGTAATTGCCATTCTTTGAAGCCCAGTGCATGCCTGTCCTGTTCAATCCCCTTAGATCCTCACGTACAGTACGTGACACAGATCAGTTTTCCAGTTCCCTCTGTTATGTAAAAGCATATGCATTGGTCAATATAGTAAACTGTTTATTTGCTTTCCGACCTCACTGTTTGTTTTTCATTAAGTGCATTTTGAGCATCCTGTGTTAAGATTCATTACTAACATCAATAATAACAGACTTCTAAACAGAGAGAGAGAGAGAGAACCAGCTAGATTGCATTTCGACCTAACAAAGATGATATTTGCTTGGAGCCTAATAATGTAATGAATTCAAACATTTAATTTGAGGAATAGCTTCTGTTTATCTCTTAGTGATTATCTACACGACTGTATATATTTTAGCATGTTTTGTACAGTGCTGTGAAAACACTGGGATCATGTAGCCTCTACAGAGTCAAGTTACGGTCACGCTTTTTTCACAGCAGACAATAGGTTAAAATTTGGCGCTTTGAACGTGATGTCTTAATCCTTCTCTTTGTTGCGGTCTGTTTGTGCAGAGACCATAACTGAATAGAGGGGAGATATATTGTCATATTAGGTCATGTGTTTTGAAGAAAGCCTGTCATCAGGTTTCAAAGGGCCTTTTGGATACTTTCAGAGGTTTGCAGGAAATATTTTTATGGCGTGTGAAAGTAAAAACTCTTGCCTCTGGTGAGATTAGGAAACTGTAGTCATTTGAAAAAAGTTTTGAAATTTAAAGCTATGACTCTTTAAGGAAATGATAGAGAGAAGTGCATCTAGTAGTGTTTTTCTATTTGTAGATAATTATGAAACCCACTGTTTAATGGCTTTTTGTTCGTGCCTGCTCATTTTGGGGCCATATGTTTGCTATTGTACTGCAAAAAGAAATTGATAATTCATTCATAATTAGTTATTTATGAGAAAATACAATAAAAATGGAATGAATCCAGGAAGAACAATATAATTTTTAATAGTATTAAGAATTTAGTATTGGTCACATTTCACCTTTGTGTTGTTTGGATTGTGTTTCCTAGCAGATGGTTTACACTGCTGTGCATGAGTGAACTGCTTATTCACCTGTGACATATATTGTGGCGAACACACACACACACACACACTTATGATTTTATTTCTCTGTATAAACAGTGATGTCTCACCATATGTGATCCTAAGAATACAAAGGCTCAAAGGGTGGCTTGATTTATTGCCTAGCATGTCATGCACTAAACATTACCATTTATTAAAAATTTGGAAACCATTAACATTAAGCACAATAAAACATTAAGCCTATGCCTCAGACGTTTTTGAATCATGATTGAGTCAGTATGAAGTAATGCATGATGTAATAGTGAGTCTGTGCATGGGACTGCTGTTGTAGACTGCTATGTCTGCTATAATTCCATAGTGGAAATAATCTTCTGTACATTTCTCTATTTCTGTAGGCACTGCAGTGTGAATCCATAACCTGTTAATATGGGGGCCACTGCAAATGCATGCAGTGTAAAACAGGCCAAACATGAGAGAAGCAGTCATTCATTTGATTCCTTATTGAGTTGTGTCTCAGCTGAGGTCATTCAGTACATTCAGTACTAATGAGCTGCACTAGGGGTGCAGTTGCACTCAGCGAGGTTAATGTGTAGCGTGAAGTGGACATTTTGATAACACTTAATTACATTTGTCCACATCAGAGGCGGATGTTGGATGGTACGACTTCTGCGTCACTGCTTTGTGCCTCTTTGTGAAGAATCAGGCTGTAAATATTACAAACTTCCTCTTTAGAAAGTTATTGTACAGAGGTGAATATCAGGAACAGATGATAAAGCCCATTTATGCTCAGATTGCAATCATTAGATTGCAGGTTCATATAATAAACATTTGGTGCCTGATTAGAAATGATAGAAAACTGCTTTGTATATTTAGTCTTAATCATGAAAAAATACTTTAATTATATGACATACACTACCGTTCGAAAGTTTGGGGCCAGTGCGATTTTTGTTTTTTAAAGAAATTAACACTTTTATTCATCTAGGATTCATTAAATTGATCAAAAGCTGCGGTAAAGACATTTCAAAATGTTAGTAAAAATCTATTTCAAAAAAATTCTGTTCTTTTGAACTTTCTATTCTGTTTCTAAGAACAGCCACACAAGTTTTCAGCATTGATAATAATATAAATTGTTTTTTTTTTTTTTTTTTGAGCACCAACTCAGCATATTAGAATTATTTCTAAATGACCATGTGACACTGAAGACTGGAGTAATGATGCTGAAAATTCAGATTTGCATCACAGGAATAAGAAAAAAAAAGTTATGTTGAATTGAAATAATATTTCACAATATTACTCTTTTATATATTTTTTTATCAAATAAATGCAGCCTTGGTGAACATTAGAGACTTTTGTCAAAAACAGAATCTTAACAAACCCCAAATTTTGATTGGTATTATTTTGATTGGTATATATAAACCTTCCTCTTTCTTTTGTTTTCAGTTACAGCTGGTTTCAAAGATTGTGTGTAATCTTTTATGGACGTAGGTGAAACCAAACGGAGAATAAAAGCGTTAAGAGCTTTTTACTGTTTGTGGTGAGACAAGAGCTTTATTTAGCAGTGGGATCACAAAGAGAAGTTCTGTATGTTATGCCAAGCGATTAGCTGATTGTGAGGTGCTAAGTGACAGGTTAGCACAGTAAGTGCTCGTGATACTGAATGAAACAGGAGGAATCGGGCATCTTTTTTTTCATGACCTGACTCTTGTGCGGTTCACAGACGCATAAATGAATGATCTTGTCTAGACGCAGCAAGAGTCAGCTTGTTTTCAGACGAACGGATCCTCCACCTCACTTGTTTTAGCCTTAGCATCATGACCTGTTTATGACTTCTGTTGAGTGTGTCATGCCTCTGTGTTTGCATTGTGGTCATGTAGACGGGTAACATGCGGATGGATAGATGTGTTGTGATAATGTTTCTCTGAAAAAAATAAACCAGACTTCTGTTAGGCTCTCTTATCTGAGTGAAGGAGATAAGCTGCTGTAAAACAGTCAGTTTCCCCTTAAGACAGTCGAGCAGACAAACACACACTCCCTCCCCACGCTTTTTCCTGTTGAGGTGTGGATGTTATGGATGGATGTTAGACACATGATAAGCCCTCTCTTCCTACTCACCTCTCCATTAGAGGCTTGAAGAAAACAAAAATGACAAAGTGGAGCTTGACAGTATATCTTTCAAAGCCTGTTTTTTATTTCTTTTGCCTTCCTTTTAAAGGAGCAGTTCACCCCAAAATTAAGAAAATCTGATCACTCACCGTCACCGTCACTTTCCACATCTAACGTATATGACCAAAATGGAGACATTTTTTTCATCACTTGTTTTGAATACAATTATAGTATTTTTTTATACAGTATGTACGCACACATATGTAATTGTTTGAAATGTTCTTAGTTTGTTTATGTTGTGTAAATTTGTGATGAAACTGATTGTATTGCTGTCCATTTTGGCAAGGACACTTCTGTGAAAGAGATTTTTAATCTCAGAGAGTCTTTTTTGGTTAAATAAAGGTTAAATTAATAAAATCAAATAAACAATTGGTCAATTTTTTTGAATAATTACGTTTTTTTTTTTTCAAATGTTTGAAAGAAGAAAATATAATTTTTTTATTTTTATTTTTTTATATATCAAGTATTTCAGTGAATAACTGTTTACATTTTGGCGTGTTTCTCGCACAAATCTTCAGAGGACTTACAATATGTGACCCTGGAATATTTATTTTTATGCCAAAAATCATTAGGATATTAAGTAAAGATCATGTTCCATGAAGATATTTTGTAAATTGCCTACTGCAAATATATCAACTTAATTTTTGATTAGTATTATGCATTGCTAAGAACTTAATTTAGAAACTTCAACTTAAAAGGGGATTTTCTCAATATTTAGATTTTTATGCACCCTCAGATTCCAGATTTTCAAATAATTATATCTCAGTCAAATATTGTCCTATCCTAACAAACCTTATTTACAAACCTTATAAACCTAGCTTATTTATTCAGCTTTCAGATGGTGTATAAATCTCAATATAGAAAAATTGACCCTTATGACTGATTTTGTGGTCCAGGGTCACATATAAGAATAAGAGTGTGCTTTATTAATGTTCTTTCCTCATTTATTGTCATTGTAGGGAAAAGAGCATGAAAAGTCTTTCTCATTTTTCTGCATTCTTTTAACAGATTTTTTTTTTTTTTTTTTTTTTTTTGAAATCTAATTGATCAAGCCACAGTGTATTAAATTACTTGAGGGAAGAGTTGTTCAGCAACACCACATAAGATGACACTTTATTTACCCTTTAGATTATAACAGTGTCCGCCCACTTTTTTAACGGCATTAGTATTAGTAATGTATTATTCTCATAAATTTTTCCAATAGGAATTTAAAAAAACCCCAGTGTCTATTTACACTAAGTGCAAACAGCCCAACTTGTTGGCAGAGTCTATTTACACTAACTCTGCCAACCAACTTGTGAGCTAGTCAACACTACAAAAGAAGATCGTGTAACAACAGCTCCAGAGGCATAGATATCAAAGGACATGATCGACCCGAGTTCGAAGGAAATAATTAAAAGTTAAAAAATAAATTATTGTGTAGGGTTAGAGTACATGCAGAGAGGGCTTTTATTGTCCCAATAAGGTGGCATCTATTTAATAATTTGAATTAAAATATTAATTTACACAATACGTATTGCATACTGTTTCATAATGTACTACAATACTGAGGTGCAGATAAGGTTCGATAGGTTCGGGAGGGATGTAGTTATTCGGTCCTGTCAATCATCATTAACGAGCCTTTTTTAGTTGCTCTGTTTGAGTATTAATTGTTTCAGTTTTTCTGTAAATAGACATTTATTCGTTTGTTTCTGTCGTCTTTCGCCCTCTAGGTAGTACCAAATGGGGGGTTGAACTCGGTGCTCAAGCCGAGCCTCGGGTTTGAGCCTCCATTAAGGACAGCAAGCCAAGTTTGTTTACCATTAACCATCAGGACTGGATGGGCAGGTGAACTTGTGAAACAGCAGAAAATACTGCTTCACTTAGTGTAAACAGAATCCAGTGTTATTTGCACTTAGTGTAATTAGCATCTATCACTAATAAAATATGCTATTTGCACTTAGTGTAAATAGCCTCTATCTCTATTTACTCTTAGTGCAAATAGCTGCTGGTAAGAGTTATAAGCCACAAACGAAACCAACCAGCTATTAGGGGAAAGTCTTGCAACAGAACATGAGCAAGTATGGCTTCTGCAAGCAACCATCCTCTTCTTTATATTCTTCTTTTTTCCTTTTTCTTTTTCGCTGTTAATCAGCATAAAGACATAAAAGTTGGGTAATGTGTGACCCCCCCGTCGCTGATCCGTCATGTAGTATGCACACAACAGACAGTCATGTAGTGTGAGAAGAACAGCGATCCTGACTTCATGCATGTGTTCCTGGCATAAGTTTATTATCAATTTTCTTGTCGTGTAAGAAAACCATTTAATCATGTTAAAATTTCTGTAACACATGTCTCTCATGGCCTATTGCTTTATTTCAGTCTTGTCTGCTGTATTGTAACTCACTCTCCCAGTTTTTCTATTCTCACCCTGTAGCACCTTTGAGAATGCTGCTCGCGTCTCTCTGACCGATCACAAGGTGTCATCCCTGACTGTGCTGACTTGACACTTTCCCAACACACATACACACACAGAGGATTGTTTATTGGCTTGCAAATATGTCCTCTATCTAAAAAGGACAGAGAGGGGGGAAGTAGAGAGAATTGAATAAGTAAATGGTTTAATATGCAGGAGGCAAAGAGGAAAAGAAAGAAGAGAGGAAGAGAGGAAGAGAGAGAAGGAGAAGTATTCATGTGGTAGAGGCAGAAACTGGCAAGCAGTCAGTGCAGAATTGTGTTCATTAGTGATGCCTGCTTAACGTACTGTAAGCGTTACTTTTACAATTTCTCATACTTTTGTGATTTAAACAAACTGCAAAAACTGACCACCTAGCAACCACACAGAAAACCCCAGCAACCACCTATCTGCAATTTGAATCATAATTGACACAATTAGACAATTTTATTGGTACCTTTTAGAATGGAATTAAATTGAAAGTTCCAACATATGTTTACACAGTTCACTAATTTAGAGCAGATCATAAGCGTGTTATGAAAACAAATAACACTCATAAACTATATTCGCTTGGTGATTTTGTCCTTTAAAGACATTTCTTTATTTATTCAAGCATTAATAAAAAATGCTTTAAGCCACCAGTTGTTGTGCCCCCTTTCCTCTTTCACTCTATGAATAGAAATCAGCATTTATGTTTTCTGTTTGCTTCTGTGATTCTTTTTAGAAAGAGAATGAATGAAGTCTTTGTGTGGTGAAGCAACAGAGCAGCAGATAAACTCTGCCTCTTTTTCTCTCTCTCTCGCTCTGTCCATTTCCTCCTCTGCTTTCATACTCAGCATTCAAAATGCATTACAAAATGCATACTCTCATTTAAATGCACAATTATATATGTTTTGAAAATATTGTAAAATTTTATAATTCTAATTGTTTTTAAATACAAAATTGTTTTATTTGAAATATATATAATATCAAGATAAATAATATTAAAATATAGAATTCAAATTGTCTCAAATTATATAGAATCTCAGATTGTCTCACTGTGATCTTCTAATTCATTCTCTCCCATACGTTCCTCTTTGTTGTTTTTTTGTTATGGCCATTTTTTCTTTTCTTTTCCATGTTTTCTCTGCCATCTCCTTCCTCTTCTGCTCTTCTCATTCAATTGAAAATGAGAGACTGTAATTAGCTTGTCTGTGGTCTACAAAACCAGCCAGAGAAAGATGGGGCTATTGTATTTCTCAGAAGAAAGTCAATAGATGTCATTGTGTATGTGTGTATAAATGGGTGTGTGAAGGTGTGATTAAGCTTGTGTGTATGTGTATGTGTGTGTGTGTGTGTGTGTGTGTGTGTGTGTGTGAGAGAGAGAGAGAGAGAGGGAGAGAGAGAGAGAGAGCATTTGTTTATGTATGTGCTGCCTGTCTATCCTTATTATCATACTTGATAGTAGCAAAGAAAGAGGCAAAGGGCTACATAAATTCAATACCAAGCTCAAATGGAAAGAAAGAAAGTAAAGACGACAACCTTGACCAATCAATAAAGGGAGGGATTCCCTCCAGACCTGAGCACTATGACTTCATAGTAGAAAAAAAACAAAGAAACAGATGCTTTGTTTTATCAAAACATGTCAGTTGAGGTGCATCATGCAACAAAGCAAAGCAACAAAATATAAATATAATTTTAAATATATTTGCAACACAGTATCTACCGTAGTGCAGGGAGATATTGTATTGTATAGCTTGTTAGTGCTGGGTAGTAACTGATTGCATGTACAGTAATCTGGATTACGTAATCAGATTCCAAAAATTAAGTACTTTACATGCAAAGCAGGAATTCCCAAAGTGTTTTTTTTTTTTGTCAGCCTTATCTCTTTCACCTAATATATTTACTTGAAGTACCCTCTTAGATTTTAAAGTAATAAATTAATAATTAAGTAACACATTAAGTGCATGTTCACGGTTCTTTGACATTGGTTAATGTTCACAATGTTCCTCATGATATGCAGGTTAACAAATATTTCATCTTTTTAGTAAGTGTTTTATTTTGATTCTTGTGATTTCTTTTAATTTTATTTTTTTTATGATTTAAGAAAATAAATATATTAAAATAAAAAATTCTCTAATAAAACAATATTTGCTAACATAACAAGAAAGTGATATTCTTTGTATCTTTAAGCTCTTGTTTTGCAACATTATTTTATACTCAGAGTGAAAAAAAAAAAAAAAAATAAATAAAAATGCTATTTTAAAATAAAATTAGCTCTGATATATATATATATATATATATATATATATATATATATATATATATTTTTTTTTTTTTTTTTTTTTTTTTTTTTTTTTTGCTATAATAAGATTTGTTATAAAACAACACATTTTTTTACTACAATACATGCATGCTTAAATGTGATGGAAAGCAATATTGGATAACATTTTTAATGGTCTTAAACACACTTTTAATGGTCCTAAAATTGGACAAATATGCTTATTTTATTTATATTATTTAAGTAAATTTTGGGGTGAAATGTGAACCAATTTTGCGACATGATTCTGAGAGATTCACCTTAACAGTTATAGTTAGTAAACATTTATGGATGTAAAGAGGAACTGCAGTGAGACCTGTGGTCAACGCCTATGACAGCTGTCTGATATCTATCACAGCAATAAATAGCAGCGCTACCCTCTCTGTGTGTGTGTGTGTGTGTGTGTGTGTGTGTGTGTGTGTGTGTGTGTGTGTGTGTGTGTGTGTGTGTGTGTGTGTGATTTACAAAATGAATAGTTGTTGAACTGTGTGTTAGTGTGTGTGTTTGTGAGCCTGAGCTTTAGTAATATGTCTTTGATCTCTGGGGGAATCCTCCCTTGTCCTCCATCTGCCACCAATCATAGTCGATGACAGAGTATTGATTGAGAACAGGTTTCCATAGTAACAGACTCTTGGGTGTGGTCTGATATGTGTTATATGCAGAGCTTGTCTTTGCTAAAATGTAATAATATTTTCACCTACACTCTAGAGTATACAAAACAATCAATTGTTATTTTTGTATTCATGGTGATGCAGCAAATATCATTAAGATCTTATATAAAATAGCCCTGCTGTACTATGTGAGCGAACATATTTAATTAGATTAGATAAGAGTAGATAATAATTTATTCTCCACTACTGTGGTAATTTGGCTTCATAAAAAAAGACTATATACAAACAAATGAAACATTATCTTATGTATCACAAATAAATACAAAGCATCACATTAGAAAATCATGATATTCTTAATAAATTAATAAAATAGATACTATTTTGTAAATCATTTGTGGGATTTTTATCACATGAACGCCAGCAAAAACACTTAAATTGCTGTAGTATTTTCACTGAGAAATTACTAAAACTACTTTCAAACATAATTATTTATTCTAATAAAAATGTTTTTTTAAAAATTGTACATTTGCAGTGCTCATGGTTAGATTCAATACTAGGTCAATCTTTACTTAAATCGCCTTTTAAAAAAAAAATCTTTGGGATCAGAATGGACAGGAAGCTCATATTTTGCTCATTTAGATTCATTCTCAGATTTATAAAAAAAAAAAAAAAAGGTTTTAATATTGTAACTTACTGTAGTTTCTCACCATGGAACTTTTGTGACATCTGTAAAATGTATATGTGCATAGAATGTTTAATTCACTAACAAAAATATTTCAAAGAGTGCTATGGTGAGGTTAAAAATGTTTACATGATTTTAGACATAATCGGCTTATTAATTATAATCCGTATAAGATTATAAATGCAAATGTGGCAACTCTTTTTGTTCCCTGTGAATCAAACCCGTGACCTTGGCATTTGCTGCATCTTGCTTTACCTGTTGAGCTACAGAAATGCAGTCTTATCTGACGCCATGATATTTGCATGACAGGCTTGTCTAGCCAGTGTGTTTCCAGTGCCTACAATCAGTTATTTTTCTGAGAGTTTGTGTGTGCCAGTGACCTCTGCATGACTGCATCGCTTCCATCAGTGGCTCATCCTGTCGTTCACTAAAAGAGAGGGATTCTTTTCTCTCTGATAATACAGAACAAAAGCTCTGTTGTCAGTAGATCTGGATTAGCTTTTTTGTGTTTCCGTGCGTGTGCACTGAAAGACAGAGCAAGAGAAAGAGAGGGAGAGAGAAGTGGTATCAAGAGATCAATGAATGAGCGTCTCCAAGAGCTGTATTACTGTAAGCTTTGTAAACAGCGTTCTTCCTTTTGTCTGTGCTTTTAAGAAAGAGGAAACCATTCACACCCCCGTACATCAACACACCATCCCACACACACTGCACACATTCCTGTTAGGCTGACACAGCGGGTTAGTGGATGTATAAACATTATTCGGAGGTTAGGGTGAAAAAGGGGGTTTGTTGTTGTATGGTTGTGCCCTACCTGTGCACGTGCCTGCACACCAGGATGTTGGGATTCATCTGCATATGCTTCTGGCTCTTTTAGGCATCGAACTAATTAAGCGTGCAAAAAGCATACATGATCCTTATTGTTTCAAAATCGCATTGCCTTATTAAATTTACTCTGTTTAAAATCTAAACTGCTGCTGAGCCTCTGTTAATACTCTGAGATTTCAAAGGGGCCGTATCAGAGAAAACAGGATTTTCCGTGTTCTTTTAAAATGCTAGAGTATTACATTTCAGTGCCTAACTTGCCCTGCACCGTTTATCATACAGACATGAATAATTGCACAATTGTGTGGCTCGTTGAGGAGAGCCTGAGCTATTACTTTTCGAAGTGATCTGGAAGCCAATAAAAACAATTTAAAGATCCCATAGACTTTTGAAAGAGGGATCCGAATCATACACAGACTTGAATGTGTGCTCTTTTGAATCGTGACAGTTTTGCACAGATATTTTCATATTTCCTTCAGAAAATGTAAATGTCTAGTTTAAACAGTTCATTCACAAGTTTAGAAGTGTTGGGGAGTAACTAGGCTACTTGTAATGGCATTACAAAATTTTATTAATCCATGTAATCCATTACAGTTACTGAAAAATGTGTCATTAAATTACAGTTATTTATGAATGTTAACAATTACAAAGGGGACTTACATCTGAATATTTTCTGCAAAAAGTAAGGATATGTTGAATAATGTTAATTTGTTGCTTTGTCTGTTTTTGATGTGCACAATGTTTCCGGCCATTTAAAGGCCTGTTAGTAAAGTGAAGCTATTCTGATGCTTTTGATTGGTTGATTGTGTTCCAATGCTGGAAATGTAAAAATCTAAAATCAGAATGATCTCAAAGTAAAAAGAGGTGCTAATGTCTGATTTTGTGGTGGCTGTGGTTTAAAATTAATTCATTATAATCTTAATTCAAGTGATGAAGGATTTTGAAATTCTGACAGTCTTAGTCTTAGTGTTGAGTACTACTGTAAAGGTCCTTGCACATTGAGTCCGAAATTATTGTATGCGTTTTTTGGTTTGTTTCATTTTTGTCAACCTTTCCTATCCAGTTGTTGTTTATCAGTTTTTTAAGTTTAACACTATTTTAAATTGTGTGGAAATTTTTTTTTTATGTACTTAAAAAAAAAAAAAACTTAGCCAATTAATTAGTTATCAGCCTGTTTTTCCACCTTAGTCTTTGGCATCAGCAAATTAAAAAGGCAGTGGCAATTAGCAATAGCAATACATGCTATTTACTCTAAGTGCAAATATCAGTAGATGCCATAGCTTTATTTACGCTATGTAAAAATAGCAGTATTTTCTGCTAATTATACCACTTACCACCACTTAAACAGTATGCAATAATTACGTATGGAGTGTAAATTAAAGATGCTGATTTATTGGGACAATAAAGCCCTCCCAACACCTAACCCTAACCCTAAACCTACCTGATACTTCATTTTCGACTTTTGAAATGCCTTTCCAATGTGATTTGAGATGTGAAAAGGGACAAGAAAGAGTTTTGGCAAAAAGCAGAACTTGGGTACTACTAGAACTATTTGCACTTAGTGTAAATTGACACTCAGAATTACACTGTAAAAAATGATTGTGATATTAACAGTAAAAGTCTGTAAAAATGTGACAGTAAAAACCTGTTAATTGGTTATCAGTAAGTTTCCATACTATATATGGTGAATAACTGTAATTACATTTAATGTAATTTTACAGTAAAATACTGTTAAAAAATTATGGTTTTTGGAAGTGAAAAAGAAAAAGTCATTGTACAATTTACAGTGAAAAAATTTAAATTGACACTCCCAGAATTCCCTGCATGACACTTCATATTTTATGGGTTTTTTTTTTTTTTTGTTGTTGAAATAACTGTTTCTTCTTAATTTTTCTTATCAGTTGTGTACAATGGGGTTTTATCTTATATCTAATGTTGTTAAATTAATGTTTATTGCATTGTTTCAGTATCATGTGTGTTACTATGATGGTGTTCAGTGTTTGTGTGAATGACACTGTGCGCCTTCTATATATACAGTATATATCAGTATATCCTTTCTCAGCTGTTGGAAGAGCTGTTTGTGATGAGCTTTGATTCATCATGTGACTTTCTCGTCACCACCTGCTTTTGGTGGTTATCAGTATTACAGTGGTTCAAAACAGATATTAGTACTTCAATATGCTGGTTTATTAACATTACATCAGTTAATAAAATACATTTTTTTTATTGTGAATTTAAGTTAAATCTGTAAAGCCTAAAATGTTGCTACCATATTTTTAACGGTGAAATTCTGGCAACCACAACTGCCGGTATTTTACCATAAATGTCACAGATTTTATTTATTTATTTATTTTTACAGTGAAGGCAACCTTGACTAAATTGGTGCAAATTTCCATTTTGTTGAATTAGTAACAAATTTGTATGAATTTGTCTCATTAGCTACATATCCAGATTGTATGTATTCAAACAAATTCACCACCAACTCACAAAAAAATTAAAAAATAAACCTTGATTTAAATTGATATCAGTCACAACATTAGGGAAGAAATAAAATAAAAAAGTGCTATAAAAGGTGTAGAATATCCCCGCTTCAAATAAAAATGCTACTGGTTCACTTTAGTTTACTGTTTGTCAATGTCATTTATTTGTTATTCACATATGGGTTCATGGTTGTTGCTGTATCAGAGGACAGATCACATTCTTGTCGTCGTCTACCATTACCACATAAATCAATGGAGAGATGTTAAACTCAGTCTGTTTCTCTGTCAGTCACGGGCCTCTGTTTAAAGGTCCCTCTCTTTTTTCTTCCACATTCTTCCAGGGCAAAAGCCCCTCAGTGTCTTTTAACCTTTGACTGCTCAGAGATTGTGTCTCTACCCCTGAGATGAACTTTTGGAGTTATAAACAAAAGCAAGACAGGCAAGAAAAGCTACCGGCTGTCCTTTCTCTTTCTCCTCCTGTTACCTCCCATCACCCTTACTGACTGGACAGTCTGTATAGTCTGTTTTGGCTATTTCGCTGTTTCATATCCTGTGATTGACAGGTGACGGACAAAGAGCAATGTAAGAGCAACTGAAGAGCTATTGGGAAAAACAAACGCATCCATTTTGAAGTTTACTGAACAGTCTGCAGCTTTCCAGTTCCAGAAGTTAGAAACTCAAGTTTATGTTAAGTGTAAATACACTACTGTTGAACAGATGTTTTTATAAATAAATACTTTTATTCAGCAATGACACATTAATTTGATCAAAAATGACAGTAAAGACTTATATGTTTCACTTCTATTTTAAATAAATGCTATTATTGCTATAAATGCTATTATTCATTGGAACTTTCTATTCACTGAAGAATCCCGAAAAGAAAAAGAAAAAAAAGAAAAAAACAGTTTGCTAAAAAATATTAAGCAGAACAAAATGTTTTCAGCCCTATGAATTAAATGTTTCCTGAGCACCAAATCAACATATTTTTTATGATTTCTGAAGGATCATGTGACACTGAAGACTGAAGAAATGGCTGCTGAAAATTCAGCTTTACCATCACATTAATAAATTATATTTTAAAACATTAAAACAGAAAACAGTTATGCCAAATTATTATAAAATTAAACAATATTATTGTTTTTACTGTATTTTTGATCATATAAAGCAGCCTTAGTGAGTATAAGAGTTTGAGAGGCAGTGTATAATTATTAATTTTTATTTTTTAATCATGCTCGGGTTTTTGGGGGGGGGGGCAGTTGAAATACTTGGAAGATTTCTAAATTTAATGCAAAACCGTTATCAGTTGTGCCATTGGCAGTGATCATGTTATGTAATTTTGGCATTATGGAAAATTTTTGTTTTAAATATGCTGTAATTCAAATTAAAAGTGTTATTTTTTATTTCTTTTTTAAACAAATTTGTATTAGTATTATTATATTTAATATGTTATTAAATGTAAATGTAAAATGTAAAAAAAGGTTGTTGTTTTTTTGCTTTAAATGTATGTGAATTTTCAATGTCTTTGTTGTCCTTCATGATGGGCACAATACTAATGTGTGTTTTCACCCTTCACAGCTCTCGTCCAGGTCGCCCACCGAAGCGTTCCTATGGGGCTGGTGTGCAAGAAAGCCCCAGAATCCTCCACCACAGAGCAAACAGCCTTCTGTCTCCAGCTCTGCTGTCACCCACAGGTAAACGCAAACGTACAAACACCCGTCTCGTTTTTCACCACGTTCTGTGTGCTGTAAATTTAGATGAGCCTCAATTTACTCACTCACAGCCCCCTTCAACATATGAAAAGTATATGCTTAAATCACCCCCTTCTCTGCTGTCCTTCTGCTCATCTTTCATTCTCTCTCTCCCTTTCTGCCGCTCTGTTCGGTCATCTTTCATGCACCTTCTTTTACGGGTGACAGTGATGAATGACACACCCCAGCGGGATCACTCATCCATCTGTTCATCCCTCTCTATTTCCCTCTTCCTCTCACTGGCCAGAAGCTTCACATCCCCCGTCCTTGCTTCTCATCTCTACTGTATCACATTGGGAAGGGTGGATGCTGAAAATGTGCTGAAATCTGCCCCAAGAAATGTTTTATGTCTGCCAGAATCAGGAGTGTAGCAATAATTATACCTGGAAGGGGACATGTCCTTCCCACTTTTAGACAATTATGGCTAATTCTCAGGAAACAGTGACTTTTTGCCAGAGAATGTCTGGAAAATATAATTAACTTTTATTTTTTTAATACTGTATTTTTAAAAACTTTTTTTATCACGTGAAAAAGTAACTTTCAAGAAATCATATTTTCCCACCTCAGATTCAAAATACCTGGGCATTAACCATCATAAACATAGTTTTTATGACCTATTTTTTAAACTGTGATCCCATATACGGTTATACCAATAATTGTTTATGATTACTAGCCTTAAGACGTAAAGTTTCAACCGTCACAATAAGTACAGTTAGTCTTACTGTATTTTATATATATATGTGACCCTGGACTATAAAACCAGTCTTAAGTTGCTGGGGTATATTTGTAGCAATAGCCAAAATAAATAAATAAATAAATAAATAAAATATAGTATGGGTCAATATTATCGGTTTTTCTTTTATGCCAAAAATCATTAGGATATTAAGTAAAGATCATGTTCCATGAAGATATTTTGTAAATTTCCTACTGTAAATATATCAAAACTTAATTTTTGTTTTGTAATATGCATTGCTAAGAATTCATTTGGACAACTTTAAAGGCGATTTTCTCAACATTTAGATTTTTTTGCACCCTCAGAATCCAGATTTTTAAATAGTTGTATCTCGGCCAAATACTGTCCTATCCTAACAAACCTTACATCAATGGAAAGCTTATTTATATATAAATCTCAGTTTCAAAAAATATGACTGGTTTTGTGGTCCAGGGTCACACACACACACACACATATGTGTGTATATATATATATATATATATATATATATATATATATATATATATATATATATATATATATAATATATATATATATATATATATATATATATATATATATATATATATATATAGAGAGAGAGAGAGAGAGAGAGAGAGAGAGAGATTTATTTTTATTTTGCTTTATTTTTATTCATTTTTATATTTTATTTATTTAATTTTTAGTTTTAGTTCAACCAATTTTATCTAACCTATTTGCCAAGGCAACATTTCTCATCAAGTTTATCATCTAATATTCATATTTATATTATATTTCAGCTTCAATTTACGGCTTTAATTGACTAAAATTATTTTAATAGTGCTAGTTTTAATTTTATCTAACTGTAATAACACATTACATTATTTACACAGCTTTTGTGTATCATATGAATATGATTTTCTTTTCCCTGTCTTTATTTAGATAGGATGAGGCCAGTGTAAGTGTAAACAATAATAACCCGTTTCACTGTGGTAAAAAAAATCAGCATGTGTATAAGTACAGTAATGGTGCTGCAAAAAGTATTCCCTCTTTCTCTCACACACACAAAGTTGTGGGGTCACCATGGAGGATGCGCTAGACTTGCAGTGATATTCTGCCGTGTTTGAGCAGTTACCGTGGAGATGTCACTTAGAGTCTTGGCATCATCAAGTGCCAGATGTCAGGACTCGTTAGGAATGAGAGTAGAGCAGTTTGCTTTGATTTGCCAAGTACTCAGTCAATGTTTCGGGCTATGACAGTTGGGTAAAAAAATAAAACATGGTGAGGGAATCATTGATTATATTCTAACAGCAACATACAACAGGCCAGAAAACACAATGGCTGCATGACAGTTTTGTTTTGCATTTTGTTTGCTTAGAAAAGAAAGAAAATCAGAAATGAGTTTAATATCTCAGTTGTTTCTCTTAGACAAGAACTAAAATGCTTTTCAGATTGTTTACCTGAGAGAGAGAGAAAAAAGACAAGTGTAATTTCAGTTTCTCTAGAGCTTAAGAAGTGATCTGTACAATGTCTCAAACTGGGCTCAGATTTGCCAAGATACAGTGCAATCAAATGTCAGAGATTTCAATATGATACCTTTTTTTTCTCTTTCAGATTAGTTAAGTTAAATTTGACTGACATTAATTTAAATCTTTCATTTTCATATTCTTTAATCTACAACTGGCCTTGTTGGCATGTTTTGGAATTTTCTGGATTGTTTGTCACTTAGGGCAATGACAGACAGCAGGGGGTGGTGCCAAAAGATGCAGAGCAGAGGAAAGAAAAGGGGGGAGATACAAGTATTAAAGTTTCATTTAATGGGTTATAAAGATGTGTTTACACACATGCAATAGCTCCAAGCTACCTTAATGAAAAAGGCTTTTATATATACACTGCCATTCAATAGTTTGGGTTTGGTAAAATTTAATGGTCACACTTTATTTAAAGGCCATTAACAAACCATTAACTACAACTTTTACCTCAATAAACTCCTAATTTGTTGCTCATTAATAGTTAGTAAGGTAAATTTAGGTATTGGGTAGGATTAGGGATGTAGAATATGGTCATGAGGAGTACTGTATGTGCTTTACTAATAAACAGCCAGTATGTTATTCATAAACATGCTAATAAGTAACTAGTTAATAGTGAGAATTGGTCCCTATACTAAAGTGCTACATTCATTATTATTATTATTATTATTATTATTATTATTATTATTATTATTATTATTATGAGATGTTTTTGAAAAGTTTCTCATGCTCATCATGCATGCAACTGTTGAGAAAAAAATAAAGACAAAAATTGCAATTTTGTAAAATATTATTACAATTAAAAAAAACTGTTTCATATTTGAAGGTTTCAAAATGTATGATAGTAAATGTTCAGCATCATAATTCTAGTCTTCAGTGTCACATGATCCTTCAGAAATCATTATAATTTGCTGATTTGCTGCTCAAAAAACATGTCTTATTATCAGTGCTGAAAACAGAAAACTTGAACAGAATTTGTTTGGTGTAGAAATATTTTCCAACATGATATATGTCTTTATTGTCACTTCAACCAATTTCATGCATCACTGCTGAATAAAGTAGTCATTTCTTTACAGAAAAAAAAACTTACTGACCCAAACTTTTTAATACAGTATATGTTTGTGTTTATGGCTGAGCGTTTTCTCTGTACCTGGAATATTTCACCCAAAAATTATAATTCTTCATTCCAAACTTAAATATGGAATGCAAATGGAGATATTTAGCGGATTGTCCAAGTTGCTCTTTTACATAACAAAATTAACCTTGTGATTTGCATTATTGCCAAGCTCAAAAAAATGATAAAAAGTACCATAAAGTAGTCTGTGTAACTTGTGTGCTTTAAGTCCTCCAAAACCATCTGAAAACTTTCTATAAGAAAAAGAGAAATTTAAGTTACAGTGCTCTTATTTGTATCGTAACTGAGTTACAGACAATACATGTTTTTTTGGAGGAACTACTCCTATATAGTTTCACAGCTCATTTTTAAAAGCATGTTTTTTGTATAAATGTTCATATAATCTTTACTATTCTCTCCTTTTGTGTGGCTGTGACTTTGTTTCTGCTATACCGTAAAAGCTCAAGGAATAGAGTTCCCCCCTCAGGACAATCTCACTTCACATGAATGATCGCTTTCCTTCTTGTTAAACAGCTTAAGTAACTCACCTTAAGTCTCTGAAGACTGTTTTTCCCATGAGTCCACAGCGAAGCTCATGCAACAGCTGTATACTAGATTTAGACAGTCAGCATTTACATAGAGATGTTAAAGTCATGATTAGCCAAGCAGCCAATGCTCTCCTGAGGGAATATGCCGCTCTTTACTTGTTTCTTTGTGTGTATGAGTGTTAATGGTCCATTGTTTTTCTCCTTATCAGCAGTCAGCCTCACCTGCACTTTTCTTCTCCTTTGTCACAATGTGAGGGAAAATCATGCCCTTGTCTAATACAGTACACACGCTCACCCAAACACATATGCAAACCATACACACACAAACCATCACACACACAAGGGACATCTTTAGAGTTACAGTGTTGTGTAATGAAAAATCTTAATTATAATGAGAGAGGCAGCAATTTTAACATCAATCACTAGTCCAGAGAATTGATTGTCTGTCGCTAATCAATATTTTTTCTTTTGATGGCATCCAGGGGAAACCAAGGCCAGAGCTCTTTGCCTGGCTAATTGTGCTGCTGGTGGGAGGAGTGTAAAGTGATTGATTGGCAGATGGCTATTTCTTGGACTGCTTCCATGATATGCTTATATAAATAATGCAGTTCAGCTAACAGAGAGCTAATTCAGGTCTTATCTTAGGTCTTATTCAGGCCTTATCTTACTGTGGCCCTCCAGTTGCTCTGACTAAACCCTGCTGCTGATGACAACGTCCATTTACTGTCAACTAAGGAATTTATTGCTGTAACTTTTAGGCTAATGTGCTTCATAAATAGCACATCTCTTAGCAGCCTGAAACCAGTGTATTAAAATAGTCAAAACCAAGAAGTAAAGGCTTTTTTTTTCATTGTTGTCTTATTTTGAATATATATTAAAATGTAATTAATTCCTGTATCGGTAAAGCTGATTTTTTTTTTTTTTTTTTTTTTTTTTTTTTTTTTTATTGCAGTGATTGCTTAAGTTATCAAATCATTCTAATATTCTGATTAATATTCTGGTGCTCATTTATTACTTATTATTATTAGTGCTTAAATATTATATTTGATCAAATAAATGCAGCCTTGGTGAACATAAGACACTTCCTTCGAAAGCATTATTGTCACAAACTTTTCACCAATTATTTATTTCTGCATAATAGATTTGGATGGAAAATTAATCTTGATTTTTTTTGCCATTTGATTAGAGAAAATCATGGCAAATTTGAGCTCAGTTTGGGACTGAGATTTGAGATTGTTGATATGGCTAATAAAACTGTAGAGGAAACACAGTTGAAGGTGTTTCCATTTAATTACTTCATTGCTGTATGTGAGAAACCAATGAGATATGGAGTGTTTTGTGTGTGTACACAGTTGTTTGTGATTGTTCTTGAATGTATTGCAGGTCTAACAACAGCTGCCATGGCTGAAGCCTTGAAGATGCAGAAGATGAAGATGATGATGAATCTACACAAGACCCACGACGACTCAGAATTCGATTCAGATGAGCTCAACACTAATACAGGTACAGGGCTTGTGCTTACACGATTTGTTTGTTAATGTGTGTTTGTGTTCCTTTAAGGCAGCTTGCTTAAAGTGCAATCTGTAGATGTGCCAGACAGATGGCCTTGCAATAGTAAACTAGGCCTTTTGGGTGAGATGAGCCCCATCACAGAGCTCGCTCAGGGGGCCCATGTTGCAGGGTTGTGCTTGGTTTACAGAGACTAATGGTGACATTAATGACTGCTGCTTGACTGTGCATTTAGAGAAGACCAACAACAGACAGAAGAAAAGTTAATAGTACACCAGCCCTTGAGATGAAGCAAGACATTTGCTGCAGGGGTGCCTATGCGTGTGTGCATACAAGCCAAGTAAAATTAGAAAACGTGTAAATGGATAATGCATTTGTACAGTATTTTTGTGTGTACATGCATAAGAAGAAACACAATTTGAGGATGATGCAAAGCATTTCAAAAGTGTGCAACTTATATGCCTTATGTGTCTTTTCTGATTTAACTTATTTATTATTTAATTTTATATTTACAAATCTCTATATTTATAGTATTTATATTTATATTTATTATATTTGTTTTTATGAAAGCAAATGTGAAATACATAAAAATAAAATATAATACACAAAATAATAAAATAATAAAATTATATATATATATAAATTAAATTATTTAATTCTACACCATTAAAACAGTAATAATATTAAATAATATTAACATTTAAAATAATGTTTTCTATTTTAATATATTTTAAAATGTAGCCTTGTACATATTTATGTGGTGGCAAAGCTGAATTTTCAACATCATTATATATGATTAATAAAAAATAAATTATTTAATTCTGCACTCCAGTCTTTAGTGTCACATGATCCTTCAGAAATCATTCTAATATGCTGATTTGCTGCTGAAAAATAATTCTTGTTATTGTGTTTTTTTCAGGATTCTCTGATAAATAGAAAGTTCAAACAACAAAAAGTAACATATCTCTCCTGTTAGTGTTTGCACTCGGCTAGACAGATTTTTTAGGCATTACATAAAACTCTTCAAACACAGCAGCCATATACTGACTGTGGCTAAAACTAACATGGATAATGTGGACTTCAAAAGCCATTCTCACAAGAGTTTAGGAGGACGAGAACACAGCATTCCTAGAGAGAACAGCTGTGGACAAGCAGAATTTAGGAGAGAAGAAAAAATGGCCTTCATCAGAAAGATGGAATGCAGTCAAGGAAAATCAGCATCAAGGATGACATCAGAAGAGCGAAGAGAAGCAGCGAGAGATACTTTTTTCCCCCTGCGTTGACAAGTTGAAAGAAAAATTCCATGCATTATTTAACGAGATGGCCGAAACCTGTCATACGGGTGATTGCCTGCATTAACAGAAACAGGTGTGCACTGTGTGTGTGCATACGGGTGTATGTAAGCACATGTGTGCTTGTTTTCACGTCCGCGTGCGCTTAGCAGGGAACTCGTGTATAATGTAACTCACACATTATCTGTTTGCCCCTCTTTTCCTGTGAGCATATGGTCAGCATTTTTGTATGTTCACCCGTCCACCCCCTTTCCCTCTCATCTGGTCTGTTTGAAGTTGCCCTCATTTTTAAGATGCTGTTTAAATCAGTAGTTTTGTAGTGTTTTTTTTTTTTTTTTTTTTTTTTTTTGTGCAGCCAATGCGTGTGTGTTTGTTTTGGTGAGAGCAAACATGTAGAAACACACAATTCTCTTCTAGCTGACTTTTAAAGCATTTCTCACTTGATCAAACAGTCTACACAAGCTGACCATCTGGTGTTTATTAATTACTAGGATACAAATCACTGTAATTAATTACTGGCCAAAAATACTCAAAAGTGAGCAATGACCATTTTCATTAGACAGTTTTGACCTTGTCATCATGGCTCAGTTTTTCTCATAACAGCACATACACTAAACCTAACCTATAGTGTTAACTAAATAAACGTGAGATAAAAACGCATTTGCTAAAGCAACCATGCCATTTTAGCTGGCTTCTACAAATCTTGGAACCGTTTTATCGAGTCTCTTGGCTCATTGGACTAATACTTGATTGCTCCACATCAAAAATGCAGTGCTTTACCAGGTGAGCTACCGAGCAAGTTTACTACATCAAAAAGCCATACACATGGAGCTAGTTATGTGACACAAACATCAAAATGTATTAGTTTACAAATTATGCTTATGGTAAAAGCTTGTTTATTATCATAAAACAGTAGTGTGCAAGAAACCACATAAAACAAGTCTAATCTGTCCCTGCACACTCTTAAAAATAAAGGCGCTTCACAATGCCATAGAAGAACCTTTTTTGTCTAAATGGTTCCATAAAGAACCTTTAACATCTGAAGAACCTTTCTGTTTTACAAAAGATTCTTTGTGGCGAAAGAAGGTTCTTCCTATTATAAAAAGGTAAGAAAGAGATGGTTCTTTAAAGAACCTTTGACTGAATGGTTCTTTGTGGAACCAAAAATTGTTCTTCTATGGCATTGTTTTTTTTTTTTTTTTTTTTTTGTAATGTAATGGACTTTTGGCCTATTTCATTATATATCAGGTGAAAATTATCTGTCTAAAATTACAAGCGCAAAATAATAGGTATCTTGAATAACATGCACTTATGAATCACACATAATAAGACCAGGAATGTTTATTTAAAAAAGAAAATATTGATTTCACGTTGACATTTCACAGAAAGATCTGCCATCGTACAATGAAAAAAAAAATGGTGTAGAAACAACTCGGACATTTTTCTTTTACTTGGAAATTACTAGTAAATTTCAAAAATAATTACAGAAAACAACAAATAACTCATTGAATTTTAAAGCATAAAGAGTGAAATAGTAATTTATTGTAAAACATACTCCAGTAATCTTTGTTTTAGTTACAACTTTCAAAAACCATTTTACAGTGTATTTCTCTTTACACCAGCTCCTTTCAGAATGTCAGTGATCCAAAGTAAGCAGACATCCAACCAAAAGCTGAAAGCCGTTTCTATTTGAGTACTTGACACAGGAGAATATACCGTATGCACGTGTGTGTCTGTGTGCATGTTTTTTGTGTGTGTGTGTGTGTGTGTGTGTGTGTGTGTGTGTGTGTGTGTGTGTGTGTGTGTGTTTCGCAGCACAGCTGCAGCCCTTGTTGTCTCTGATTGCTCTTGCTTTCCCTTCTCTCATCCATCTTCATCCATCTGATTACTGTGAATTAGCGCCCTCTCACTTACGTTAGAACTCCAGTCCCACAAGATATGTGAGCTTGTGTTGACACTAGTCTTGATTTCCACGGACGTGCAGATTGTCGCACAGATGGCCGCTCTATTGTACAGTATTTATGTCATGATGAAGGGCCCAGGTTGCGAAGCTGCCGTGGTGTTGTAATGTATCTGCAGTGTTGGGTTGTGTTGTAATGAGGGAGCTTATTGTTTTTAATCAGGTTATTTTTGTCCAGTCGTGTGAAGACCTTATTGGTTGGAGCATGTGATATTCTTAAGGGGACTGACTTCATCCTGCGCTATCATTGATTCCTCCGCCACAGATCTGCCACCTAAACACCATCTGCTCCCAATGGCACTGACATGAATGCTGATGATAGATTATCATTTCAGTTCATTGTTGCTGCTGGTCGCTGGGCAACTTACATTTTATTTTTTCTGTTTTTTCATTCAAAATAATGAGATATGCCCATTCTATAGTATTCTGCTCACTAATTTGGGGGATTTTATTCTAAGTTAATTTGTCTAAGCATATCTGTGTATGAATGTGTACAGTATGTGGTTAAATGTGCACTTAAAGCTAACCTAAAGCAAAGAATAGGACTTTATACAAACTTTAGTCATAGTTATTTTTAGTTTCAAGAATGCTTGTGAATAGGATAGTTCTACAGTAACATCCACACCAGTAGGTGTCAGTATGAAGTTTAAAGCCACTTAAAAAAAATAAAACCATACAAATATTTCAAAATACAGTTTATGTATATATGTATATATTTTACCCATGTTACTAAATTCTATTTATTGTTATAATTGTGTATTTTAATAGATTTAACGTATCTTGTTTTGCTTAGTCATAGTATAGTTTAGACTAGCTTCAGTCAGTTAGAATCAATTAACAACTGAATCTGTGAATCTGAACTGATAAAATGTTTTACATACAGTACATATACAAATCTATATATTAATATGGAAATCAATAAACATTTAAACTATATGTAACTTCAAAAACTTAGACACTGCAAAATATAAAGATATATATTAATACAATATGAATGTATGTTCAAATATAAAAGCTATTTTATATGTTGGCTATGTTGAAACCTAAATGCATGCATGCAAACTACCTATATTGTGAATATTTCATATTTCATTTCTTTTATGATTAAACAGGATGTAGCGCTTTGTCCTGGGAGAGAGAGAAGCATTCATCACCTGCTTCAGAGAAAACACAGCACAGCTTGAACAACTCTCAGCTCAACTCTCTCCAACACACCCATCTACTGGCCAACAGTGAGCATTAACCATTCACTTTCACACCCTGATGTGTTTAAAGAGATCATTCAATATAAAATGAAAATTCTGTCAGTAGCTTCTCACTCTTAAGTTGTTTCAAACCTGTATGCCTTTCTATTTTCAGTTACTGGGACAGTTAATGGGGACTGGAGCATTCAAGCTTAATATGCAAAAGCCCATAGCCCATAAGACTAAATTTCAAGTCTAATCTGAAGCCAATAGATTTTTGTGATAGACTGACTTAAATTTATGTAGTTATTCCATACTTCTTTCTTCTTCTCATAGGACTGGACCTGCCCTTCATGATGATGCCCCATCCCCTGCTTCCTGTTGGACTTCCTCCCGCCTCTGTTGCCATGGCAATGAACCAGATGAACCACCTTAATACAATTGCCAACATGGTTGCCAGTGCACAGGTGCACAGCCCCGTCTCCCGGCCGACATCTGCCATCAAGGTAGGACATACTGTACACACCAGATACTGAAACACACAGCTCTTTTGCTGCAAGGTCATCAGGGACTGTTCACACAATTCTAGCTTGAGTTTATTTATTTGAGTCATTTAAGGCAATTTGCTGGTCCACTTGGTCCAAAGGGGTCAATCAAAGGTTAGGTGGCTTTCAGAGACCTGTTTTAGGTTGTTAACCATGTTCCACATCACAGCTTTGTATGGAAGCTTGTTTCTGCCACGTAATGAAAAAAAAAAAGAAAGAAAGAAAGAAAAGGTAATTGCTACTTTTTATCTCAGAATTATAATTTTTTTTCTTCTTGGAATTCTGAGTTTACATCTTGGCATTTCAATTGTTTACATCTCGCAAATCTTTTTTTTTTTTTTTTTTTTTGGTTTCTGCATGAGAATAAAAAAGGTAATTGTGACTTATTCTTCTCAGCAATTCTGAGTTCATATCTAATAATTACTCACAAAAATAATTCAGAATTGCAAGATATAACAGCAGAATTGTGAGGGAATTTTTTTTTTTATCCTGTGGCAGAAACAAGCTTCCATAGCTTACTAGCCTTACTACAAATCTGAATCTGAAAAAAGTTTTTATTCTATGACAAATCCTTCATGATGATATGAATCTTAAGGCAAGCTGACTCAGATAAACTGGGCCAATGAAGATGTGTTATCATGTGGGCAGAGTTTATTTAGGTTTGCAGGACTGAACTCTCTTTTTTTTACTTCAGCAGGAGTGTTTTGACGAGAGCCCCTCTCTGACACCATCCGTAGATGGGAATGTTCCTCAGAAAACTGAACCCTCACCTCAACTAACCAGTTCAGTTCCCAGCAGCCCCACACAGCCTTACACACACTCTCCTCAAAAAACACCCTTGGGTTTGAGTGAGTGAGTTTGCATATTAAGTAGGGCTGTCAGTTGAATTAATAACATAATAGCGTGAAATTAATTACAGTTATTAAAATGAAATTAAACAATCATCAATCTCTGCTCAGCGAATCTCACAAATGAACATACACTAAAAGTTTGGGGTGATTCCAAAAAAAAATTTTGGGGAAAAGAAATTTATACTTTTTTTTTCAGCAAGGATGCATTAATTTGACAAAAATTGACAGTAAAGGGCTACAAAATATTTCTATTTGCACTAAATGCAAAATCATATTTTCTTAGTGATAGATGGTATTTACACTGTGCAAATAGCAATGGATTCTATTTACACTTTGTAAAAAAAAAATTTGCTATTCATACTACTTATTGCAAATAATGGCAAATATCTGCACCTCAGTATTGAAGTACATTACAAAACAGTATGCAATAATAACGTATTGAGTGTAAATTATAAGTTTTATTAAAATTATTAAATGAATGCTGACTTATTGGGACAGTAAAGCCCTCCCTACACCTACCTGATACTTCATTTTCAACTTTTCGATTATTTTCCTTCATTTTTATTGAAAATAAATGCCTTTCCGATGTGATATGAGATGTGAAAAGGGACATTTGAATTCGGGTGAATCGTGTCAAAAAGTCTGAGCGGAGTTAAATAGCCTTTGCCAAAAAGGCGGGATATTTGCACAGTTAATACTGTTGGAATCAAAGAATCCTGAAAATAAAAACACAAAAAGCATTAAAAATCTTACTGACCCCAAACTTTTGGACGGTAGTGTAATTCAAATACATTATCGTGGCATATGAGTAAAACATTAAAAAAATATATTTCAGACAGAAGCATTAGAAGCTATCAGTAATACCCAATTGTTTATTTTATTTCCATGTAATTGAACATGAGCCTGTCATTGGCCTGTAGTCCAGCTGGAACACCTTATCAAACACAATGTGCTAAACCAATCCATATGTGGTTTCTGAATGTTAGTGTATTTTTCAAAGACCCAGTTACTGTGGTTAGCATCTTCATCTTGAAGTGTGATATTACTGTTGTTTCATAATATCTTGCATATAATGTCCATAGAAAACAACATTATATGATTTACATTGAGGAAAAAAAGTTAAACTAATCAACAAGGCTTGCAATGACTCTGCTGCATATACAATAACAGCACAAAGCAATATATGATGGCAATAGTCTGTGCTTCTCTGAAACTTCTTGTTTCATTTATCTGCTGTCTTTATATATCTCTTTCTCTCTCTGTAGGATATGATGTTCATGATGAACAAAGTGAGACAGACTCAACTCTGCATATGAACAGACTTTCCAATGACAGGGGTGAGTTTCCTCCACATAAACGAAATTTTATAAAAAATAAAATTTAATATAACATAACATTACAGAAAAGCCTCTCCTCTGACCTCTTCTGCTCTCATTATAGTTCAGTTATTGCACAGAGCCAATATATTGCATTGAGTTTAGTTGGGTGATGTAATGATATGTTATATGTTGTAATGGGATATTCTAGTTTCTATATACAAGTAATCTCAAAACAATTAAAATAATATGCTCATGCCTTGCTTCATCCTCTACTAGCAAATGTATAAAAAGCATAAATCGACATACAGATTGTACTTTTGTAAAATTTAGGATCAGTGAGAGTTTTTTTTTTTTATAAATTAAATTAAATTAAATTAATACTTTTATTCAACAAGGTTGTATTAAACTGACCAAAAGTGTCAGTAAAGAATTTTTTTTTAATGTTACAATAAATTCTATTATAAATCAATGCTGTTCTTTTGAACTTTCTGAAGACTGGAGTAATGGCTGCTGAAAATTCAGCTCCGCCATCACAGGATTAAATTACATTTAAATGCAATGTAATATTAAAACAGTTATTATAAATCATAATATTTCCCAATATGACTGTTTTTATTGTATTTTTAATCAAATGAATGCTGCCTTGGTGAGCATAAACAATTAACTTTCAAAAACATTAAAAAACCTTTCACTCAAAAAAAACAACCAAAAGCTAAAATAACAGGGATTTTTTTGTAGATTTATTGACTGATGTAATTTAAAGTATAACTATATATTAACCATATTCTTCAAAAAGAAAAAAAAGTTCTTATTTGCTGAAAATCTTACCCTCCTTTGTAGCTTATATATCACATCTGAGGCTAGTGTTATTTTAGTATCATTGACACGCTAGTATAGTTTTTGTTACAATTTTATATATATATATATATATATATATATATATATATATATATATTTTTTTTTTTTTTTTTTCTTATAATTTTAATATCTTTTTTAAATGTCTATATAGTTTTTTTAATTAATTTTTATATCAGTTTAAGTTTAAATTGTAGTACATCAGTTTAAACTAAATGAAAATGAGAAATGTTTCCTTGCCAACTAGCTGCAAATTTACATAACATTTACTTTATTCCATGTTATTTTTTATGATTTTAGTTTTGGTTAACTAATAACCCTGTATGAGGTAAATGACAGAATTTAAAGTTATAGCTAAACTTTTCTTTTAACAGTCAGTTGAATTCATCCCTTTGTGTTTATTATTTGACAGTTGAACAAAATGCAGTGAAACCAACAATCTTTGAGAAGATCCCAGCTCAGTCATTATCCTCTGGCTTTCCTGCGTCCCTTCTTTTCACAGACGGCCTCTCCTCCGTCGAGACGCTGCTCACTAATGTCCAGGTATAGCCATGAAGAAATGCAACACACACACACACACACACACACACACACACGCACACACACACACACACACACACACTCTCTCATACATTCAAGTTCAGCATCAATAACATGCGGACATGTGTTTCAGGGTCTGCTAAAAGTGGCTTTGGAGAACGCCCGTCTGCAGGAGAAACAGCTTCAGCAGGAGAGGAGAGAGCTCAAGATGGAGGTGTACAGAGAGAGAGAGATGAGGGAGAGTCTAGAGAGACAGCTCACCTCTGAGCTACACAGTCGAGGTGAAATGTTGCGATGTAATACATATTGGAAAAACTGAAAAAAAAAACACAAATCGTCTATTTCTATTTGATGTTTACACATGGATATTTTCTCTTCCAGCTACCATTCAGAGACGTCTGAAGAAGGAGAAGAAGGCAAAGAGGAGGTTACAGGAGGCGCTGGAATATGAGTCCAAGCGGAGAGGGCAGATCGAGCAGGCCTTACAGCAGGCCACCTCATCAGACGCTCTCACACACGGTGAGACGCTCTCACACACACTCAGAGAGTTTCATTCAGGCCGATAGTCTTTCAGCAGGCTTTGTCAGCTGTCGCTGTCTGTTAACATAGATCCAATCAGTCTGGACATGGAGACGGAGCGATGCAGAAGCCCAGAGGACAACTGCTTGTTGCAAGGTATTAAATTTAATAGAAACCTAGATGAACTGGCCTTTTTCATAGAAATAGAAATAGTACTAATATATATGCTTATATATAAAAGCTCAAAAGCACAGCATTTATTTGAAATATATATTTTTTGTAACCATGTAAAAGTTTTTTTTTTTTTTTTTTTTGTCTTTAATCAATGTAACACATTCTCGCTGAATGAAAGTATTAACCTCTGTTAAAAAAAAAAAAGTCCTTGTACAAAACATACCTATCAACACACTCGTATATACAGTGTGTATGTATATGGATGTGCACAGTTTCAGCTGTGGCTTATTCAGATTTGTTGTCTTGACCTCACTTCCCCTTTCCATCAGTCTTTCTCAGCAACACTGTGTGTCACTCGCCCGTGTCCTCCAAACAGATGAGATCATCGGCTCCCTCTGTCTCGGAGTGAAACCATTAGCAAATAAACACATAGATGAATCAAAAGACTGGGGACTAATTGCAAGGTTCCTGTGTAAGCAAAGCCTCACCGCATGAATATTCCAGCGCCGCCCTTCCACCCGTTTATCTGTTTCTGCAGCTGGCCGTTCTCACTCTCTCCCCCTCCGAGAGACAGCTAAAGCTACATGATAAATTACTTGAATTACACCTTGTGTTAATTTTATTAAAATGGCTCCCTAATGTCGAGAAAATCTGCTACACGTTGGCACAGCACTGGACTGGAGTTGTTCATTTACCGTCTGATGTCTTTTTTTCATGACATGCAAAAATTCACTATTTTAGAGAAAAGGGGCATTTGAAATTCTATAATATTTTAGAAATATAAATATTTATTTATCTATTTCTTAAATTTTAATTATGTAGTTTTTAAACATTTTGATCAAATGCTAGGCCCACCTTTTTTAACTTAATTAAAAATACATTTTCATGACTCTAAACTTAGTAAAAAAAAAAAAAACATGATTTAATTTTATTTTTAATAATTTTGATGCAGTTAAAAATTTTGGGGTTGGTACAATTTTTCATGTTTTTAAAACAAGTCTCTTATGCTCACCAAGGCTCAGTGTTGCCATGTTCGCGGTTTTTCCACGGATGCCTGGATTGCTGCAGATTGTTTTTCATGTCCGCAGGTTGAAGCTACCCCAATTACACAATATTTAGCCTTTGAAATGTGCATTTTCCCGAGAAACCCCACCAAAAAACGTGTATTTTACCCCCCGAAATGTGATTTTTAACAGGGGACCCCCCTCAAAATGTGATTGGGCAAGTTTTGAGTAGCAATTGGGCGGGTTTTGTTGTGAAAACCTGGCAACCCTGATAAGGCTGTACTTATTTGATTAAAAATACAGTAAAACAGTAATATTATCAAATATTATTTTGTGTTCTGTTTTAATATATTATAAAACGTAACTAATTCCTGTGAGGTAAAGGCTGAATTTTCACCAGCCATTAGTCCATTCTTCAGCAATTTGTGGAAACCATCATCCATTTCTTTTCAGGATTCTTTGATGAATATAAAGTTCAAAAGAACAGCATTTATTTGAAATAAATACATTTATCTTTACTGTCACTTTTGTTCAGTTTAATGCATCCTTACTAAATAAAAGTATTAATTTATTTTACAAAAACAACAATCAATCAATATCTTACTGACCCCAAAATTTTATAAAATGTAAACCACATATTACACATATTTAAATAATTGTTTAATTAATACTGAAACAGTTATCAAGGTTTCAGTCTTTTATTTTTAAATTTATCAGTCTTTACATTTACAGTAGATAGGTGCATTTTTTTCCCAGACTAATGTAATTTCAACCTGTGGTTTAGTGCTCTCAAACCTTCCTCTTGTTTTTCTTTCTTACAGAAAGCAGAACATACACAAAAAATCCAATAATGTACTAAGAAGAGGTGGATAAGGATGTTCTCCACATCACACACTTTCCGAATGCTGAAGAGAGGACTTCAAGGTTTTTTTTAATGCAGTGAGCTACATTGGAGAAGATCTTCTCCTTGACCCAATCGAATGCTCCATCCACACAACATTCCAGAATCCTTGACTGTTGTTTTATCTACATACATTGTGCTTAATTCCTTGTTTAAGCTCTGTGGAGAGCACTGTTGGTGTACTGTTACTTGTTTTGAAGCAGCGTTTGGAAGCAACTGTATGCTGTTTTGGCATTATCCCTTCAGGACAGTGACCTTCAGTCTAATGCCCTCAGGACAGGCTGAGGAAAATGAAAAAAAAAAAAAAAAAAAGTCTTTTGTTTTGTACTTGTTTAAAGACTCTGAAGAGTGTGGAATATTACATTTCATTGCTTTTCTCTTGTATGTCCATCTTCTGGTTCTACAGTCCATTTATCTCTCTTTGTAGGTCAGTTTAGCTTCTTAATACTGTTTAAAATATTCACCTGTTCTTCAGTTTGAACAACCTTATGTGGGAGTTTTCTTTGTAAGACCTTGAGTTATTTTATTGGCTTTCAGATGGAAAAACTACTGAATATTTTTGGAATGTTTCCCTCATTATTCTAAAGAGAACCTGTGGATATTGTAGATGTGGTTTCATGTTCTTAAGCATTTACAGCGATTTGATTCACTAACCATTTTAGCATAAGTTAAAACTAGACACTAAGGCCGCAGAGGATATTTTCTTATGCATTTGGCATTTTCCCCAACACACAAGTCTTTATTTAGTCTGTGAGTTACTTAAAGAGGAAAACAGACTTCCCGCAGAACAGAATTCCCTGCTGGTGTTGTCAGGATGAGGCATCCATTCGAATGCTAAATCATGTCTTGAAAGGTCTAGATCGATGTCTGTCACCATTTTGTGCACCAGAATGAACTGACAACACAAATAAACAAAGCGATGCTCATGTCACCGGTGTCACCTTGTCGTCAATAGCGTTCCTGATGAAGCTAAAGCCATCAAACAATCCTATTGATTCAGGTCATGCAAATGAGACCCCATTAGTGCTTAAATGCCTCCGCTGCTACATATCAGCCTTTACTGACACGTATCAAAGTCCTCATTAACATTCAGTTTGTGGTCAAAGCTAAGCATTGTTCCATACTGATATTTCTAGTCTACAACAGCACTCCAACAACTCCAGCTGTATGATATCCTAACAAATTATATCATGACTCAAAGTACAGTACTGTAACATGGATTTATAATATTTTTCTTTCGTATATCACCCGAGACCATAAATCTGTGGGGACCATAAATAGATTTGAAAACAATTTACTCTGATTTGGAATTGCTCCCTAAAAATGGGAAATGACCATTTGGGAACGTGGGAAAAGTGTGGTTTCAAAACTACAGCTAGCAAAAGATAGGAGCGGAAGATAAACATATGTGTTTAGGATACAGAAATGGCATCTGTTTTGCTATGATTGTTTTGTGAGAAATATATCAGTACTTGTAAACTTGAAGAGGACTGTTGCGTTTGTTTGTGTATTCAGTTCAGTTCAACATCCGGGAAAATATATTATTTTAGCTGTACACAAGTTTGGAGTCTCTGTGTTAAAGGAACTGCATACAGGATATTGTGTGAGCATTAACTAAGCAGACTGAAAAAAAAAGAAAAAGTGAAACCCCAAAGAACATGAAAAAATTTTCATTCAGAAATTGCTAGTAATTTTCACAAATTATTACAAAGAAACAGCTTGCAACAGTGAATTAAACATTAAAATCCAAGGAAAAAAAAAAAACTGAAATACTATTTTTTTTTTTTTTTTTTTTTGTGAAACATACTCTAATAATTAACTTCAAAAAAATTGTTTACATCGTACAACTGCAAACCAATACAGAAACTTGTTTTGATATTTTCTTTAAAATGATGAGACAAGTTGCGGGCTCTTTCAATTCCCTCGAGCGGGATAAACAGAAATGTGCCTGATATATCAGATTATTCCCAGGATGCATTGAGGGTGGCTGGTGTTTTCCCAGGGTGGTGCGACTATGACTATAGATAGTCATACGCACTGATTGACTGATTTGCTCATAATATTCGCAACAGAAACATGAGTTTGTTTTGTTTCTCATAAAAAAGGCAGCCCAGGTTTATTTATTTTTTTATGTGATTTGAAGAAGCTTGTAGTTTCCAGTGAGTTATAGACCCATTTCATGCACCACAGCCTTCAAATAAAGACACACATTTTGAGGAAAAGGCTTAAATAAGACATGAAAAAAAAAAATGTTTAACTAGATTACCCATATTAGGGCATGATGGGATGGAAAGGGAGGAAACATTTTGAACGGAAATTATTAAATCATGATTAAGTCATTGAACTCATGAACAACTTTTTACTTGACATCTGAAGATAACAGAGGATGTTTTTCCTCATCTAAAATGACCAACGTTTCACTCTTTTGAGTAGAAGAATGAGAAGGTTTCTTTTAATGACTGATACAAGAAAAACTAATTTATATATTTATTTATAGTCCTACACTACTGTTCAAAAGTTTGGGGTTGGTTCATGTTTTTGAAGGAAGTCCCATCAAGGATACATTTACTTGATTACAAATACATGTAGTTTAAATTTCGAGTAATTTAAAATTTGAAGTAACTTTTTTCTATTTTATTATATTTTAAAATGTAATTTATTTCTGTGATGCAAAGCTGAATTTTCAGACGTCATTACTCTAGTCTTGTGTCACATGATCTGTCAGAAATCATTATATGATGATTTAGTACTCAAGGAACATTTCTTATATTATTTCATTATAATTTTGACAAATGGTTGTGCACTAAATTTTTTGCATCATTGCCGAATAAAACTATTAATTTCTTTATATTTTATTTTTAAATCTTGACCGGTATGTATATATCAAATTTACATATGTACTGATTGTACATATGTTAACATTTGTAGTAAAAAATTATGTCTTTATCACTAATTAATGTTTTATATATATATATATATATATATTATATATATATATATATATATATATATATATATATATATATATATATAAAATCATTTTAAGTAAACATCTGCATGTTTATATGAATAAACTGTCTTCTAGCACATACAGGGTAAAAGGGCCCTCAATTCTTTACAATTAAAAGTTAAGTAGCATTTTTAAAAAAGATAAAATTAACTCAATAAACAAAATCATTATATTTTCTACAATTAGCTGAGTATCAGTTAAACAGATTATGTCAAAATGATAATGTTGTATGATTACAAATGTGGTAAAGACAGAGAAAGATTAATTATGTGGTTATTTGGGCAACATTTCCATGGGGAAACCATGCAGGGACATATAAATGATTTCACATAGACAGACATGGTCAAACAAAACTGAAAAAAAAAAAAAAAAAAAAAAAAAAAAAAAAAAAACCAAAGGCCCAGAGAAGAGAGATTCATATTCTTGCTCACACATACTGTCTCTCGTGTAATATACCAGGTGATTGCAATGTAAAAGATCAATATTTCAATTTCAGACTGAACTTTTATTCTCGAAGATTAGAGAACAATCAAATTCTCGATTTTCTCCATCTGCCAAAGGAAGAGTCTGCCAGTCTTACTGATAGCAAAAATGAAAAGGTTTTAGCCTGGGTGCAAGATATTTGTTTTTGTGAATTATTCATTGAGATGTGTTTGTGCAAGTGAATAATCATTTGCTCCAATACTGAAGGACAAATAATACAGATTGCTCAAACATAACAGAAGAGGAATGTGACATTGAGGAGTGGAAATGCGGACAAAGCCTTCTGCACTGCAGCAGGGTCACTTACTGATAAACAGGCCTCGTGACAGAAGGAACAACACACCATTATTTACATCTGTCTGAAGAGCACTGGTAGACTTGCATGTCGTTTATCCACATTAATTCTAATAATAATGAGAAAGAAATGTTAATGATATCAATTAATTCCACTTCTGTTGTTTTACTTTTCTTTCTGTTGAGGGCATAGCACTGCTCAAATAAAACAAGTTATCAATACAATACAATCAGTTAGTTTTAAATACAATGTTTACACTTTAAATTAAACTGATTTTAAATTAATTATATAGAAATACTCTGTTGCAACAAACTACCTAAAAATCATACAGAACGTCCTAGCGACACGTGCACATCACAATATATTCGAATAAAACTTGACTACAATCTCTCATCAAGCAAAGATTTGTTCTTCCTTCTTGGCGTTACCACCCCCTTGTGGTGAAGCCTGGAAACTACCGTTTAAAAAAGTTTCCTTCCGAGTTTTTTTTTTTTTTTTTTTTTAATCAGCCCAAGAGTTGTTGTCAGTTTTACTTTTTATTCATCAGTCATCTACACATCACCAAACACTTATCCTCAGCTAATGAGCTCGTGCCAAGAAACACAAAACCTGCACACGTTCCTCCAATTACAACATTTGCATATACAGTTCAACCTCAGGTCAATAGCTTTCACACACACTCCAAACAACAGTAATCAGAATAGGCATACAAACACCTGCAGGAGCTCACTTACACTCTCTCTCTCTCTCTCTCTCTCTCTCTCACACACACACACACACACACACACACACACACACACACACACACACACACACCTCTCTTTTGGAAATAGCGATGCCTGATATCAGATAAACAGCTTAAGTAAACAATACTGCTGAAGAAAATATTAAATAAAAATGTAACTCAAACATTCCCTGTGACATCACGTACATAAACACAGCAAATGCAAAAACAAATATGAACAGATCGAGCAAAAACGGTACACCCTTATTTGGAAAGCAGAAAGAAAGAAAAGGTTCCAAGTATTTTCTCAGGGTTTCTACCATTATCTGCATTACTCAAATGAGAAATGTGGGAAATTTAGAGACGTTATGAGATGCCAAGTTCAGAGTGTTCAAGCAAGAAGAAAAAACAATTAAACGATTAATTAAAAAAAAAAAAAAAAAAAAATCAGTTTGTTTAATCACAAAACAATTTTTTTATGCATTTGTCGCATCACATAAAAGTAAACCTACAAATATTTTCTACACAAAAAAAGATTAAAAAAAATATGATATTTTTATGTCTTTTAAGATTTGTACCACCTAATTATATTAATACTGAAAAAGTACGTATTTCCTTACTTGGAATCTATAAAGGATCTTTAACTATGAAATCAACGACGATTAAAAGTAACAGTAGGCATAAGAAACCTTAACTAAATCCATAACCTAAACTAAAATCAGTGGAAAATCAGTGAGAAGAGTCAGAGTGATAGAAATGAGAACCACAAGGATTTCCAGAATCCATTCCAACAACTTGCCAACTTGATTGATTCAAAACACTAGAGTTTTCAAAGGCAGATATTTCCTGAAAAAAAAAAAAAAAAAAAAGATTTTCGCTTGTTTACAATGTTACTGACATGAAACCAGCATGAGAACAAACACAAGCAAACATCCAAGCTACAGTATAGATTGATAAGTCTAGCTTTCATTTTTGGATTTGAAACGGCATTTAATTTTAGCTTGTTCCCGGATGTAGTTAATGCAACAAGTGATCTAGAATGAGGACCTCAATATTACCTTCTTCTAATAGACTAAACCTCAATGTACATCTCAGTATCAGTCATACATTTAGATATCAAGGAAACAAGTGTCAGAGAAAAAAAAAGCAAAGAAATCTATCAGAGTTCAGTTTTATCCTGATTAAGAGGAACTTTCTTCTGGATCTCTTCATCTGAGGTGTATCCAGCTTCTTCAGTTTTCCGCTTGCTGGTCTCAGTGTCAGTAAGCTTGGACTTTTTCTTCTTCTTCTTCACCTTCTCCTTTTTCTGCCCATCCTCGCTGTCTTTACCTTTCTTCTTTTTGCCCTTCTTTTTCTTCTTGTCCTCTGTGATAGCTGCAGTGTCTCCCTTTTTCCCAGCCCAGTTCTCTTTAAGACAGCCTGCAGGGAAAATCAGAAGTACGTGTTTGCACAGTCCTGATCTTTATACTGACTGTCCTCACTGTTATTAGCAACAAGGGATCAAATCAGAGCTGCATGTTTGGGAAGTGATGTCTTTTTCTGGCAGATCTATATTGGTTGCTATAGCAATGGCATAAGAGCCAGTACAATGCCATATTAATCTTTTATAACAGGAAGCAACAAGCTGGTCATATGAAGAAAAACAGCTATTTGTATTTGCTCAATTACACCCTAACTGGTATTTTCACTGAGGATTCATTACTTCGAGTACTTCTCAAACAGTATTTTGACAAATGTGACTCTGGACCACAAAACCAGTCATAAGGGTCAGTTTTTTAGCTGAATAAACAAGCTTTCTATTGATGTATGTTTTGAAGGATATGACAATATTTGGCTGAGACACAACTATTTGAAAAAAAAAAAAAAAAAACTAAAACTAAATATTGAGAAAATTGCCTTTAAAGTTGTCCAAATGAAGTTCTTAGCAATGCATATTCCTAATCAAAAATTAAGTTTTGATATATTTACACAAGGAAATTTACAAAATATCTTCATGGAACATGATCTTTACTTAATATCCTTATGATTTTTGGCATCAAAGAAAAATCGATAATGTTGACCCATACAATGTATTGCTGGTTATTTCTACAAATATACCCATGCTACTTATGATTGCTTTTGTGGTCTAGGGTCACATATATGTTTAAATTGTGTACAGTTTTTATTTAAAATAACACACACACACACACACACACACACATACATACACTATATATATATAGACAGATATAGATATAGATACGCTTTGTAAAAGTATTAATTCCTTGAAAAATGAATATTTGTCAAGGAATTAATACTTGGTCTACATATTAAATTATGTCCTTTACTATTACTGCTCCTGTGGCCTTGAGTAACTTCATGTAAAGTCTTCCCAGAAACAACAGCTCTTAAAGCTGGTGCCGATAAAGGAGATCAAAAGCTTTAGTCTGTAAGTAGTCATAATATTATGTCTAGAGCGGTTTAACTGTTATAAAAGAGGTTAGTTTCACATTACCGGTGTCTTGTCCTTTCAGCACGTGTTTTTCACACAGGTAAGTGGTGAGATCTTCCTCCTGGCTGCCTTTATACCAGTCTTCAATGACTTCTTCATACTGCTCTACCATCACATCACACTGAGGGAACAAAACACAAATCTCATACTCCCCATGTACCTGTACATATACTGCACAAACATTCATTTACATACTGTACATTGTTTTATTTACACTCCCGTTAAGCTATGCCAGTGGTTCCCAATCCTGGTCCTGGAGAACGCCCAGCACTGTCTCTCTTATCTGACACACACATTTGAGGTCTTTGCTAATGAGCTGATGAGTTGAATAAGGTGTGTTTGAATAGGGAGACATCTAAAATGTGCAGTGTTGGGGGTTCTCCAGGACCAGGATCAGGAACCACTGAGCTATGCTAATCAAAGTTATAGCTTAAAAAAGGAACATAATCTACGATTTTACAAGAAAAAAACAGCATGCCAGTTAAATAATATAGCTTAAAATGACATAAACAAGGAATTATTATCAATGTTGAAAATAGTTAACATTTTTGTGAAAACTGATGCATACTTTTCAGGATTCTTTGAATAATTGGAATAACAGCATTCATCTGAAATAGAAATATCTTGTAACATTATATATGCATTTACTGTAACTTTTGATCAATTTAAAGCATCCATGCTGAATAAAAGTATTAATTTCTTAAAAAAAAAAAAACTTAATGACCCCAAACTTTTTAACGGTAGTGTAAATATAGTTATATTTTCAGCAAATTTTAAATTAATCACATTAGTAGTAAAATTTTATGGCATCCTTTCTGAATAGAAGTATTAATTACTTTTTAAAAAAATCTTAATGACCCCAAACTTTTTAACAGTAGTGTAAATATAGTTACATTACAGCAGATCTCAAATTAATCACATTAGTGGCAAAATTTAACCCACTAACAGGCATAATTCTAAGATTTTTCAGTCACTCACATACCTGTTTTTTGAGATCTGCCACTTCTGCACTGGTCTCATTCCACAGTTCATAAGGAATGTCCATGACCACCTTCACGCCTTTATTAACCAGGTTATGTAAGGTTGAGAATGTCTCAGACATACCCTGAGCAGAGAAAGACAAATGATCAGATCTCACCAGCTATAATGCAGAATAACACATCACAGCATAAAGTAAAAAAAAATAAGACTGAAATTTAAAATTGCATACAGTACATACTACGCACCTCCATTTACTACTAGATTAATTATCAGTTAGAATTTCAAAGCTTAATTTTCAAATTGCATTTATAATATGAAATTGGCATTGCAACTTGGGGTATTTATTCTCACATAAACCAAAAAAAGTAAAATCACTGAAGTAGTGCTGCAAGAAGAAAAGGAAATGTGGTAGCCCACCTTTGCGAAGCGATTACTTCCATCTCTCTCTTTGTGTAGATTGTACTGCATGATCCTTGAGCAAACATTTTCCATCACCTCTATGAAACGAATATCACTGAAAAGCAAAAGACATCACTTAATAAAAAGCACAAGTCACACTGCATCCAAAAACAGTACGACACGGTTACTTTATGGTATTCCAGCATTTCTAGACTAGAATTAGTGAAAGAATATTGTTAACCAAACAGTTGACAGTAGCCATTGATTTCCGTATTATGGAAAAAAAAATACCATGCAAGTCAATGGCTACCGTCAACTTATTGGTTAACAACATTCTTCAAAATATCTTCTTTTGTGTTCAACAGGAGAAAGAAATTTATACAGATTTGGAAAAAGTTGAGGAAGTAAATTACATATTTTCATTTTTGGATGAATGATCCTTTTAAGGTCTAAGAAAACCAAGTGACTTACGATTTGACATATTTGATTGGCGGTGCACCTTTATCATCCAGGAAGCGGTAGTTGGTTTCGATCACTTCTTTTGTTTTGCCAGTCTCTTCAAATGCAGACTTCATTTCAATACTAAGAAATTTGCACACTATAGAAACATAAAGAACATTCAGCGCCAGAAGAGGAACAGAAAGCAGCTGCGCCTCAAATCCTAGTGTGCTGCCTACATAGACAGCATGGTTTGTCATTTCAGACCCATTCAACGTTCCAAACATGCAGCCTAGGTAGGCATCACACTAGGTTTAGAGACACATCCAGTGAGGTCCGTTGAAAAGCGGAAATTCCAAGTAAAATTTTCAAGTATGTCAATGCAATATTTTGAATTAATGATTATTAGATTTAATGAATAAAACGAGAAGTAATTAATAAAATAAAATGAAAAAAGGGCTCTTTCGACTTACAAATGTTATGAAACAAAAAAGCAGATTGCTATTGATAGAAATTGACATCTGTACTGAGTGTGATAACATATATCTCAGACCTATTATATCGTGCAAAATATGTGTCTGCGATTGCATTAAATTATTTAATCAAGAGCTGAAAATATGTGTGGAAATGCACAAGCGATTATGGTGTATTTAAAGCAAAATATTGATTTATTATAAATTAGGACAGTCTACCTTCACATTTATTTGGCAGATGCACCCACTCATCGTCCCCGCTTTTGTTAGCAGCTGCGGCACTTACGAGAAACAACACGACGCAGATAAAAACAGTCATTTTGTCAGTAGGAAATATTTACAATGTGCAATACTAAAATATAGAACATGCTTATTTATCCAGCCACTATTCTTCTGAAGCTGTCACTTCCGCTATGGCAGGTTGACGCAGACGCTGGACAAGTTGACCAATCACGAACGCCGAAGTGGCATGACGGAGCCAATGAAAAACGTGGGCGTGAACCAACACATCACGCACTAGAGATGTTTATGAAAGAACTGCTTGGTATATTATTGACAGTCCACTTAATTTAAATATAGAAAGAAAAGATACGCTTTCTTGAATATTGTAGAATAAGCGGATCATAGAAGAAAGTTTTCGTTTTGAAATTAGCTCAAAACAAATAAAATATACCAAAGAAAGTGTTTTAAATAGCGGAGTTTTTGTGCACTGGATGACGCAACCACCAGAGGGCAGTACAGTCCACATAATTAGATTCTTTCCAGGACTTGAAAATTGCGCTCATAAATTAGCATGTCATGTGTACTAATTACTACAGAGGCAATGTTGGCTAATCTTAAATTACCAAGTGCCCTCAGGAATATTTTCTGTCATTCACAAATTTCCCACTGATTTGCAGAGGCATTTTAAAAATATTTAATACTAAATATACTAATAAAGACCTTGTATTAATAATATTTGATTATATATATATAATCAAATGACATTTTTATTTACCTTTCTAAGACCAACAATTTTACTATTGTACTGGGCCAGCACTTGACCTGTAATGTAAAATCATGAGCCCAAACTGAAGGTTGAGAACCTCTGTAGGCTACATTAAAACACATTTCACATGCATTAAAATGTTCTACATTCATATCAGTGACCAAATTTTAATCAGGAATGTCATTGAAATGCATTGCAGAAGTCCCCACATTTATCTGAATTTATCCAAACAAACTCATTTATAGGCAGCTCCTGTCATCAACAGCATTATTTCAATCGACGGAGGAGGGGAATTGGATGCGTTCTTTGGACAGTATGCTGAAGTTTAACCTGACAACTATTAGTCAGCACTTCCAAGGGCACAAGAAAAAGGTTTTCATAGCCAACATGACTTGCATATGCTAAGAAATGGTAAAAGAGTCTAAAACACTATTACAGTTTGCAATTAAATAATTAACAATTCGATATGAATCAATTATTCCCAACCCTGGTAAAGTCTGCCCATTTTTACAGTGGATACAGTACTGAAGAAAATACCATACAACACGATTCATGTACCATGAAAAAAGTCTCTTATGCTCTCCAAATCTTTATTTGATGAAGAACTGAGTTAGAAATAGTGCAAATACTTCAGTCTTTAGAGTCACATGATCCTTCAGAAATCATTCTAATATATATACCATGGTACATAAATCACTGAACCATGCAATACATCATAGTGCCAATTTGACAAAACTATTGTATGATGGTGTTGGCATTACAAATATCCCCCAGGAGAACACTGTATAGTATTTAAATTTTTTTAAGGTACATTTTTGTTACTGCCAAAAATCTGGGCTTTACTTACTTTACTGTACATCCTACAGTAGAGCTGCAGCCAGGAAAGAGTAGAGCACATATCTACATTTATATCTTGTTGAGAAATGGCAAGAAATCAAAGACAACACCAGGGTTATTCAGCTTTATTGAATCTGCATATTCGGCATTCCCTTGAGTTCAGTTTCTGGCTGTCAGAACTACTTTCTATCTTCATCGTATGTTCACACATTTCCAAGGAAAAGTAGAAAGTGGTAAGAATCATACAAGAGGAGCATGTATTTCATTCAAGTGTTTACATAAGCATTTACAGTGCCTTGCCAAAAGTAACCAGGCCTTGACCAATTCTGTCATGTTACTAGATTACACAGTCCCACATTGCAATTGTGCCCTTTGTGAGGTTTCATTTGAAAGCACTGAAACAAATCTCCTAAAATGTGACATTGTATGTTACATTCAGCACCTAGAGTATAATATTTTGGAAGCTGACAGCATCACTCAGAAACGTTAAAATAGTGACCTTAGGACAATAATCTTTTTGTTGGAACATTTTTTTTTTTAGATATAAGTACCATATTGTTAAATATTCTCAAATTACTTATTTATGCTAATGTTTAGATAATTTTTGCCCCTTCACTACTTTTTATATATATTATCCAACAGAAAACCATGTCAAATTAAAAATTACCTCTGAATACATCAATGTCATATTTATAATACAGTAAAATATCAGAGCTGGTCAAAAGTCTGAATATTTTAGCATGGCGCTGTACATGGCTTGTCAGCATTCATCATCGCAGAGCAGGGGGATGTCTTATTCCATTCATGTCTCTGGACATCTCCCCTATACCTGATTATTATAATGTACTAATTAATATTCACATTTAGTAAAAAGTAAGCAGTCAAAGAAAAAGAAACAGCTCCAAAAACATTATAATAGTATAATGTATAAATAATGTCTGTCTAGACTAAAACAGTCTTGAAATTAAATCATTTGTACATGCTTTTCAAAATACAAAAATAAGATTTCAGTCATGTTAGATTCTAGCATAACTTCAGCCCTCCGGGTGCATAACACGAGTAATATCACACTATGATGTGCACGTATAATAGCACTAAAGTGAAAAATCTTCACCGCATGAGTGCCAACGGCTCACTGATCAGTTACTGAGAAAAAAACCCAAAACATCAAACCTGTTCCACCAAGAGCATGATGTCCTTAAACATACACTGTAGGTCCATATCAGATGTGTTTCTTGCTCAAGTACACTTTCCAATGAGAACTTTCTATAAAAAAGAAATACATGAACTGACAATGCTTCTGGTCACATTGGAGATATAAAGTTGAATTATTGGCATGAATTGGCTGACTCCTGTGGGTTAGGGTTAAAGTCAACATGAAACAGCACTCACAGACTATTTTACTAATGTAATGTAACATTTTTGAATAAAATAGGATATTTACTGAAAAAAAAAGACAGTTGGATGGGTTGGATCCCAACAGTAACACTCTGCGATGTGTTTTATTATTGTAACCTTTTTAAAACGAACTTTAACTGGCATTATATTACTGCGCTAAAAATTCAATAAGAAAATGTTTAAATGGCTAATTAATATTAAAGGGGTCATATGATGCGATTTCAAATTTTCCTTTCTCTTTGGAGTGTTACAAGCTCTTGGTAAATAAAGAATATCTGTGAAGTTGCAAAGACTAAAGTCTCAAATCCAAAGAAATATTCTTTATAAAAGTTGAGACTCGTCCACGCCCCTCTGAAATGGCTCGTTCTAACACGCCCCCACATCTCTACGTGGGAAGATTTGCATAACACCACCCAGATGTTCATGCAAAGAAAGAAGGCGTACCTTTTATTCTCGTTGTAGTATTGTTGTTGCTGCCGCCGCCATGTCATATAGACGCTGTGTGTTTCATTGTGAAAGCAAAACTACTTCGTCATGCCTGGAGCTGATCCGTGCTGGTTGCTGAGGAAATACATCAACTTTGCACTGTGGATCGCCGGATAGGCTTTCGCCGCGGATGAAGCGGAGTCCAGCCCGGGGTCGTCACATGTGGTTGCTGCAAGACCAAGGTACGCTCCTTCGTAGAATCTGCCTGCCACACCGTTCTCAAGCCGCCCGCCTCCGCTCACTCAAGCTGGCCGCAGCTCACTCTAGGCATCTGGCCTCTGCTCACTCAAGCCGGTGTGTAATGCTGTTTCATTGAGAAAGCAAAACTACTTTGTTTTTGCCTTCCAAAAGAAGACACGACTAGAAATCATGTTAATATCACGTTTGTAATCGGTTTTATGTTTACGTCTCGTCACTCCGGCCTGACAAGGCATCACAATATGTTAAGAGGCGTAACATATCCGTCTCACGCTTGAGGCATTCGGCCAATCACAAAGCGCTGGATAGCTGGCCAATCACAGCACACCTCGCTTTTCAGAGAGATGAGCTTTGTAAAAATGAATGCATTTCAGAAGGTGGGGCATAGAGGAGAAACAATAATGTACAGTATGTGGAAAATAATGTTTTTTTTTTTAACCTTAAACCGCATAAACATATTTCATTAAACCAAATTCACAAAATAATTTCTTTTTAGCAGCATCATGTAACCCCTTTAACATCCTGAACAGTCTACTTAACATCAGCCAAAAAGACAATTATCAAGATATTAAATATTTTGATGAAGACAAACATTTTTTTCTTTGGAATAACATGCACTGATGAATCATGCACAATAATATCTGGAATATGTATTAAGAAACTAAATCGTTTTATGTAATTTAGTGCCAAGGTAAGAAAACACATAGCATTATAAATGTAAAATGAATAAGAAACTGTAAATTATTTAAAAATCAAAATATAAAAAAACACTAGATTTAAATGTATTAACTAGATTCTTAGAAACTAAAGTGAGAATGGTCAATGGTAGTCAAAACTAGTATTGTCTTCAAAGTATCTTCCATTGTGCTCTGCAGAAGAAGAAAAAAACATACAGGTTTGGAATGACATGAAATTGATTAACAGATTTCAGAATTTTCATTGTTGGGAGAACAATATGTTGGGATGTAATGAATATACAAAAATACAACCTGGCCTGCATTTCTCTGATGATGGCATTTTCTGTCCCATTCTGAATCTCTGTCACCCGTCATTTAATGCACTCATCCCATTTCTCTTGTAAATAACTTTCGATTTGGTTAAATCTCAGAAAGAAATGACAAATATTGCAGCAGCAAACAAAAGAACGAACAGAAGAATCGGTTGTGGTTAAGGTAATAGTTATTGATATCATCATTGATTATTGTTATTATCAAAGTGCTGTACAGTACATACTAGCAATACTATAGCTGCGTGGTCACCGAATCGTCCTGTTCCGTTACCCAGCGGGAGGAGACTGGTGTTTGTCTGCCACAGGGCCCAACCAATCCCTGGAACACGTCCTCATTTGAGTCCAGGAGGCGGGAGCTGGAGGCGGAGAAACTGGAAGCACAGTGCAGGGAAGAGGGTGGGGACAGAGGTCCTAATGTCAGTAAAACATCCCTTCCGTTAGCTCTCTGTCCACTGGTCGTCATGGCACCGTCGCCCTCATTTAAAGCACCCACGTCCACCTGATTAAGGTTGGTCTCACTTCTGGTGACGGGACCGGCACCCCTTGTGAAGCCCAAGTCGTGCCAAGCCCCCGGCGGGTGAAGCAATCCATCTGAGATAGTGTAGGTTGCAGCGGTGACACCTGCCGGCTGCGGAAGGTGGCTGCCCATGCGTGAGAACAGCAGGCCAAGCCGTCTGAACGAGTTCTTCTTGGAACTAGAAAAGCGGGAAAAGCGCCTCCAAGTTCGTGAAAGTGCAGGTCTTGCTGGACCCACTGAGGATAGGGAAGAGGAGGGTGAGGGGTTCTTCCTCAGTCCGTTGATCTTTGGTTTACCCTCCCTGTATGCAGACGAGGCCGCCGCCGTCATCGTAGTAGTAGCGACCTCCATTCCCGAGATGGAGTGAAAGAGGGCGGAGACTCCGTACGATAGATCCGAGGGTGTAACGGTTTTGAAAGACACACCCTTGGCCCCGATGCTGCTCCCATCGCTGTGTTGACAAGCCTCGCCATCATCGCTGACCTCATCTCGAAGTGTGGCCTCGCTGCTGGAGGAAAAATTCCGCCGGGGCGGCTTTCGGTTGCCGAGAAGGTCCAAAACTTCATAGCGGAAACTGGAAATGTCCTGTTTCAGCTCCTAAGGCAGAGCATTATTATAGTATTACTATAACATATAGTAATACTTACAGTATATAAGTATATACTTATAGTGTTAACGTGACTTTAAGTTTCCTTTATTCAAACAACAAGCAAAAAACATTTACATTATAGAAGAATATCATGCATGCTCACAGACTACAACTCTGGCGTATCAGTGATGTTAATATTTAGTAAAATGCCCTTAAATAATAGTAATATTAAAGAAAATATTCTTGATCTAAAATCAGAAAAGCACAAATATATATTGGTTCTCATGTAACTCTGTCTTATTTAAATTGTATGTTCATCTACAGTATATAAGTGTTTGGGCTGTTTAATATTAGGATTTTGTCTAAAATCCCCCACCATGGCCCCGCTCCCAGCACCCCCCCCCCCCCCCCCCAGAAAAAAATATGTTCCTGTGGCTATGTACTGTTATTAGAAACCAGACTGTGATGGACTGACATTACTGATGTTGCTTTATGTCTTCACTGTGTGTGGTGTAATAATGTAAATATGCTGTAAAATGTGAAATGTACAGTAAATAAATGGCAGTGGTGGCTGTCAGAACTTTACCATGAAAAATACACTAGCAACATTTTAAGTTTTATGGATTGAAGTCAAATTTACTGAAAAACAATATTTCATTAACTGATGTAATACAAACTGAAAACACTGAAAGCCACATGAAAGTTCACCTTTTCCAAAAGCTGATGTAAATACTAAAATAAAGAGAGTGTACACTTACACAAACAAATTCAAAACACCATCATATACACAAAACGAGGAAATAAACATTCTTTTAAATGTCTAATGTGCATAAGTGATAAAAATCACTTAAAAATGTTACTTTTATAAGGATTTTACTGCAATGATGTGTATTACTGTATTACAGTTTTTCACTGAATATACAATAGTAAGGGAACTTTTAATCAATTAACGGGTATTTACTGCCGCATATTTGACAAAAAAAAAAAAAACATTACAATGAAAACCTGCTGTATAAATTACAGGCCTATTTATAATTATTACTTATAATTATTTTTACTATACAAATATTTTATAAATCCTAATTGACACATTTTAAAAGCTAAAAAATATATATCAATGTGTGTGCTTATAATCTTTATGTGCAAATAAAGATTATAAGAGGAAGATCAGCAGATTTTCTGTCAACACGGGGCATCTGAAGAATAATTACTTAGTCAGTGTTTTTGTTTATGAGCCTGCATTTCCTGATATTAATGCTAGATAAATAGAGAGCATTTAGTTTCAGAAGCACCTTAAAATTTTCCTCCGTCAGCCCTTCGCTTGTCTTTGCGCTGCGGATCATGGACGCCACATACCTCTTCACTAGACTACGGATGACCTCCTGAGGAGTGAAGGAGAAGAAGAGAAAGCAAGCAATCAGATAGAACTCCCTAATCTTGTTAATCTGGAAATGTACAGCTGGATCTTTGGTGTGACGGTGCAAGGAAAAAGAGAGACAGGGAAAACAATGCCAGAGGCGAAGTGATGTAATGCAATTACATGCACATTGTTTGTATTCTCGCATGTGTCTAATTGCAGAGCTTTATCTGCTGGCATACCTGATAATGCTGATTCTGTATCAGCCTGTCAGCATGCTTTTCCTGAAAGGAGAAACAAATATTCACACTGTAATTATGCAGGGTAATTGAGCTCATTAACTAATCAAATACATGCCACTTTATTATTAGTAGTATTATTAGTATTATTTTTAGATAATTATTAATATAAATCCAGGGTCAATCAAAAGATACTCTGCCATTTGTGCGCTTTGAGCCTCCAATACTTATAACTGACACATTAACATTGCATTTAAGTTTAAATCAGTTACAATATAATATAATGAATTTTAATTTATAAATTCATTATATATAATTTAGTGTAGAATAAAGCATTAGTTGTGTTTGTCACCCAATATTAATGTTCCCATTCATCATGATCAACACACTGAAATGATAGAATAATAAACTATATTTTAGAAAATTGTGCTTTTATTGTAATGAAAATATCATGATATATATTTCTCTTCACTGTCAGTGTCCTTTTTATTTTTTATATTTTTTTAAATGTGGATTTTTTGTACTTTCTGTCTAAGAACATTGCACTATTATTAGTAATTTTTCAAAAAATAATAATGTTCATGATTATTCTGACACCAGATTAAGAGGGTTAACATCATAACACAATGAATACAATTTCTGTTACCACTGCTTTATTAATTTTCAGTTTCAGAAAACAAACACTATACAATTTAGAAGATTTTTTTTAAATTTATGGAAAGAAGTCTCTCACCAAGACTGTGTTTATTTGATCGAAAATACAGTAAAGCAGTAATAAAAATATATATAGAAATATTGTTACAATTTAAATGAAATATTTTCTAATTGAAAGTGTTCACATTTATTACTTTATTCCATTATTCCAGTCTTTAGTGTCAGAATTCGATATGCTGATTTGCTAATCAGGAAATATCTATCTATCTATCTATCTATCTATCTATCTATATATATATATATACTTTCTCTTTTTCTCAATGTCGAAAACAGTTATGCGGCATAATTTTTCAGGATTCAGGATTTCAGCAAGAGAATGAAGATGAAGGGAATAGCATTTATTTGACACAGAAATGTTACTGACCCCAAACATTTGAACGTTAGTGTATAAACTGAGCTGATGGTGTTGAAAAAATGAGTTTGACCATATGACTAAGACATATGTTGTATCTGTTAATGCTGTCGATCCTCTGGTAAGACATTTAGGACATCCTCTGGTAGGACATTTTGCATAAACTGCAAAAATGTCTGACAGTAAAAAGACTGAATAACTAATTTCATGGAAATGAAGGAACAATTGGGTTTTGTTATCAGCACTTTCCTATCGCATCCACAATGGGTGAATCAATCAAAATTTTCAAATGCAATTTCAATGCAAATTCTCATGTGCAGTTATACTCTCTGCTTGTGCATTGTATTGAGATGTATGAGTCCTGCAGATGCTTTCTAACTGGAATACTGCTATTTGTACACTCTTGAAACAAAATCAGATGAGCACTTCCACATACAGATGTAGGAATTCTGATTTTGCATTATAGGCTGAGAGATTCTTAGTATTCTTATCAGATATTGCAGGAAAGCTGCTCTCCTCTTAGCTCTACATGTAGGCAGCTTTATATAATGATCAAGGTTTGATCCCAGCTCAGCAATGCCCGCAAACATGTGGGAGAGAGTTTCGAGTGAGTGTGCTTTGGCTGTGTGTGTGTGACAGCGTGAGAAATAGAAAGAGAGAGAGTGCATGAGCATCTGTATTGATGCAGGCCAATAAAGGCAGTGCAGAGAGATGGATTTGTAATAAAAGTGCGTCAGGTGGAACAAGAGAGGATATATTCGAAACAGAGATGATGAGAGTCCCCGGAGTTTCAAGGGGAGTTGCATGGCAACACAGGAGGTTAAACTCCAGACAGACTCGGGCCATGTTGCACCTCATTACATCATCAAAGGAGAAACAGAAACTTGTTGAATAATAATAATAAAAAAAAAATCCTTCATAGAAGTTTAATTAATTTATATGAAACTCAACTTCACTGATTCAATTGAAATGAAATTTGCAACCAATCAGGCCACTCTGAATGAAGCCAGTAGTTGAAGTTTGGGGGAGGGGGGCTGACAAGCTGGTTGTGATGTCAAAAATATGGCAAAGACCTGTCTCATGAATATTAATTAGGTCACGCTGACGTTGCTAAGTAACCTTCCTGGTTATCTAACCTAATTAATATTCATGCACCAAGCCTTTGCCATAGTAGGACTGATAAATGGGCAGTTGACATTAAATGCACCTGCTAAACATGCTAAACTACAGCTAAGGCTATTTAACAGCATGTCACCAGTCATTTTAAAATAATTGCATGCCGTTTTCTTGACCTCTTTTTAGAGACACAGAATAATTGTACTTTTAAAAATTCATGCTGTGAAAATGGAAAGACCGTTTAAAAGAAACTATTGAAGACTAAGATTTAGACTACCGTTCAAAAGTTTGAAGTCAGTACGATTTTAAGAAAAAACTTTTATTCAGCAAGAATGAATAAAAATGATATGAAGTGACAGTAAAGCTATTATTAATGGTTCAAGATTTCTAATTCAAATACATGCTGCTTCAAATAATTCAAATAAATGCCCCAAATATAAAACAATAAATGCAGCCTTGTTGAGAAGAATATAAATACATCTGACCTTAATCTTTTTAATAGTAGTGCATGCTTTCCCTCACATATTCATGCCAAACTTAACCTATAACCTTGATGTTTAATAATAAAGAAGGCATGTTATTCACATCTACCCAATTAGTGTATATGGGCAGAATATGTTTGAGTTATATGCTTTTGTAGACATATAGACCACATTTATGTCACTGTTTCTGGAGATCAAGGTCTGTAGTAGATCTCAGAATTGACAAAATTGTAATAGCAACCAATTAACACCAGATATAATATAAATTTAATGTACAAAATTTTGTAAACACTCTCACTGAGACTAACATGCTGGATTTTTAAGCAGTTGCTTTTGTTAAAGTCAAAGGTTTTTATATGTATTTCTCTCACTCAGTGATACCTGAAAGTAATGCATGATGATACCAGTCTAAATACAATTACTGCATCCCACTATGAGTCAAAAACCAATAGTTCAAAAGCAATAAAAATGTAAATGAGCTGTTTTAGCATTCAGTGTGCTGATATATGTGTGTGGCTGTGCTGTTAGTCATTGTAATGGGTAATCAGTTACACAATGAGCCATCTGCATTGTGCTTAAAGTGTAATTTAAACCAGAACCACTTGATCAGATTCAGATGAAATCACGATGTGAATGTTCAGATGTATTCAGGTTGTTTTCTTTACCGTAAACTCCTTCAGATTCTCATGTTTATGGGAGTCTTCTTCAGGCGGAGCAGCCTCCGACCCACAGAGCCACCCGTGTACCCATCGACACAGGTACCAGAATGACTTAGGACTGGGGATGATGTTGAACGGTGGGGGGAGTGTCCCACCCTCATCGAAATAACTCATCCACAGCTTGGTGCGAGCAAATTTCCACTCGATGTCAGCATGGTCCTAAAGCCCAGTGACAAACAAATTATTAACCATATGAACTGAATGATAATAATCAATGAAGTATAAGATCCTAAACCAATTGTATCCAGAATGCACAATGTTTTATTATATTATACAGTAGAGTACATTTTTAAAAACCTATGAATTAGAATTTGTTACAAAGATCAAAAGTTTGGGTAACACTTTATTTTAAGGTTTCCTTGTTACAAGTTACATGTACTTACTATTATAATAACAATTAATGCATAGTTACATGCAAATAACCCAAAGCCAAACCCTAATCCTAACCATATAGTACATACATGTAGGGATATGCCGGTATCAAATTTTCCTGTTGCGATTAATTGATAATGTTTTGTCACGGTATGCGATATTATTACGGTATTGAAATTAAGTTTCAAAAAAGTGGTCATAATACAGTATAACAGGTTAAATAACTTTTTTATAACAAAAATAACTAAACATTTGAATACAATAAAGCAATACAAAAAATATATTTAAAATAAAGGTTTTACACCGATTAAAGTGCAAAAGAACTTTAAAGACCCATAGGTATCACTTTACAATAAGACCTCATTAGTTAACCTTAGTTAATGCATTAACATTCACAATGAGCAATAGCTACATTTGCTAAAGAAGTTACTAATCTTTGTTAAAAAATTCAAGTCTTAGCTTATGTTAGCTCATTTAATAGCAAAGTTGCAACTTTCGAATTTAACAATGTGTTATTAAATATTGGAATACCTAAGATTAATGAATGTTCAGAAGAATTTCTCATTGGCAGTTTATGTTAACTAATGAAGCCCTAATGTAAAGTGTTAATGAACAATAGAGAATCAAAACACTTTCAAACAATATCTAGGACATGTTGTAGTCCAGATTAAAATGGAAAAATTTTATGGAAATATATAAATATTATTTTATATTGTTTAAATGTTTAGAAAGTAGCAGCTGCTTTTATTTATGGGGTTTACAGGGTAAGGGCTGCATTTTCTGCAGTTTAGCGCCTTCTGCTGTCAGAGAGTGAATGTGCTTTCATTCAGCGCGTCTCTCACGTGTTCCTCCATATGCTTCTCATGCGTGCTTGTTTACATCAGAGCTCACACGTGTCTTTAAAGCAGATTACAGCGGTGTTGTGCATTTTGACCACTTGATGGGAAAAGTATTCTTAAAATGCATTTCAAATTCGGAATAATTTGTAATATATAATTATTCTCGGTATTTAGAAGTGCCCACGATAACAATACCGTGCATATTCATTCCCGCGATATATCGTATTACCGAATATCGGCACATGTCGACAAAAAAAATAAAATGAAAAAAAGAAACGGAATTTGGAAAAAAAATAAAACTGAATTTAGGAAAAAATAAACCGGATTTCATAGGGCCCTGGGGACAGTCAGATATATATATATATATATATATAATATATATATATATATATATATATATATATATATTTATTTATTTTTTTTTATTCAGCAACAATGCATTAAACTGATCAAAAGTAACCGTAAAGATAGTTATAACATTACAAAATGTATGTTTCAAACAAATACTGTTCTTTTGAACTTCATTATTCTTTTAAGAAACCTGAAAAAACAAAAAAAAATATTAAGCAGCAAAAAGATTCTTTAGCACCAAATCAGCATATTAGAATGACTTCTGAAGGATCGTGTTACACTCTGCCATCACAGGAAAAAAAAAAAAAAAAAACATTTTAATGTATATTGAAATGGAAAACATTATTTTAAATTGTTGTAATATTTCCCAACATCACTCTTTTTACTGTATTTTTGATCAAATAAATGAAGCCTTGATCCCCATGAGACTTCTAAAACATTAAAAATCTTACCAAGCTCAAACGTTTCAATTAAAATTTTACTTTTATAAAACTTTTCAATTAAAAATAAATCTTTAAATGTGAAAAAGTCTAGAATTTCTATTTATCAGAAAGTATATTAAAACATTTATGTTTGTACTTGCAATCTGTTGGTCAATCAACTGAGTACAATCTGTGTAAAATACAGTGTCTTTCTGGCTTTTTGAATTACTGTGGTCAGTACTCACTGCGATGAGCTGGTAGGAGTTGTTCATCATAGCGATGAGCATGTTGAGGAGAACCACCAATGAGATGACATTGTAGGTGCCGAACATAGTGGCTCCAACAAACTCTGTGAACTCATGCCGAGCTTTCACATTTGTTACATACAGGTTCAGCAGGCCAAAAATCGACCAGAACAGTGACTGAAGTGTTTCAAATAACCTGAAAGACATAGATGGAGATGCAGAAGGCAAGAAAGAGAGAGAGAAAACACATGAATCAGAATATTGTGCAACAACATCACAGACACATTTAGGATGGGCCAGAGAAGGTCAAAGCTGTCACAGCTTTGTAAATAAGAACGTACAGTATTGCAATGTACAGCATAAAAAATTTCAGAAGGCAATGTCTGGCTACCTCTATAAGTTGAAGTTTGTGTGTCTACAAGCTCCCTTAGAGTGAAAGGATTTGTGATTTTTTTTTTTGTTGTTGTTGTTGTTGTTGTTGTTGTTGCATTAAATATTCAACATCATCAACTTTCATCAAAGTCCTGACAGAGATAAATACAATCTGGTTTCCTAAAAATATGAAAGAGGAGTTACAGCAGAACTGAAAGGACATAGCACTGTGGATCACCTATTGAAGCAGGTATTAGACTGCTTTTGATAGAGTTTGATGGGAGAAACTTCAGTGGCACAGACATACAAAAGAAACATACAGCAAGACTACTGAGAGAACGCTGACAATGAAAAGTGCTGTGTCTGGGAATCCAGTGTGACGGGTGAAAAAAAGTCCTTTTATTTTGGGTTTGTAGCAGACTTGTAATGTCTCACTGCCTTTAATTCCCAACAGCACGTGCAGAGGCAGCCTTGGCTCACTTTGTGCCCTAGGCAAGATAAACACGGCCGAAAACACCCCCAACAACAACATGTAATAGTATGAAGTATATATGAAATATAAATACTATTTATTCATTCATGAGTCATAAATGCAAAGACAATATATATTTATATAATACTTTTTTAAATATATGTACAGTATGTATATATAAAAAATTTGATTTAGAAGTATAAATCTTTCAGATATATATACACTGTAAAAAAAAGTCTGTAGTTTTTACAAAATAATTTTGGCAGCTGTGGTTGCCAGAATACTTTTGTAAAAAATACAGAAAAACTGTAAACACAATTACGGCCAAAAACTGTAAATTTTACAGTACACTGTAAAAAAAAGTCTGTAGTTTTTACAAAATAATTTTGGCAGCTGTGGTTGCCAGAATACTTTTGTAAAAAATACAGAAAAACTGTAAACACAATTACGGCCAAAAACTGTAAATTTTACAGTACACTGTAAAAAAAAGTCTGTAGTTTTTACAAAATAATTTTGGCAGCTGTGGTTGCCAGAATACTTTTGTAAAAAATACAGAAAAAAACTGTAAACACAATTACGGCCCAAAAAACTGTACATTTTACAGTAAACTGTAAAAAAAAGTCTGTAGTTTTTACAAAATAATTTTGGCAGCTGTGGTTGCCAGAATACTTTTGTAAAAAATACAGAAAAACTGTAAACACAATTACGGCCAAAAACTGTAAATTTTACAGTATAAAACTGTTATTTACAAACAAGAAAATTTGAATGTAAACCAGTAAATTCAACAACGCACACTGCTATTAAAATCTGTTTTGTACCTTTAACATACTGACAACCACCATAATAATGCAGGTGGTAAAAGAGAAAGTTTCATGAAGAATCGAAGTTCATCACAAGTAGCTTCGCCACAAGCAGAAGTTTATATTAATATATAGAAGGTGCACAAAGTCATTCATGCAAACACAAAACACCATCATGGTGAGACACGCTATACTTAAACAATTCAATAAACTTTCATTAAACAGCAGAAGATGTAACATAAAGCCCAAATGTACAACTGATAACAAAAAAAACTATTAAAAAAACATGATTATTTAAACAAAATACTTTCAAATGTGGAGCGTCACACAGGGAATTCTGGGAATATCAGTTTACAGTTTTTGACTGTAAATTATACATTGATTTGTTCTTTTTTTATTTCTAAAAACTGTAAAATTAACAGCATTTTACTGTAAAATTACATGAAATGTCTGGTTAGATCTTTTACAGTTTTTCCCTGTATATAGTACAGGAACTTACTGTTAACCTATTAACACTTTTTTTTTGTAGCGTTTTTACAAAATTGTACAGTTAAAATGACACTTATTTTTTACAGTGTACAATATGCTACAAACAAATAGCCTAAATTATAAAAAACAATATTATTATATTTTTAGCCATATTTTTATATATATAGATGGGCAACCTCTCAGGTTCACAATTATTTTTATTTTTTTGTGGAAAAAAATGTATTAGCTCAATTTGCATCGTTTCATCAATCATGCTAAAATTAGTCTACAGCATAAACTTGTAAAGTGACATACATACTTTATTTGTATTTTTAAAAACAACAGACTAAAACTTTAGTTTTTTACAATATTTGCATGTCAAATTAACAAAATTGTTTTGTTATGAGTATTACAGTATTTCTCTGTTTTTGATACCAATAATTTGTAATTTTAACAAATAATTTTGATTACAATCACATATTGTTATTGTAAATATAACAAAATATTATGTTTAATAGTTTACAAAATTCCACTGTGAATTAAACAAAAAAAATATGTTTTGGGGTTTACAATACTTTTCTGTATGGATTTTACATAGTTTTTCTGTAAATTTCACGGTCATTTTTTACAGTGTATATATATATATGTGTGTGTGTGTGTGTGTGTGTGTGTGTGTGTGTGTGTGTGTGTGTGTGTGTGTGTGTGTGTGTGTGTATGTACAGGTGCATCTCAATAAATTAGAATGTAGTGGAAAAGTTGTAAAACTTGTGTATTAAATAAATTCAATGCACACAGACTGAAGTAGTTTAAGTCTTTGGTTCTTTTAATTGTGATGATTTTGGCTCACATTTAACAAAACCCCACCAATTTCTACAAATTAGAATACTTTATAAGACCAATAAAAACATTTTTAGTGAGTTGTTGGCCTTCTGGACAGTATGTTCATTTACTGTACATGTACTCAATACTTGGTAGGAGCTCCTTTTGCTTTAATTACTGCCTCAATTCGGCATGGCATGGAGGTGATCAGTTTGTGGCACTGCTGAGGTGGTATAGAAGCCCAGGTTTCTTTGACAGTGGCCTTCAGCTCATCAGCATTTTTTTGGTCTCTTGTTTCTCATTTTCCTCTTGACAATACCCCATAGATTCTCTATGAGGTTTGGGTCTGTTGAGTTTGTTGGCCAGTCAAGCACACCAACACCATGGTCATTTAACCAACTTTTTGGTGCTTTTGGTAGTGTGGACAGGTGCCAAATCCTGCTGGAAAAATGAAATCAGCATCTTCAAAAAGCTGGTCATCAGAAGGAAGCATGCATGCTCCAAAATTTCATGGTAAACAGGTGCAGTGACTTTGGTTTTCAAAAACACAATGAATCAACACCAGCAGATGACATTGCACCCCACATCATCACAGACTGTTGAAACTTAACACTGGACTTCAAACAACTTGGGCTATGAGCTTCTCCACCCTTCCTCCAGACTGTCACACACTATAAACAGTGCTTGATTGCTTGATATGTTTTTGATTACCACTTGATGCTTAGTTTATTTAAATCCACGTGGCTAAAAAGCCCCTTGCTTTGAACGGACATGATGTTTCTGAGCAGGGCATCAATAAATCGGTGTCCAAGCTGTGAATAGTGGTGTCCATTTTGAACACATGGGTGGATTTAGAAGGCTGCATCCATGTTATATTTTTGGCACATTCAATGTCACCTATAAACGAATAAAAAATAAAGCGTGGCCGGCACCTTAAGCATAAGACTGCTGTGACAGACCTGCCGTGGCAGAGCCCTAATTGAGGCACACAGGTTTGCCTCAAGCACCTCACTGACTTGTCAGAGATAGTGACATAACAACTGGCAGCCCACTAGAGCTAGCAGCCCTCCACATCCTGAGCCGTTTCAGCCGACATTTGGCATTTGAAGCTTTCGAACTGAAAGGCCAAAATAATACAGAGAAGACATGAATATGTTCTGAGTGTACTGGTGTGTGTAAGATCTGTTTTCAGAAATCTATTTTGCCTCTATGCGCTGAACAAAAAATCATTTTGAACCAGAATTTTTCCAGTAAAAATATCCAAACATCCATAAGGCAAGATATTTCAGAAGCAAAAATTTAATTTCAATTAAATGAAACATATAATTGTCATTTATTTGAGAATACCTGTTTTCCGAGAATATACTTTGAATCAAGTTTATTTACCTTACCCTACACTCTCAGAAAAAAAGGTACAAAAACTGTCACTGGGGCAGTACCCTTACAAAAAGTACTCCTTTGTACCTTATTCTTTCCCTAAAGGGTGAACATTAGTACCTTAAAAGGTACAATTTAGTACCTAAAGTGTACATATTGTCCCCATACAGGCTTAAAATAAGAAAAAGAAAAAAAGCTTATAGGGTATGTTTTTCTGGAAATATATATACTGTTTATATATATATATACATTATATATATATATATATAATATATATATATATACTATATATATAATATATATATACACAGTACAGACCAAAAAGTTTGGAAACATTACTATTTTTTATGTTTTTAAAAAGAAGTCTCTTCTGCTCATCAAGCCTGCATTTATTTGATCAAAAATACAGAAAAAACAGTAATATTGTGAAATATTATTACAACTTAAAATAATAGTTTTCTATTTGAATATACTTTAAAAAAAATTTATTCCTGTGATGCAAAGCTGAATTTTCAGCATCATTACTCCAGCCTTCAGTGTCACATGTAACATCCAGTCTATCACATGATCATTTAGAAATCATTCTAATATTCTGATTTATTATGAGTGTTGGAAACAGTTCTGCTGTCTAATATATTTGATGAATAAAAGGTTAAAAAGAACTGCATTTATTCAAAATAAAAATAAAAATTCTAATAATATATATTCTAATAATATATTTTCTTTACTATCACTTTTTATCAATTTAACACATGCTTGCTGAATAAAAGTATTGATTTTATTTTAAAAAAAGAAAGAAAAAAAATACTGACCCCAAATTACTGACCAGTAGTGTATATTGTTATTACAAAATATTTATATTTTAAAAACATAGCTTCTTTTTTTTTGTACTTTTTATTCATCAAAGTATCCTAAAAAAGTATCACATGTTCTGAAAAAATATTAAGCAGCAGAACTGTTTCCAACTTTGATAATGATCCTAAAAATTCAGCTTTGCATCACATAAATAAATGATAATTTAAAGTATAATAAATTTAAAAACAATTATTTTAAATTGTAATAATACATCACAATATTAAATTTTTTTCTGTATTTTTGATCAAATAAATGCAGGCTTGATGAGCAGAAGAAACTTCTTTCAAAAACATTAAAAATAGTAATGTTTCCAAACTTTTGACCTGTACTGTATATATATATATATATATATATATATATATATATATATATATATATATATATATATATATATATATATATATATAAAAACTGTCAGCACTCCCACTTAATAGAGACCGTCTGGGTTTCGTAATCCTGGTTCGTGATCTTAATCCATGCATAAATGTATTATGAGACAGAACGCAGAAGTTTACCGTCACTGCAATGTGGGAATTATGAACACACAATATTGAAATGGCAGAGAATCGTCTTTCTGCGAGTCATTAAGAAATTATGCTTCAACTCTATTTAAAGAAATCTGAGGTAAATGTGTGAATACATAATGTGCGCAGTTTTGGAGTAAAAGTTTGTATGTTGTGTACTGAAGCACTGATCAAAAATAAATGGAAGCAAATGTGATTTAATATGTACAGGTTATTTTCTCGTTATTCTATCCAAAATATCATTACTCCTGGCAGAAATAAGAACTATTAGTGTCACTAATCAAGTTTTATTATAAATAGTGGTCAAATATTAAAGCTATCTAATCACAAGAATATTTATTGTAAAAATGTTTCTTTAACAGCTTCCAAAAATAATCTCCACTGTGATTTGTCATATATTTTCAAGAAAAAAATAATAATAAGAACACCCCCCCCCCCCAGTTTTGTTCACAAATTGCACCCTATATATATACACACACACACACACACACACATACATACACAATCGCACCCATAACCTAAGTAGATTTTCTGTTTTTTCAGAGATGTAATTCCTATTTTTCTTATTTACATTTTTTTTCTGTGTGTCTTTATGAAAGGCCCAAACTGCGTGGATTGTCAAAGACATTAATCTGTGAAGGAGAGTCTCTGTGACTGAACCTCAGAAAAACATCACAGGAAGCCTGAAGGAGCTCGTGCTGCTTCAGATGTGATATGGGTTGAGGGATTTGATATCTCTGTGTGGTAATGCCACATACAGCTCATATACAGCTGCAGGCAAAAAACTGAATTCTGATGGAAATGCAAGACAATCCCCAGACATTTCAACAACATGCTCAGGTTTTTTTTGTTGTTGTTTATATTTCACAGAGCAGCTGCAGTTTTCTGAGGGTCACAGCACAGATTTATCTTCTTCTTTCTCAGCATTTGCTCTCATAAATATTCATGAGATGATTCTTGAACCTGCATTACTGTGCAGTGTTGGATGATTGTGCGGTTATCGATGTGTCATTGATCAACAAATCACTGGTAAAGCAAGATGTTTTAATGAATATTCAGAAGCAGCATCAGCGCTGTCCTATCAGGTGTTGACTGAGGCTGACCTGGACCTGCAGTGCAGGAAAGGGTGAATGCATGTTGTTAACAAACAGCATTGTGAAAGTTTCTTTGAAACTACTAACAATCTAAAATTGTTCAAAAACAGTCAAGGTATAATTTTGACTACACAGAACTACTAAAAAGTAGTTAACTACAGTACATAAGATATAGGGGCAACAGAGTGCTGCAGGGAGGATGTAAACAAGTTAGCACTTCCAATTCCATCACCCCAAAGTCAATGGTTTTTTTGAGGATTGTTTGGTTAAATGCCTGAAACAAGGTCTGTAGTTAACACAAGCTGAATATATTTTCACAGCAACTCTCCTTTGTGAGTTTTTTAAAAGCTGCTAAAAAGTGGCTAAATTGAGGTTGTTGAGGAGGACATCAAACATCATCACACCAAACAGGTAAACTCATCTACTCACTAGTCCACTTTTACAGCCTTGTTGTGTTTATAATTGCATATTTTGCTAATTATTTTAAATCAAACTTTGACAACTGCTGCACAGTAGTCAAAAAAGAAACTGTGAATCGTTGTTTTAAATGATGTCAGAGGGTGAAAAAAGAAAACTGAAAGCTGATAAACTTACGTAGAGAATGCATTGTTCTGTTTCTCGCAGCGGATCCCCTTGCAGTGGTTAGGTTCATCAGCTGCCTCGGTCTCGTAGTAAAAGTATAGCTGGTTGAGTCCATTGGCGAAGGCCAGCAGCACTAGACAGTAGATGAAGAGGAACTTGAGGATGTCCAGCAGCATGCGGCCAAGTGAGATCTGCAACGGGCCCAGGTGAGAGTTGGCCGTGAAGAGGGAGATGAGCCGAAGCGAGCTGAAGATGTTAGCGATGGCAAACAAAGCCTCAGCGATCAGCGTCGGATGCCACATCTCCCATTCCTCTCGTGGACGAGAACTGTTATACTACAGAATACAACAATTTCATTATTTAGTTTCACTGTAAGAACTACTGTATATGCTGTGCCCCTTTACTGCATTGAAATAAGCACTAAACCCTGTGATTTAAAATGTACTTTGCACATGTAAACAGAATTACTAGTTATGTAAACTTAATGAAACAGTAATGTAAAACTGCATTTATTTGATGGGAATACAGTAAAAACAGTAACATTGTGAAATATTTTTACAATTTTAAATAACTGTTTTCTATTTTAATAAATGTGACCCTGGACCACAAAACCAGTTTTAAGTGTCAATTTTTCGAAATCATCTGAAAGCTGAATAAATAAGATTTCCATTGATGTGTTTGTTAGGATATAGGACAATATTTGGCTGAGATACAGCTTTTTAAAAATCTGGAATCTGAGGGTGCAAAAAAAAATCTAAATATTGGAAAAATCGCTTGACCCATACAATGTATTTTTGGCTATTACTACAAATATACCTGTGCTACGTAAGACTGGTTTTGTGGTCCAGGGTCACATATTTTAAAAGGTAATTTATTCTTGTGATGTTGAAGCTTAATTTTTAGCATCATTACTCCAGTCTTTAGTGCCACGTGATATTTCAGAAATCATTGTAATATGCTGATTTGCTGCTCAGAGAATTATTTCTTATGATTAACAATGATAGCGCTACATATTTTTTTCATTTTTAATCATTAGTGCATGTGCATTGGGACTATGCTTACTGATGGTTAGCCAAGTCTTTGCGTATTTGTGTAAAGTCCATTTTTAGCCTTATTCACATACTTTAACACCCACAATCCAACATAACCAGGTGCTAAATACACTGGTATAGCGCTGCATCATGCATATTTAAATTCATTGCCAAGTCACTGTCATTTGTTTCTGGGCAAATAAGCCTCCTTTTTATGCAAATGTGGCTCAATGGATCGGATTCACACACGTGAATGGATCGGCTTATTTGCCTGCTGCAGTTAATGCGGCGCTACTTAAAAGGAATGTTTGTGTACATTTTCTAGTGATCATGGCAGCAGTAATTCATCAAATGTTGATCAGAAGATGGGGAAGAGTGTAATAATTACATATCACATATCTACACATACTGTAAAATTTTGCTATTTTAAAGAGTCAATTTAAATGCCTGGATTGCAGTGGTGCACATGATTGCACCATTAACTAACGTGATTTGCATAATTCACTGAGTGAATCAGATGCTGTAACAATACCGACAGCAGACACAAATGGCACAATACTATCAGTAGGTTCAAATCACTCTTAGTGAATTCCTTCTAGAAATTTTTGGAATGGTTTGGTGAAGAATAATGGAAAACTTCAATGAAAACTACAGTGTGTGGAAGTTCTTCCATTAGTTTTTGTTCTGGATATGCCTCAGTCTTTTTCTAGGCAGTTGAGTCAAAGGTCTAACAGATTCTTAAGGCATTTCCTGAGCTTTTGCCTTGCGTAATTTCACTTGAGGGTGGAACGAGACGCCTTCTCCCCTCAGCACCATCCCTCAATTCCATGTTTCAGTGGGCAGAGAAATAAGGCTGGCTTTTCAGTGCCAGGCATGGCTGAGCTCTTCTTGCTTTAAATTCTGTTCTCTACTGGGACTAAGACCACAATATTAACTGTCTAATAAATGTGTAGAAACAATTTTCACTCAGAAATAGTAAATTTCTGTAACAGTAAATTTCTAGGAACTTTCACAAACAACTAAAAAGAAACAGCAAGTAATGCTGAAAAAAATGAAATAGTAATTTACAGTTTGGTTTTTTACAGCATATTCCCACATTTTGGAATCGTTCTATACAATAATAATACATGTAGGACATTCACACAAGCATTTATAGCTTGTAAACGTAATTCTTGAGAATGTATCCAAACACAAAACAGAACATAAATTATATGGCTTGGACCATTTATCATTTTGCACTTGTACACACACACACACACACACACACACACACACATGCTGTAAGTGGGCTGGAACCCCTTCTATGCAGGGTGACTAACACAGCTGCAGATGGTCATGAAGTCTGGAGTGTGTCTGCGTGCATGTGCTCGCGTGCATTCGAGTGTGAGAGTGGATGACTGAATCGACAGCAAAACATTTACAGCAGGAGTTCACCTTGACATACGCGACGATCTTTAAAGATATAGTGGCCAAATAGAGAGAATTCATGGCAAAATCCATCAGGTTCCACCAGTCATGGACGTACTCATTAAAACCTCCGTCCCACATCTCCTTAATCTCAGCCCATATAAAGCCTATGAACAAAACACACAAACACAAGCCTAAACTTGGAATACAGAATATACTGGTTATTGGAAAATATTTTTTAGTTATTGTATCAGTTTATATAATTGGATAGATATTAGATGATATTGCATTTTTTATTCTACATGCCTATTTTCCTTAAAATTAGAATCCTAATCAGAATTAGCTTTATTCGCCAAGTGTGTGCAATCACACAAGTAATTTGGGAGCTCTTGGTACATACAGTAGATGCATACATACGTGACAATCTGAACAAAGAACATTTAAATATATTTGATATAAAATACATTTGATGTATGTTTTTTGTGTATATATACATTTTTATTTAATTTTTAATTTTGTATTTTATTTATTTCTTTCCCCTTTTAATTTTTGATCTCTGTTGCTTCTTAAGTAACTTTTTATTGTAAAGCACTTTGGATCAACAATGGTTGTGTTAAAGTTGTGCTCTATAAATAAAAACTGACTCGATTTAAATAAGTGAGACAAAAATAATAATAATAATAATACTGTGATATGAATCTGAAACAAGAATTATGTACAGATTTGTGCATTATTTACTCTATATACAGCTGTATAAATAAAAAAATGCATAAAAACTGTAATAATTTAATTATACTGTTAAATGTAATATTTAGCTAATCTCGCTATTTTTCATATAGTACATAATACATAGTACATAATGCTTTGATTTCTGAATTCACTTGTATTTCAGTTTTTAGTATTGTCATTTTAATTTATTGTATCAGTTGATATTGCATATTAATTGTGCATATTAATTTTTCCTACATTTACATTTAAATTAGCTTTGCCATCATCTGACACTAATAATTTAATAACAGTTAAATGTAATCTTAGCAAATATTACAAAAATATCCATTATTAATGCTGTACATTATAGCACATGCCTAAATTCACTTTATTTATTTTAGTATTTAGCGTTTTATTTGTAATTTTAATTTAGACAAAATATAATTTAATTTTATAATCTATTTTAATTGGTTATCGGCCACAATTAGAAAATAAATTTCTTTGGATTAAATTTCTTGGAATTCTTTGTATCAAATTTTACATTAACTATCCACTGTTAATAATATATTTCTTTAAGTACTGCATGAGATAAACTTTATTACAAATGAAATCAAATATTTCAATTGATGTTGGTAATATTTTGAATAGATTCAATGTAAGTCAATGTAAGAGAGAAATGCCTGAAAACACTAAAACAAATATCACACCAAAGGTGGAAATAATTCACAAAATAAAGCTGAAAACAATGTTTGTTTCATGGTTCAAGGCTTACGTAGCTGTAGAACTTTATTACTTGGGTTAAGGGCTAAGTAAAAATCCCTGACCTGAATATTTGAAGAATATCAATAAAGTGTTGACTATGACCTACATCCCCATGACATATCCAGTCATACTCACCCAACACCCAAGGTAGTATCATCCACTCCACCACAGTGGGCGGAGGGCCCTGCATGTGTAGGTTGGTGCGTGCTATGTGCTGTGAGGCTAGGAGGAGGAGGAAGAGGAAGGTGAGGTAGGAGGCCGTGTGGCAGATAAATTTGATGAAGGGTTTTTTAATGAAGAGCCCCAGTGTGCTTTTTGGAGCCAGCAGGTAGACCAGCGAGAAGACAGGGAAGAGCAGGCCGATAATGAAGCACATGACCAGCTTAACTGCCCAGTGACGGCGCCGCCAACCAGGAAAGCCATCATACCATTGTGTGGCCAGGAGCTGCTGACAGTTTGGCTGTGCCACAAACTAGAGGAAAAAAAGAGAGAGAGATTTGTAAATGGATTTTAAAGGATTTGTAAATGCTCATGCATAATGGCAACCATACGCAGAAGGACCAATTAACTGGGAGAAAAAAGAGCATTATTCGTTCCCACAAAAATGAGTAATCATTCATCTATCCTACAGATGGGAAAAACTACATATTTTCATAATCCATTTGTTGGTGGGTGGTATGATTGACTAATTGAATGGCTGATCTTCAGCCAGTCAAATCTGTATAATTAGGGTCCAAGAGCATCCAAATCAGATATGTTTCTTAACATTCATACGATGCATTGAAGTGTTCAAATGAAAAAAGTAATAATTGCATATGCCATCTTAAATGGTGCAAACTTTTAAGCGTGTTTTACATTTTTTGGGGCTCTGTTTGATGCATGAATAGAAATCCTATGATGCATGGATTTATTTGTGACATGTGCATTTATGATTCAAATACAATAATTAAATGTTTTTGTTTTTGTGTCATGATTTTGGCCTGTGCTCCCTGTTTTTCATGTGGACTTTTAAGTTGCTTCCTGTCTGGCGTGTCTTTGTAGCCAGTCCTTTATTACTCCCTGATTGTGTTTAAGTGTCTTGCCAGGTTGTGCATTTAAACCTCTGTATTTCTATGTCAGGTTTTGTCCACTGTTGGATGTTATGTTTTGTGCCTGTTTTTTGGCTCCTACTCCTTGTCCTTGGGTTAACTTTGTCATCATCTGACACTCAAAGTTAACATTTAGAAACACTAATAATTTAATAACAGTTAAACATAATCTAGGCAAATATTACAAAAATGTATATTATTATTGCTGTACATTATAACACAAGCCTGAATTCACTTGTATATTTATTTTAGTTTTTAGTGTTTTATTTGTAATTTTAATTTAGACAAATTATAATTGTATTTTAATTTTAACAATTTATTGGCCACAATTAGAAATTAATTTTCTTTGTAATAAATTTCTTTGGGATTCTTTGTAGAAAACTAAATTTTCATGCAGCTGCACACTTAATAATATATTTTATTAAATACCGCATGCTATAGAATTTTAATATTTCAAATTAAATCTAATATTTCAGTTGATGTTGGCTATATTTTGAATGGATTTAATGTGAGAGAAAAATGCCTGAAAACACTCAAATAAATATCACACCAAGGACGGAAATAATTCACAAAATAAAGTTGAAAACAATGTATGTTTCATGGGTAAGGCTTAAGTAGCTGTAGAACTTTATTACTTGGGTTAAGGGATAACAGATTGTTACCCTGTGTGTATTTAAACCCCGTAGTACAGTTGATTCACAAATCAGAACCAAAAGAAGTACCCAAATGAAAGTTACTGTCTAGATTTACAAAAATGATATATCTAGTACTGTATGTACATTTATTGCAAACATATCTCGCTTTAAAGGACAGACAAATACTGTGATTCATTTCTCTGCATTTGTTGTTGATTGAACCATTTGTGTTAACACATTTAGCACTGAAATGTCACTCATGGCTTGCAGCTGAATAAGAATGTGGTGACAGGAAGACAGACAGAACTGGCAAATGCAAACGGCACTATGAATATTATATTCCTAAAGGAAAGGTTTACTCATCTTGTTTATGCCATTCCAAACCCCTCTGACTTTCTTTCTTCCATGGAACACAAAAGAAGAAGCATGCATTGACAATGAAAGGGAACTGGAGCTGTCAAGCTTCGAAAAGTACACAAAAGTGTCATAAATTGGTACATTAGCAAATTCTGAGTCCTTGTGTAAGGAACAGACCCAAATGTAAACCGTTAATCAGTTAAAAACTTTAAAGCTTCTAAATTGTCATTAAGAAACTTTAAACTCTTCATTTACTTTCATTATATTAAAAAGATTGGCCAGGAAATACATGACAAATAATACTAAGAATAAATAAATACAAATACACATACGTTATATAGGTTTGGAAGAACACAAAGGCAATTAAATTATGACAAAATATTCATTTTAATGTGAACTATTTCTTTAATGATGCTGAAAGTATCTCTATTATCAATCATTCTCAAAGAAGCAAGGGGAGGATAAATGGAGAAAAGCTTCTTCAGAGTGTAAACAAAGCTAATTACCAGTTAAGTGCATTGCTGTAGGAGACTTGCTTGTAAGAGAGCATCCTCAGAAACATCTGCTTTGAAATGAAGCGAGCTAAGAATCTGACTCGCCTCATATTTCATAGCAAATTTGTGATAAGTTATCTAGTGGCTGTAATGGAAAATGCTGCGTGGGTTGACAACACTCCATGATAGATGAGTAACAACTCTTTCTCAGATTTAAAACTTTCCATTGTTGAGAGTTTCTCTAGCAAGCCTGAGAAAGCAGTAACTTCTGAACCAACAATCCCCCTCTGAATATCCACAGTTAATCGCTGGTTTCCCACAATCCCTCACTCAACCTTATTGCATATATCACAAAAGGTCCCGTAGGAAAAGACAATCAACCTCCATTTAATGAAGTAAGCTAATAGAAGCACCTGAACCCCAGGGAGGGGGTGTGGTAAAGGGGAAAAAGGACACAAGAGTGAATTTAACAAAGAGCTTTGAGAAAGGAAATAGGACAGTAATTTCCTTCAGGTTTGATTTTATAATGAACCACTTGTGAGGTTGGCTTGTTTCCCTATGCCTGACTTGTTGGTATTTCTTCCATGGTGTGAAGGTAATGCTACAGCAATAAGCTAAATCACTTCTTCATCCATCAATATGAACACTAACCTTCAGGCGGCCCTTTAGCTAACAACACCATTCCTCAACCTGCCCACGGAATAAGACTGATAACATCCCAGCCAGCATGCACCGCTACAGACTGTAGTAATGACTTACAACACGTGGCTCGCAAGTAAATAAATGGTATCTTGTATTCTGACCTGTGAGAATGGTCTGGATGCTGTTCATATGTACACTGCATTGAATATAAATGAAACTGGATCACTGTAAAGATGGATGAGTTTGCTGTAGTAGTTTGCTAGACTTTGATATGAATGAAGTGAATGAATTATTCTTGCTCACTTCCATGCAGTCCAGACAGAAGCTCAGCTACATAATAGGTTTTACAGCTTGTTTTACCATGAGTAAAGGTTTGTTGACAGACAATGACTGAATGAAAGGAGGCATGTTGTTCATTCTGTTTTGGCAAGGAGACAAATAAAAGTGCTCTGAAGACCAGTCTTACTTGTGTACATAGCACTATCCTCAATTTATGGATGTGGATAAATGAATAATGTCCATACACAATAAAAATGACGTCAAAGAAGAGCAGCCTTTTGAAAATGCACTGCTTTTGTCGAACAGTAAGTTTCTATGGAAGCTTATTTCCAGACATTAATGGAGGCTAACTGGAGGGAAAAAAATAGATCTGCTTTGTTTTCATTTGTGAAAAAAATGCATAAGTTACTGAAACACCATTTCTACCAGAAAGACTCAGGAGGTGTAGATAAGACTGAAGTATTTATTTACAAAACAAAACAGAATTAATTTGGCGTAGGCCCCATCCGTAGCGTGGATCTGAAGATTGTGGATACCAGCTAATCCTGCCGAAGACGAAGGCAGGGCGGAGCCTACCCCAAAAGAAAGTAAGAGAAATGTAATACGCACCTAGATGAAGTATTTCTTAGAGGATCCTGGAACGTGAATGAAAGAAATAAATTAAGATAATTAGCCAGACAAAAATACAACATCAGATTATAGCTTTAAATATAAGCTTATATGTAAGGAAAATAGAACGCAGAGCCTCAGAGAGAGAGGCCACGATAGGCCGGACAGTGATAGGGGCCACGATAGGCCGGACAGTGATAGGGGCCACGATAGGCCGGACAGTGATAGGGGCCACGATAGGCCGGACAGTGATAGGGGCCACGATAGGCCAGACAGTGATAGGGGCCACGATAGGCCAGACAGTGATAGGGGCCACGATAGGCCAGACAGTGATAGGGGCCACGATAGGCCAGACAGTGACAGGGGCCACGATGATATAGGGGCCACGATAGGCCAGACAGTGATAGGGGCCACGATAGGCCAGACAGTGATAGGGGCCACGATAGGCCAGACAGTGATAGGGGCCACGATAGGCCAGACAGTGATAGGGGCCACGATAGGCCAGACAGTGATAGGGGCCACGATAGGCCGCAGTAAAGGCCCCGGCGGGCCACAGATAGGAACGGCCCCGGCGGGCCACAGATAGGAACGACCCCGGCGGGCCACAGATAGGAACGACCCGGCCGGCCACAGATAGGAACGACCCCGGCGGGCCACAGATAGGAACGACCCCGGCGGGCCACAGATAGGAACGACCCCGGCGGGCCACAGAGAGGAACGACCCCGGCGGGCCACAGATAGGAACGACCCCGGCGGGCCACAGATAGGAACGACCCCGGCGGGCCACAGATAGGAACGACCCCGGCGGGCCACAGATAGGAACGACCCCAGCGGGCTGCGAGGTGAAGGCCAGAGAAACAGGCTGCAGAATGAAATGGCACTTAGATAGGCAAACGTAAGGGAAGTCACAGAAGAAGTCTAAGTTAAGCCACAGGTAATAACGATTTTTGAGAAAGGGGATATGAATAGTATTTTCACCACCACCAGTATTTGCAAATAGATCACCTTGAGAACGTCTTGAAATTATTTGCTGAGCCTTCGAGATGAATTTCTGTTCGGGTCTAATGTAGGACTCGAATGCTGAGGACGACCATCTTCCCAGTAACTTGATTGTTGATGTTGGAATTCCGTGCTCAGCAGCAGTAGTGGCCGCGCCAATCCTAAAGGGAATGTCCGGTGTATTGAAGTGGAGACAGGCCGCAGTTTTTTTAAAACCGTAGCTAAATGAGAGCTGAACCAGACCTTAGTTATGGGAGCGCCGTTAGGTAGAATAAATAGAGGAGATTGGAGAGAAGTGCGGAGACGAATTTTTAGGTATTTAATCATGGAGTAGTAAGGGCAAAACTGGTTATCATTTTTATATAGCGACAGAGATACTCCTGATCCCATAGAGTCGTTCTTAGAGTGCTTAAGGAAAATAGTAAAGAAATTAGGTGAAAAGCGAACGTCTGAAAGAGACAGATCTCGTGAGGATTCGAAATGCTTCGATTCGGACGTGAATTCCCCTGGACGCATGAAACCATAGAAAGCTGTTAGGAACAAAGCTTCTAGGAGGACGTTAATGTAATTAGAAAATGAACCGTTGCGTAGTGACGTTATTAGCTGTTGTAAGACCGAGAAAGTAATGGGTAAGCGTTTATCATGGGTTTTGGCCGATGATTTTGTTATGCCTTTAAGGAGCAACCGCACGGCTGGGACGTTAAAAAGACTTGGATAATCGGGGTTATGATATCTGGCAAAAAACTGAATGCTTGCGAGCAGTTTCCTGATAGAGGATATCTTTAAATTTCTTGTTTCGAAGTTGTAAACTAGAAACGAGCAGACGGTTGTAATAAGGATAGGAAAAACTGGTTTCCTAAATGAGAGACAAAAAGTCACGAACAGAGACCAAGCCGATGTATAAGCTTTCAGGGTAGATGGAGCTACGCCTTTAGTGATATAATGTCTGGCCGAATTGAGAAGATCGTCAAAGGAGGGATCTAATTTAGCAGAATTTCTGAAAGGTTTCGGCAGGGAGTAGGATCCTGCTCGGCTGATGGGCATAGACGTCTGAACACCTGAAAACGAAAACGAGAAAGTGCATCAGCTATCATATTGCAGTGACCAGGAATGTGAATAGCTTTTTCGCAGAATTGACATGATCAGAGGACAATTAGATCTCCCTTTATTGATAATGGCAACTGTGGCTTCATTATCGCAAAACATAATTATATGCTTGCGGGACCCAAGCTGCGCCCCAAAGAATACTAGCTATCGCGATAGGATAGATTTCGTGAAGAGCCGATGAGACAAAACCGGATGATAGTTTAGGAAAATCATTAGGCCAGTTTTCGGCGAACCAATGCCCTTTGAAAAACCCCCCAAAACCTATAGAAGGTGCAGCGTCTGTGAAAAGTTGTAATTCATTAGACGATTCTGAAACGTCATTGTAGAAAAAAAGAGATGCCGTTCCAATTATTTAGCAACAGAGTCCAGAATTTGAGATCGGATAAACATCCTTCGTCTAAGCGAATCAAAATCGTGTAGGTTCGGTACTGAATGAGCCAAAGTTAACAGACGAGATATAAAAGATCTGCCTTGGGGAATTATGCTCATGGCATAATTTAGATGACCGAGAAGAGAAAGCATGTCACGTTTTGAAACGGTGCGTAGCGACAAAAAGTTCTCCATGATTGATCTAATTCTAAGGAGCTTCTCGATTGGGAGAGAGGCTTGCATTTTTTGCGTATCTAATAAGATGCCCAGGAATTCGAGAGATGTTGATGGGCCCACTGTTTTCTCTTTAGATAGGGGAACGCCGACGTCACTAAAAACCCGCTTAAGTGTGTCGAGGACTAGAGTTTTAGGAGAAGGAAAATCGACCAGCAAAAAAATCGTCCAGTAAGTGCAAGACGAAGGGGAGCTTACGTACGTTCAACAGGATCCAGCACAGCGCTTCTGAGAGACAGTTAAAAATTTTAGGACTGCTCCGGCATCCGAACGCGAGTCTTACTGCGAAGTAAAATTTTGCTTTCCATTTTACGCCAAAGAGAGCCCAATCAGAGGGATGAATTGGTATAATTTTAAAAGCATCCGTGATATCTGCTTTAGCCAGCCAAGCACCTTGGCCGGCTAATTTGATTAACTGAATAGCGTTATCAACCAAAGCGTAATGCAGAGAAAAAGGCTCGGAGGGAATATATTCGTTAACACTAGCGATAGAATCAGAATGGGGAGAAGACATGTCGAAAATCAACCGTTTTTTTTTCCCTGAATATTTGCGGGTAGCAACTCCGAGCGAATTAACCCTAAAGGCACTAAATGGAGGAGAAGAGAGAGGACCGATTACGTAACCTTTATTTACCTCTTTTTTCGAGCAAAAAGGAGACCACCTCTGGTTCATTTAGAGCAGACTGTAAATTTTTTCGCTACGAAAGTAGTAGAGAGAGGGGAAAGAACTCCTACTCGAAACCCTTGAGAAAGGCCAGTAATTAAGAAATCCGCAAAAAGCGGATCAGGGTGAGAAAAGAGATAAGAAGAGAGTACTGAGACATTGATAGGAGTGGATGGGTGACCACTCAGAATTTTTTCCGAGTAGAGTCTTTCACTCTGGGAGGAGGCTTGAACCGCCGTGGGCAAACCGATTTCGGGTGAGGATCCTTGCAGAAGTTCTGCGGGACCATGGACAGCGTCTGTATCTTTTTTATTGTAAGTCTTAGGGCAAAAAGGTGCAGAGTGACCGTGCGAGCTGCAGATGAGACATGCCGAAATTTTCTGGCCTCCGAAGTGACGAACTAAGAGTTCAGTATCCGTGACTGACCAGTCGAGTCTTGAGTTGAATAGAGTAATGAGAGATGCAGACTTTGCAGAGAGGGATTTATGATATTCGTAGAATAGCGTACCCCCGTACCTTTGATTGAAATCTGCCATCATGGCCAAATAAAGGTCTAATTCCTCTCTGCGTTTAGGAAACACTTCACATAAGACATCTCTGTAGATACCGAACGCAATTACGAATTTGCCGAATGAGAGGTTCCGTTGCAGTCTGGGATCAGACGTTTTGAGGTATACTGCCACGTCGCCACAGTCGACCATTTGACGGTCTATTGCAGGTGAAGGATGCAGCAATGAAGCTAGGTTAATGTCTTTTTTCCTTGAATAATATTTTGTCTTGTTAGGGGTGACACTGTTACTGCAGCGGGTGAAACGAAACGCCTACCGTATGCTTGTGCCGGAACTGCAGTAGATAGATTATAATGTGACGACGATAGTGGGGCATTGATGTCCTGGCTTGAGTGCTAGCCGACTGGTTAGGTGCCTGTACTCCATGGGATGTAGAGGGGGCACTTATTTGGTCGTTGGATCCGGAAGCATGATGAGGAGCCGTAGGGAAGACTGAACTAAAAAAGGGTGGAGTAGAACCTGGAGCGCAACCGGCGACGGCATTCTCGAAGATGGCCATTTTCGATTCTAGAACCTTAACAGTATCTGAAAGGCTTTTGACAGCCTGAATAAGTTGAGTATTGGCATCGACAGCACCGTAATTGGTCGGAGGTTGCGATGCCTGCGCGAGTGTCATGTGTTTCTTAACTGGGCGGGGAGAAGAAGATTTAGCTGACCTCTTCCTTCCAGTTGTTTTGGATTGCCCTGACGTTGCTGACAATGACTGAGCTGTATCTGCAGGTGACTCGGGTGGGGAACCCAGCGTGTTAAATGCCAGAAGGACCAGATCATCTCTTGATAGATCTTGGTTGATAGGAATGCCGGCCGCCTGGAGTGTATTAATAATCCTTTCTGAAGACCACTGGGTCCATGGAGAATCGCTGTTTTTGGAGACGAATGCTACGCCTGGTAGCCGCCGGAGATGGTAGCGCAATATCGTCATCTGATTCGGAGTAATCACAAACTACGACAGGTTGCTGTGACATTTGGTTTGGATAAGACGCTGAACGTCAGCGGCAGTATCTGCAGACACAATGAGATGCAAGTAGTGCGTTTTTATATACCTCGTGTTGAGATCCGATTGGTTTAGACCTTAATTAGAATGTGACGTGTCATTTAGTCTTCCTAGTAGAACTTACGCTTACGCTTCCATTTCTCAAATATCTCCATACAGAGATTTCCAATTAGGGGTTGTTTGCAAAGATTTTAGTTTTGCTTTGTTGAAGCTATTACACAGAAATTATGACTGAATTGTATTTAATTTATAAATAAATTTGTCTTTCTCAGAGGTGTTTCTCAATTATTGCCCACAGATTTGTCAACACCTATGAAAGACAGACAAGCGGTGGCTCTTAGATTAGTTCACTTCCAGAATAAAAAAATTTCTGACAGTTTACTCACCCCCATGTCATCCAAGATATTCATGTCTTTCTTTCTTCAGTCAAAAGGACATTAAGGCTTTCTGAGGAAAACATTCCAGGATTTTTCTCCATATAGTGGACTTCAATGGGAGCCAATGGGTGAAAGGTCTAAATTGCAGTTTCTATGCAACTTCCAAGTCCTCTACGTGATCCCAGCTGAGGAATAAGGGTCTTATCTATAGTGAACAAATTGGTCATTTTCTAAAAAAAATAAAAATGTATATACTTTTTAACCACAAATGCTTGTCTTGCACTAGCTTGATCTAACGCATTATGTAGTCAAAGGAAAGGTCACGTGTGATGTAGGCAGAAGTACCAACTCCGTGTTTACAGTACAAAGCAACCATGCAAACAAAGTCAAAGACCCTTTACAAAAAAACAAGGTAAAACAATCGTGTCAGACCATTTTGATGTCTGAGGAGAAAATGACATGGAGTTTTTCACCGTTCCCTACCTTTTTGAACCAGAGTACACAGACGAAGAACTAACCATGTGTGACATTTTCCAATCTGTAAAGCCGCAAATGTGCATCACTACATCAAGACAAGAATTTGTAGTTAAAAAGTATATACATTTTTAGATAATGACCGATCATTCCGCTAGATACTGTAAGATCCTAATAGGGTTGTGCTGATAGACGATAGTATCGCGTATCGATGATAGTCAGAGATATCGATGAGATGTCTTTGTTGATAGTCAATATCATATTAGGCTCATTCTCCTATTAATGTATTAAATTACAATAATAATAATAATTATTATTTTCATTAGGCTGCCTATTATAATTTGGCTATCAAATTGCCCCGCTATTTCACCGCATTTCACACACATGTGTGCAAATGAGGATTAGAGCCTGTAGCCGGTGAAGGATTCTCCAAGCACAAACAGACTATCAACAAAGACATCTGCTATCATCTGCAGATATAAGGTATTTCATTGCACTTTAACAAGTAATCTGAACAGCTTATATATGTGTAATATTTTAACTGAGCCCTCACTAACTGAGTTTAATGCCACAGTTATGTTTGAATGCATCTCATTCTTGTTTCTGTGGCGGTGCGTCGGACTCAGGCGCAACGTCCGGAGTGCCGTATGACTGATGTATCCATTCAATTTAACTTTATTCCAAATATATGAACTTATCTGTTTTAAATACTTTATATTAAACATGTTTGTTTATGTCCAATATTTATTGTTAAACTGTTGGTCTTTAAATTAAATCTACTATTGATTTTCACCGTTGACTGATTTTCCAGGACGTTAAGACTGATAACTTCCGTGCGCAGATGCGGCAAATTTGTAACAGGACGCACGGTATGACAGTTGTGTCCGACTATTTATGAACTAGTTGTTTTAAATACAGTATTTTTATATTTAACATGTTAGTTTATCAGTATGTTTGAAGGTATATATTTTCGATTTTTGGTGCTTCCATAGGCTCACTCTCGCGCACCTGCATGGTTTAAAACACCAAATAGTTATGCTATGCCAAGTACAGAGAGTCTCTCTCTTGCCCCACCCAAGGACGATAATATCGTGTATTGTTGATCTCACGGGCTGACTATATGACGATTTGAAAAATGACCATATCGCCCAACACTAGACCCTAATTCCTCAGCTGGGGTCATGTAGAGCTCTTTGAAGCTGCATTGAAACTGCAATTTGGACATTCAACCTGTTGGCTCCCACTGAAGTCCACTATATGGAGAAAAATCCTGGAATGTTTTCCACAAAAATCTTACTTCTTTTTGACTGAAGAAAGAAGAAATAAAAATCTTGGATGACATGGGGATGAGTAAATTATCAGGAATTTTTTATTCTGGAAGTGAACCTCCTTTAAAAGGAGAAACTTTTTTTTTTTTCATTCGCAGTATTCATTGTTTTAGTTTACACTGTATAGTATACTAAAATACAAGCACTTGAAGATCTTAAACTCAGATTTGGAGCATATCTTGACAAACAATCAGTACTATATGAAGGTACCAAGTTATGTAGTAATAATAAATAATAAAAAAAAACAATATTGCAATAATATCCACTTTAAGTTTTAGAATTAATATACTGGATAAATGAAAAAATATTCACTTATAATTGTAATCCCATAACTGCTACTTCACCCATTCAAAAAAAATCAAGTCACTAGGATGAATCAACACTGTAAGTTTAGGTTCACATTGAGCGACCTTTATGAGACAGCTCAGGAGGTGAACAGAAGGACAGGTTATGAGGTAATCTGTTGTACTTCTGCCTTGTTTGACAGAAAGCGATTGCAGAATACCAGATGTCCTGTTCATGTTCTGGTTGCTAGGGAGCAATATGCTAATGAGGATTGATCTCCAGCTCTAATAATGCAAAGAGTTTAGGCTGGCTAAGTCTGGAAGAGTCACTGACTCTAATGCCAAATAGTCAAAGAATAGATTAACTTCCCCTAACACTGTGCACACCTGCTCTGCATGATGTGCATCTGACCTGCATGACTCTGCATGTGTGCCCAACACTATTTGGATGCTGAAGTCATGCTTAAAAATGCATGAATGCATTATATAGCAAAATATAACCATGACATGAATAATTTTAAAGGTTTTCTCACACCCGAATTTACTTCTCTGACTCATTGTTGGTCTTTGCATGAAGTCTGTTGTCCTCAAGTTCACACAAGTGTGCAACAGGTGCAGTTCATCACATTAACTATGGACATGTTTTAATAACATCAAACAACCAGAAGGTTTTTAAGTACTTAAGTCTTGCTTTTGAACAATATATGTATTGTCTCAAAAATATATCTATTAATAACGGTTAATAAAGGTATAAATAAGAAGAACCTTTAACATCCATAGAACCTTTACATTGAACAAAAGGTTCTTTATAGTGGAAAAAGGTTCTTTAGACCATAAAAATGTTCTTTACACATAGAAAAAATGGTTTGTTTAAGAACGGAAAGCAAAACCCTCTGTAGGACCTTAATTATAAAGTGTATCAATTAAAATATTAAGTATGATATACATTCTTTACAGTTCCCCTTAGGTATCCCTTACTTAAGTGACAGAAACCGCCTATGACATCATGGGCCATGTGGACCAATAGGATTGGTGTTGTTTCACACATTCTTCAGAGCCCAGTCATGCTGGCGGCATTCCCCAATGGGCCCCCTAGGGGGCGCAGCGTTTCGTTCCTTCTCGGGGAACCATGGTTACATGCGTAACCCATGACGTTTGAGTGCTTGATTTCTAAATATCATATCATATTGAATTTTGATGGTTTCATGCTCTCAGCAGCCAGTAATTTACTACACCAAAGGAAAAATCACTCATGCTTATTATCCTGGATAACATTTTCTTTATGTAGAATTCTCCAGTTTCATTGGACAAACAGCATTCAATATCAAAAACAGCCAAAAAGCATGCATTTTCTCTTTTGAAAAACTGATAATCCTATTTATTTTCCAACTGTAACTATACATGTATCATCTGCTTTTAGTGTTGTTTTCTTGTCCTTGACCCTCATTAGTACTGACCTGTAACCCATTTTGAGAACCACCGACTTAAAAAACAACTTCATTGCAATGTGTACTGCAGCCACCAAACAACATCTTAATGTTTACTTCACTGCAATCTCAAAAGATTACAGAAAAACTGCAGAAGTGCACTGTGATGCATATGATGCATGCTTTTTTTATTTCTTCCAAATTAAGCTGGCATTGGTGATCTAGCCGTTCCCTAAACCCCACACACAGCACCTCCTAAATCTTTTAAAACGGATCTTTTCTAGGAAATTGTCTCTTTAAGGGTACAATGCTTCCCAAATCCCTTTGAAACCCTCTGCTGTAAAAAAGGCTTTGTGCATCAAAGTTTCTCAATATGAGCCGGTGGACTAAATTGCAGATCTGGCAATAAAGTAGGAAGTGAATCAAAACTCATACTGAAGTACAAAAGACTGAGAGAGAGGGAGAGAAGGGAAGGTGTTTTGTTTTCATCGTCAGTGCAACACAACAATGGTTTATATTCAAATCTGTGAAAAATGGTCATTAAAATCTCATTATACACACAGAAAAGCTATCTTGAGGCTCATGGCAAATATTAGAGTCTAAAAAACCTTGATATCCATAAAATGTGTATTATTTATCTTATTTTGTCATACAGAAAAAAAAAAACAATGAACCTTATGACATATGTAGAAAGGACAAAAGGTTATTCAGGTGCATAAGCACTCCCTTTAGATTACTCAGCAAGAACTATTTAGCTGCCACTTTGACTTTATTTGAGTAATGGAACTTGCAGACCTAAAAAGGCGGTGGGTACAGGGCTTCTTTAAGTCACATTAGTATGAATTATCGGCATGTCAGTGGCATCTACTCAAATCATGCTCTGAAAAGACAGTTTCTTATTAAGCTCCTTAAAATCTGAACACAGTAAGTGTGAAAAAAGTTATACAGTAAGGTAAGCTATTACAAGCTGCCTCTTTAAGCATTACATAACATAGCATGTGCATCTCATATGACGTAAAAGAAAAAAGTATAAAGAATTTAAATGTTTCTTAAACTGCTTGAAGGAGATGCTATAATCATTTAAAATGGTTTTACAGGATTTATAATAAATTTTATATTTTATTATATGATATATGAATAATATTATATATTTAATATCATAGTTTCATTATAAATGTATAACCAATTGTATAAATATTAACCATCTGAATCTAACCATGCAATGTCAACAAATGGAAAAGTATGTTTAGGAAATATATTATATTTTTTTTTTTTTTTTTTTTTTTTATATTATATTATATTATATTATTTTATTTTATTTTATTTTATTTTTTTTTTTTTTTTTTATTATTTTTTTTTGTTATTTTGGGAGTGTAAATGGCTTATTGAAACTGCAATGCTTTAATAATAACTTTTTTGTAGCTGACCAAATTTTAGGGTTAGATTAGCTTTAATGCTAACAAAGAGCTACTGTAGTGTAGGAGACATCAGTTATGCAAACTCTACGCTTCTAATCTTCCCCTCCCCACCATGTGGTTCTCCTTCAACCTCTCCTAATAAGCGTTCAGCTTGCTCAATTTCATTTTGCACAGTTCGGGTCAGATGTGATTTAAATGCTAATTTACTTAGCCTCTCCAGTTCCCCCAGCTGCTTTGTTGCTGCAGTGCCACTGCAATTCTGTAGAGCCAGGCAGTGCTCCAAACAACAGATCACGATCGCAGTTAGTAATGTCATTCACTCTTTAGCTGGGCATGAGCAACCTGGCAGATAATGCACCGCTGGCTGCGGGAAGTGTCAGGTGCCACTCCAGCCAAAGTACACAAATCATGATATCATTTTTTACTAGCTTTGCACAACAGGGGAGTAAATATTCATTTCATATTGTTGCAGTACATTAATCTTATACACTCTAACTGAAATAATTATAATTAAAAGAGGAAGGATATTAAAGGAAATTAGATTGTACCGACCAACTGCATACTGTATGTATGTGCATATTGCACTTTTCATCTGTTGAAGTCTGTATGGTTATATGTAAATTGTTTCTGCAATTTCTGGAGCTCACTCCCAAGAATTTCACTCACCAAGGCACATGTGCTGTGGTGATGTGACAATAAAAGTGACTTGACTTGACTTGAATGCAATAATGTCAGGCGTAAAGACATTTTCAAAGCATTATACCAGATATTGATTATGGACAAATTTGTTAAGTTCCACAATAAAACCATACAAATCATTCTGAAGAAGCATCTCAAATTTCTAAAAAATATTATTAAAAGTATTATTATTGTTTACTAAAACAATATAAAAAACACATTTCTATTTTTTTCATCTATTTGCCAATGCAACATTTCTCATTTTCATTTAGTTTAACTTGATGTACTAATAAAAACTAAAATAAAAAAATAGTAAATAATAAATGAAACCAAGCAAAAAGACAACTAAATTACTTAACTACTAAAAAAAACAACAACATAATATTCATATAAATCTCTGATTGGGGGACAAGCATGAAAGTTTGTTGAGTCTTGTTACTAATGCAATATAACAGAAATGTTATTTTTCAGAATAAATGACCAGTTGGTCCGTGTCACAGATGATTAGAAATCGTAATAATGATTAAAATATAATTAATTGTTCAGTTCTACTTCCTACTGCTAGTATGAGATTTTGACTGGACAAACATTTGGTTTTGCCTGTCAAGATAAAAGATGCACCATCTGTTTTTATGGTCCACTTTTCAGGAAGAGAAGGACAGAAATATATGCCTTAAGCCTTTCTGAGTACACTAGCATATAAAAGGCTTCAAAACTTACCAGATATGTACTAAAAGTCAGTGCACTCCAGTTATGAATTCAATCATCTTTAAAGAGCTATGTTCACAGATTGTGTCTAAATATGACCAAGAAATGCACAAGAGGAATAATAAATGTTATGTTCTACTAACCAAGCTCTACTAAACACTAGTTTAGTAACAGACATCAGCAGTAGAATCCCAGTGTTGTACAGTATGACAACCTGACTTAGAGCAAACAAGCTGTAAACACTTCCTCTGATTTCCTAAGTGAGGATTCATCAGGACATGTTCTCCAGGGCACAATCCACCAGCGAGAACTTCTACAACCTGTACACTCACTCACCAGTAAACCCACAGAATAGATAAAAATAACCGCTGCCAGTGATAGGAGAGATTATGAGATGGAGGCTGAGGCCAGCGAAAAAGTGAGAGATGCAGAAATGCAAGTGTAAGACTAATCACTGCCAGCTTTTTCCACGATCTTCTGTCCCTGTTTGTACTGTAGCAGTGGAAAAGAAACAACGTAGGGAGGAGATGGGCGTACAGTAAAATTAAAAATTAAGTCAAAGAGCATCTTCATGAGACAGAATAAGACTAGGATGGAGACCAAATTTTAAAAAAGGTGGAAAGGGTCTGTATGGATAAAGCACTATTGAGTTCGGTTAACTCTTGGCAGATGTCATGGCCGCTGTCCTCACAGGTCTGAGAAATGCTGTTTCAGGGTTATATAAATGGGCATCGTGCCACTCTAGTAAGCTGTGCCCGCTGGCATGTGCAGCTGCCAAAATGAGATGGCACAAGGTCCCAATGTTCCTCTGTACAATTTGTAAAAACCGCTTTAATACTCTGAATTGAATTATGAACAATGCTGATGTATAATTCAGCCATTTATATGAGGAAATCCCTCATAATTCATATTTAATCACAAAACAACTTTCAAAGGTGAAATGTTCATATCAGTGTCCTCACATTTTAAATTTTTTAATAATCACAAGAGCACATGAGAAATGTACACAGAGCAGATTGAGAATTGTAAAACTACTGATTTTAGGTTACCAATTGATGCAAGTGAATCAGAACTACACCGTAGTGCTCGATGAGGTGTGAAGTGGTTTAATCCATACATAAGTATTTGTAAGATCTATTTAACACTAGGAGGCAAGTAAGTTGAAAGATATAATTAATGCTTTGCTGAAATTGATAATGCAGAATATGCATGAATGTCACAACAACACACATCAGATTCTGAGAAAATTAGAGAATCTTCTGAATTAATCAAACTGTGCATTCACCCGGTTTTCCTACAGCAGTGTTCACTGCCCTGGAAACATGGTTTAATGGAAAGTTTTACTTTTTTTTTTTTACTTTTTATGATGGCTGTGCATTTTTACTATTATTTTGTCTTGATATCAAAACATATTTTCTTAAGATCCTGACTTATCTCTTATCTTGCAGCTGATGTACAATACTCATATGACGCAGAAATATAAAACTGTTCAAAAGTTTGGGGTCAGTAAGTTTTCATTCAGCAAGGATGCATTAAATTGATTAGAAGTGACAGGAAAGAATTCTGTTTCAAATAAATGTTGTTCTTTTGAACTTTCTAATCATCATGCAATCTTTAAAATTGCATCATGCTTTCCATAAAAATATTATTACAGTGCAACTGTTTTATAACACTGATGATAAAAAGAAATGTTTCTTGAGCAACAAATCAGCATATTAAAATGATTTCTGAAGGATCATGTGGCAATAAAAACTGGAGTAATGGATGCTGAAAATTCAGCTTTGCAGACATAAATTACATTTTAAATAAATTACATATTAAAACAGAAAACAGTCATTTTAATTAACACTGTCTATGATCATTATGGGCATTTGGCTGTAGCTACATAACATATACATATCAATCCATATTAGAATGTGTGTTGTTTTTTATACAAACAGTTCCTCTTTGTAAACAGACCAAGATTAATAATTTAACAAACGCAGCAGAAACACGTGCTAAAATTAATAAATGGCCATATGCATATTTGCAGACTGAATAACTTCATTTACACACACACATACATACAAACACTCTGAAGATTACAGAGTTGTACATTAAAGAACTAATAAAATTACCCACAATGCCTATACTGTAGTATATACACACAAGCACAGAATACTGCAGTGGGGTGGCGCTAGTAGCTATATTCACATTAACAAATACATATTGTTAACATTTTGTGTAATACATTGTCACAGAGAAATCCCTAGTCATTGTCATAACTTCCTTGTGTGTTTAAGTTGTCTGCTTTAATCTGCTTGTCACAGAGACACTGGAGCACTGGTTAATTTATGCAGCTCTGCTATTCTTACCGAGTGAGATGAATAAATGACAAGGAAAGACTAGGCAGGGTAGTGTGTAGAAGCAGACGGGCAGCGGGCTGAAACTCCAGTTCACACACAAGCTGCTGGGGATAAGCCTGATGTTACTTTAGCCAGAAATTTGTCTTTTTTTTGTGGCTGGAATAAGCTCTCTGTCTCTCTGCCTCTTAGCTTCCTGTTACCTCCTTGGCTCCTTCCCCTGCTTCATCCTTCCTGCTTAGTCCAATTTACAGCCCATATTAATGTTTTATGGAACTATGAATGAGCAAAACAGCACATACTGTATGCAACTTTTAACAGTGCATGGCATCATAAGTAATATAAATGTGCACAGGAAGCTTGTACTATTAAATGATAAAACATGATTGCACAATATGTTGAGTATCAGGAGAGTGCATAATGTTGCCATCACAGGCAGCATAAGCAAAAGGCTATAAAAGTATAAAATGTATAATTTATAAATGTAAAAAAAACAAGATCAAAGTGAAACAAATGTAATATCTTAGTGTTTAGTGCTGTTATTGTTAACTAAAATTATATATATTAAATTTCACAAAAAAATAATTTAAAAATTTGGAAATGTGAAATTTTCAAGTAGAGTAACTGAAAAGGTATTTTCTCATAAAGCATACTTTAATAATCGTTGTTTTATTTACATGTCTAAGATAAGGTTGGTTTTCATAGACATATCCTTGGTATTCGACAACCCCCCGGTTAAAATACCCTAAGTACATTATTTTTTTTAAAAGCATCCAAAAATACTGGTATTTCTTTAGATGTAATATTTTTTTTTTTTAATGTGGAAAAAGCTAAAACTATAAAATGTATCATTTATAAATGCTAAAAACATGATCAAAGGGGGAAAAATGTAACAGCACAGTGTTGTTATTGTAAACTACAACTATACACATACTTGAATAATCATTGTTTTATTTACAACTTTGAAAAATATTTTTATAGTTTAAAACTAAAAATAAAGCAAAACAGAAATTAAAAAATATAAATTCAAATCAAAATATTTAAATGAAAATAAAAGTACTGAAATTCCTAAAACTAAACTTAAATAAAGCAAAAGAGAAATATATAGCCTAATACAAATAATAAAAATGACAAAAATAACACCAAAATTACTACAACTTAAACTGAATTTACAATTAAAATATTTATATATACAGTACTATAATTGTACATGAATAATGTTAAAATAAAACTATGCACTTAACTCAAACATCTGATGGAGCACATGCCCAATCATTTCCTATAATCTCTCTATTATACTATAAATACAAGGGCCAAAAACTAAAGCAAACTATTTATCACAGCTTATCTTGGATTCCTTTAACGAAACAAGTCATCAAAGCAGAGAAGCATTGATTGACTTTACACACAAGGTCCAAAACAGCAGAATAGAGCAGCAGAGCGCTAGAGAGAAAGAATAAATCTCTTTCTCTCTCCTCCCTCATTCCATCAGAACAAAAGCAGCCATTGCTGCTCAGTTGGCCGGGAGCGATCCAACCTGCCGACCAGGCAGAGTGAGAAATTGATTTGTGTTGTATTATTCAGCTACAATTTGTTCTCAGTCAGATCTACTTTCGCTGTCTTTTCTATCTATCTCTCGTCCTTTCACCCCCCCCCACCCCCAATCTGTGTTTTTGACTTGGATCAGTAAGAGAGAGTGAGCGAGAGATATGCTGTGTGAGAGAGAGAGCGGAGGGAGCATACTCTAGTCCCAGTGTGCCGTCAGTGAGAACAGAGCAAGCAATTCCTCCGGCAGGTGCAGAACTAAAAATACAGGGCGATATCCAATGTTCATGCAGTATACAATGTAAAGAAGAATGAGTGCGAAATCAGCGTTCTCCTACACTTTGGGTCTCATGTATAAAACTTTTCGTAGATTTCATATGAGACCACTTCAGCACTGGTTACACACTCCCGCGACTGAGGGTGAGCCGCATCTGGCTTCTGGACTGTATTCAGAGAAATTATGGACATCTTTAAAATTGACTTAATAGACTGGTTTGGAGAAGTATTACCCATTTCTCATGTGTCTCTGCTGGTTCCGCCCAGCTCATGTCCTCCTGTGTTCCCACCCAGCCTCCTACTTCCTCCTCCTCTATATCAGCCAGCCGGTCCATCAGCCCTGTCTTTGCTGCCTCAGGAAAGCCCCTCAGCTCACCCTCAGCACGCCATGTCCGGTGAGTCAGTTGTGCTCCGGGACTTCCTGTCACCAGCTACCACGGGGTTGGAGGATCCCCTGTGTCCGCCACCAGCCTTCGAGACCCGGATTCCTCCTCAGCCCTCCGATCAATCAGCTCCACCTTGGCTCCTGGCTCCCTTGTCTCCACCGTGGCCCGTCATCCCACCAGCTCCACCGGGCTCCCTCGTCCCTACAGCTCCGCTTTGGTCAGTCATCGACCATCCACCGCCTCGGGACTCCACTCCTCTGGCTTCACCTCATCAATCCGTCTCTCCGGCTCTGTCGGCCTCCTCCTTCCCTCCGGTTACACCTTCATCCTCTGTCTCCACCGTGGTCTTCCAGAGCCCCTCCTCCACCTTGGTCACCTGAGCCTTCAGCTCCGGCTTGGCCCTCCGGATCCTCTGTGTCGCCCTGGCTCTCCGTCTGCTCGGCTCCATCCTGGGCTCCTCATCCATCAGCTCAGTCTCCGTCAGTCATCCCCCTAGTATTGTCGGCCCCTTCTCCACCATGGCTCCTCCCACAGTCGACTCCACCATGGGCCGCTATCCTGGCTGGCCTCTGGATCTCCACCTGGCTTCTCTTGCTCCGGGCTCCTCCCTCCATGAGACCATTTTGTCGAGGTAACAACATCCTCATGTCATTGCCACGAGATGTGAAGTGGTTGCCTCGAGATCCTATGTTGAGTGAACAACATCCATTTCTTGTGGCCACAAGTTTAATGCATAAACAAACCTGTGTGACCATAGCAACCTTGGATGATCAGATATGGATTTATTAATATTTTATTTTTAATTATTACATTATTATATTAATTATTCAAGAAATGGAGTTACAAGACTGTAGGATGCATAAAATATTTTCTTGTAGGCCTGTTTTATTTTCTGTACTTTATGTAACATGTATTCATGATAAACTTCATTCAAATGCTGTCTACATAGCGCGTAATACAGTCCGGTAGCTTAGGCCTATGGTTAATATAATAATTTAATAATGTAATAAACAAAGAAACAATGAAACAAGAAAATGTTTTATGCATCATTCAGTCTTGTAACACCATTAACAACTTGACTTCATCTGCAATATTTGTTTATTATTAGTATTATTAGCCTATTATTACTGGTTATATTTTTATATTTGTCTACACTATTTTTTCCCCTTCATTTCGATCTCTTTACTTAGTGTTCTGAATAGTTTTGTAAATAATAGCCTACTCTTAATGCATGACATGCCAATAAAGCTTTGAATATGCTGACTGGAATTTTTACTGGAATGCAGTTTAAAGGTTGAATTCAGCATAAACTGTATTTTATTTTATTTTGGCTAATTAAAAGACTATAATTATAAATACTACAGTGTTTGGTTGAGGAATGAATCATTCAAGTAGTTTCATTTGTAAATGAAAACAAACATTTATGGTCACACACGGGCGTAAAAATTTTATTTGCATAATTGTAAGGCGTTTACAGTATTCGCAAAATATATGGTAGCAAATAGCATAATTATACAGAACGTTAAATAGGTAAAGCAATACACAAATTGAAAGGGGAAATAAACATAACAATAAGTATTAAAATATAGCCCTAACCAGTTAATACAATAATAATAATTTTGATAATAATAATATACAAGTATTAAATAAAAAGACACAATCAGTTATTTGGGATGGATAAAAATGACTATGGTCATGCAGGTTTGTTTACGCATTAAACTCGTGGCCACAACTTCACATCTCTTGGCCATGACATAAGGATGTCATTACCTCGACAAAATGGTCTCGTGGCCATGACATATTAGCATGTTCCCACAAGATAATATGACGTTCCCACAAATTAATATCTCTTGGCCACAACATATTATCACTTTCCACAAGTTAAAATTGTCACCATGAAAAAACTAAGTGAACCGAACATGTCCCCTCTCAGTCACGTACTATTCCAAAATACAAAACTACAAAATTTACAGAGAAGAGATGTTCTTGTGAAGGGGAGGAGAAGTTAATGGTTTTGATTAAATATTACGAGGACATATGAATTATTTATAACAAACACTGCAATATTCCATAAAACAATAAGAGTGGTTAAATTTGATTTCTTTGTGACTTTAAATCACTGAAATGTTCAACCATTTTCAAGTCCCACTCAATAACACTGGCCAAAGCCCACTTCTTAAAGTTCTATCAGCAGCAGTTGCATTTATTGATGCACATGAATACAGCACTCCATCCAAGCAGCAGTTCAGATGAGAGGCGAGGTAAGGAGATTGAAGCACAGCAGTTATTGAGCAAAATGCTCTGAGTATAAGGGGTATGTAATCCTTATCGATTCAAGAAACGAGTGAGCGAGATGTGGGGTGGAGGATGCTGACTGCACTGATGTTTCCCTGCAGTAAATCAACTTTCCAAAATGACAGAAAAGAAAAGAAGATGAAAGGACAGGAGGTGAGAGGGAGAGGCACAAGAGAAGAAAAGAATGATGAGGGAACAACATAAGAAGAAGGATAGGAGGGGCCTATAGTATCTGTTATCTACACCTATGGGATTTTTGCCATGCAGTTTAGTCATCTGCCAGATAAAAATTGTAAGCCTGATTGCAAGATTCAAGGTATCATTCATGTTCATAGTACAAACAATGAGTTACACACCAAAGTTGTATACTGTATTTAACAACAGGGCTGGGCGATATGGTCCAAATTTTTCATATCAGTCAACATCGACAATTATCACGATAAATTTCAGATCTTTTTTTTTTTTCTTTCAAGTTTAAAGTCAGACTTTTGCTCCTAATTGAAAGAAACCAGACCATTAATTGTGGTTTTAAACTACTCTTTATGGTCAGAACATGACAACCACTTCACAATTTTAAATTCTTTACACTTTTCCAGTCACAGGTTTGTGTTCCCTAACTTTGATGACGCACATCTTCAGCACAGTTTGCAGTGCAGGCTGCAATATCAATAATATATATATATATATATATATATATATATATATATATATATATATATATATATATATATATATATATATATATTTTTTATTTATTTCTGTTTTTTTTTTTTTTTTTTTTTTTTTTTTTTTTTTTTTTTTTTTTTTTTCTTAAACAGAGACATTTGTTTCTAATGCACATTAGACAGTAGCTTGAGTTGACAGTAGTAGTAGCTATTCTGTACATTCAATGTTGCCTTGGAAATTAATTGAAATAAAATAAGTTAAATAAGTTATAAAATGAGTAAATGCACTAAAATTGCTAAAATTAAAACAGAAATAAAAATGTATTATATCTAATAAAAATGAAAAAATTAAAAACAATTTTTAACAAAATTGAAAGTTACAATTTAAAATAAAACCAAATTAAATAAAAATAATAATACATGGCAAATACCAAGAATAAATGAGTTTAAGTAATATAAATATTCAAAAATTATTAAATAAAAATCTAAAAATTACATAAAGCACCTAATGAAATTACTAAAAAGGAAACTAAAATTAAAACAAACTAATCGTAAAAAAAATATATGCCCTTTCAAATTAGTAATAAACACAATAATAGGATTTAAAGGGGTCATATGATGCGGCTAAAAAGAACATTATTTTGTGAATTTGGTGTAATGAAATGTTTTTATGCAGTTTAAGGTTCAAAAAACACATTATTTTCCACATACTGTACATTATTGTTTCTCCTCTATTCCCCGCCTTCTGAAACGCGTCGATTTTTACAAGGCTCATCGGTCTGAAAAGCGAGGTGTGCTGTGATTGGCCAGCTATCCAGTCCATTGGGGTTGCGGCAACCACATGTGGCGACCCCGGGCTGGACTCCACTTCGTCCACAGTAAAAGCCGATCCGGCGATCCACAGTGCAAAGCTGATGTATTTCCTCAGTGACCAGCACAGATCAGCTCCAGGTATGACAAAGCGGATATCGTCCTTTCACAGTGAAACACACAGTGTCTATATGACAACAATACTACAATGAGAATAAAAGGTACGCCTTCTTTCTTTGCGTGAACATCTGAGCGGCGTTATGCAAATCTTCCCATATAGTGACACAGATATGTGGGGGCATGTTAGAACGAGCCGTTTCGGGGGGCGTGGACGAGTGTTAACTTTTATAAAGAATATCTCTTTGGATTTGAGACTTTAGTCTTTGCAACTTTACAGATGTTCTCTATGCACCAAGAGCTTGTAAAATTTAAATCGCATCATATGACACCTTTAAATAATACTACATAACACTGATACATAATGTTTAAAGATTGTTCCAATTCATAAGCCTAAGAATCAGCAATAATTACATCTTCAAGAAATCCTCAAACCAAGTAGATGTCTTGTTAACGTTTGTGTGCAAGGTTGTACTATCCTTCATCAGTAACAACAGCAAAAGAGCAGAACCGGTGTGGTCCCATTTAAAGACAGCTCTAAGCAACACAAAGGCACTTCCTGGGACCTGTGAGCGTATAATGAAAACCATAAGCAGCATTATCTGTCACTTCAATGCCCCTGAGTAATGTTTCAAGAAAGCGTGTGTGGCTTTATTCCAGATGTATTTGATTCTCTGCACTCTCCTCGTCCTTTCAACCCTGTTTAGTATTACAGCGTCATCTTCTCTGACTCATTTAATTCTCATGTCAAATGAAGACAAATTACTGTGTGAAATCTGGAGTATAAGGCTGGTAACCTTTTCTCAATATTTAATCTCATTCTATAAAACTTTAATCACTATAAATATAAAGGCACACTAAATGGGCTCATAATAGTCTTCATCTGTCTTTTCCCATTGTATAGCATGTCTTGGTCTTGACCATCTTTCCCGTGTGTGTACGCGTACAGCAATGTGATCTGTATTCACAACAGCTTTCCTTGAGGCACACAAAACAATTAGAGCTAATTGGAAGAGCAGTCTCGCAGGTCAGGGCCAGCATCACCTCTGACTGACAGGAAGAGAAATGAGACATACTGACACAAGCTCTCAAATCCTCAGTTTCTGCAAGAGACTGTTTGGGTTTCAGAATGAAAAAGATCACTGGAATCTCCCTGGAAAGCCAAAGACTTACATGGCACTGTGTAAACCAAGGAAATGTAACTCGAGGTGGTTTCCCATGCACCATCAAAAGGTTTTTTTCCTTGTTTTAATGGAATGGCTGGTACTTTTCACATTGTTTGATTGAAGACCTTTATAACCTTTAATGTAAGTGTTAATTTAACCTTGCATGTTTCCTTTTATAACTTTAGTCCCATAGTGACCCACATGCCAGCTTGTTTCCTGGAACTTGTTGTTCAAAAGTATGGTTAGTAAGAAGTCTCTTATGCTCACAAAAGCTGCATTAATTTGATCAAAAACACATCTAAAGCAGTAATATTGTGAAATACTACAAATGAAAATAATTGTAAAATATTAACATATTTCTTTGATGCAAAGCTGAATTTTCCGCATCATTACTCCAGTATTCAGTGTCACATGATCCTTCACAAATCAATCTAATATGTTGATCTAATATGTTGATCTCAAGAAATGTGTCTTCTTATTATTAAGGTTGTGCTGCTGGATTCTTCAGGATTCTTTGATTAATAGAAAGTTGAATATACAGATTTTTTTTGTAGCAATGTAAAAGTTTTCACAGTTGGCCATTCAATGCATCTTTTCTTTAAAAAAGTGTACATTTCATTCCGACGATGCCATAGAAGAAACTTTTTTCGTCTAAATCTGAAGAACCTTTCTTTTTCACAAAAGGTCCTTTGTGGTGAAAGAAGGTTCTTAAGATTATAAAAATGTAAGAAAGAGATGGTTCTTTAACTCTTTAACCTTTGACTGAATGGTTCTCTGTGGTTCTCAAAAATGGTTATTCTATGGCATCGCTATGAAGAACCTTTTAAGCACCTTTTTTTTAAGAGTTTACGGCAGCAAAATCAAAATCCTGAAAGAAATTTAATTCAAATGCAAGTCTAAACAAATATGTTGCAGCTGCTTAAGTTTATCTCAAACTCAATATATGGTACTTCCTTTGCAGCCTGCAAATGTACAGCTAAAATATACTGCCTGCTTCAACAAAATGCTGCAAATATTCTACCTAGCACATCACTCACTTGCTTTTTTTCCTTAAAACCTAGTGATCTGCAGACAGAGGTAGCATTTTAAAGCATCACTGGAGCGCTTCCAGTAGGAAAGCTGAAAGGTAGGCTTAAAAACTTAATTATGCTGCCTTCTTTTAGCCAAATTCTAAGGCAACATCATGTATCTTTGGAGAATGCAATCCCGTAATGCACTGCGACAAGCTTAGTAAAAAAAAAAGAAGCCAAGATGGCAGATGAGGAGTAGAGAAATTTAGATTATACTGTAAATAACTATATTTCACTCAGTACTTGAGCGGTATCAAAATGGTTCAGAGTACTTAAAAAAATGGATTATTCAACCCAACATTCGTGTGTGATGTATTTTTATGTTTATTAGATTATTGTGTGATTTAAAATCAATTTTAAGTCAAGTCTCAGTTGCAAACCACT